>NC_079450.1:29788134-30109619 GCF_903798145.1 Danio aesculapii
AGTGTTTGCACAATATATTTAAATTGTGTGTTGTAATAGAATTATACACATCATATCAAATAAAAATGCAACACTAGCATCTTTGGTTAAACCATGATTCGTAAAACAAAATACACTAAAGCTGTGTTCACACCAGATGTGGCACCAGATGTGGATAAATCGCGCTAGTTGCACATAAATAGACGCGTGAACATTTCGAGTTTATGAACTCGCTTCGTTTGCGCATCAATTTAGTTTCATTCGCGGTTCAAATTTACTTCACAATAGATGCGGATTCGCGTCATGGGCTGGGCTTCTGTCTGCCTGGTGACTCTAGCATCCTTGCTAAATGGCTAACATGGATTTAATTAAGATAGTAGCTGTGCTTTAGGAAGGCTGAAAAACAGCATAGATTCATTCGCCGCCGTGTCTGAGTTCACTTTTCAGAGATTTTTTTTAGAGGTGCTCCCAGCTTTGTGAGTTCATCAACTCCTCCAGAAACTATACCTGGACGATGCAGGCTTTCAGCGATGCTTTAGACTGAGCCGAGCCCAGTTTGATGAACTGTTGTCCTGTGTCAGCAAAAGGATTTCTTCTTGGGACACCAACAACAGGCACTACGTCATAATCACTTCCCTACAAAAGCAAGCTCATGATTGGTTAACGCGCCACAAATGACAGCTGAAGTTTAGATTTTCCAACTCAAGTGATTTTCAGGAAACGAGTGATAAGCTCAACTTACGCAACTTCATTCGCTCGAATCGCTCCATTCCCACAGGATGTCGACTTAACATGTAAATCACTCACGCTTGACGCTTCATTCGCGTCTGGTATGAACACAGCATAATAACTAATGTACCTGAATTTTAAGGTAAAGATTTGTAATTTTGTAATACAATGTAAAAAGTAATAATATTGATTATGATTAAACAAAAAATATATTGCTGTTTATTATTATTATTATTATTATTATTATTATATTTTGTAAATTATAAATTTATACCTTAGAAAAATAAGATTCAATATATTTATGATATATTTATCAATATATTTATTTATTTTTATGAATTGTTGTACTGTAGTAATAATTTTTGTAGCTATAATATTTTAACACAAAGCTATTGGTTTGTTGAATTGTAATTGTTAAATTTATAATAATAGTAACAACAACAATAATAATAGTAATAATAATAATAATAATTATTATTATTATTATTATAAATATATCAATTACTGTTACTTATTATTTTATTTAATAATTATTTTGATTCTACTAATATATTATATACTAACTGCCATATTTTAGTAGTAATTGTTTATAATTCAGTGGTTAGCTAAATCGATTTTTAAGCTATCTTTCTTTTAAAACTTGTGATTGTGTGTACTAATAATAAAAACTTACCTATAAATATTTTTTTTGTTATTATGCTGTAATCTATACATTTTGAATTCAATAATTATGTTAGTAGTACTAATAATTTATCAAATTTCTGTGCTGTAGTCCAAATGTAAGTTTTTTTCCACTAGTTTTCTACTTTATTGCAAAGCTTGTTGTTTCCTTACAGTGTTCCTCTCTTATCTTTTCTCTCCAGTGTTCATTCTGTCCCTCAGTGTAAGCAATGCACTGCTCTCACAACATGTTCAGAGTGTTTACAGACGTTTCAGTGCGGCTGGTGCGGAGACTACAGCAACCCCACTATTGGCAGGTAGGAGAGAAACAACAGTAAACACACTAATCAACCATCACTGCTTTAAAATCGTCTACAAACCCCTTCGTTGTCCTTCTTCATTTGTTATTTTTTTCCCTCAGGTGTTTGAGAGGTGACTGGGGTGGGATGAATGACCACTCTGCTGTAAACTGCAGTACAGCTGTAGCTGAAGTGAAAGCCACCAGGTGAGATGTAAACATTTTAGTAGTGGTCAGTGAATGTGCCGTTTCATAACTTGAATTTGGACTGACATCTCTTTCCTCTTCCATCAGCCCTGAGCCTCAAACATTATCGCCTCCTCGGCTGATGGAGCTGGAGATGGATTTGGAGCTGGAGCTGCTGGAAGGAATGGAAGGAGATGGAGATGCTGTTTGGTCCTACCCGTCCTGTCCGGATGTAGAGGAGTGTCGCTTGGGTTTGCACACCTGCCATCCCTCTGCGACCTGTGTCAACACCCCAACCTCCTATGAGTGTCACTGTGAGAGGGGCTTCACAGGAGACGGAGTGCACCACTGCAACCAGACGTGAGACTTGGGATTCTTTCAAAGTTTCATTAATCCTAAGTGGCTCATTTTAAGCACAAAGTTTAAAGTTTAAGCACAGTAACGTGGCAGAAAACTCAATACCCGTGCATTGTTTGTGCTTCTTTCTCTCAGCACTCATTTATGTGATCTTGTAGATGAAGTTTTTAAGCTAAATATAAGTCGTATAACATCAATGTATTAGTTAGTCTTTAAAAATATACGATATCAGTGCATTGTACAAAAGGCCTTTTCTACAAACGTATCCAAATGTTTTCGGCTGCTTGTGCCACTCGCTTAATGTCAAGTGACTGACTCTCTGCGCAGCCTTCAACTGCAGCTCGTGCTGTATTGAACAGACACACATCACTTTCTAACTGTAGTGACCCTTTTTCGACTGAATTAAATTTATTTTTGATTTCCTAGTCACACTATTTGGAGGGCCGGAACAAAGGCCCACGGGCCTCCAATTGAATAGCCATGGCTTATTTGTTTAATACTGATTTTTCAACTTGTCCTCAGTAATGTTTTTTTAGTAAAACTCTTAGTCAGGTAAATGGTTTCATTTCTAGTACTATAATTTGGATTTGGATTGGTAAAATTTATTAGAATGCTGCATGGCATAATATTTTTGCAATGTTGCATAGTTCAAAACAACAAAAACCAGAAATACTTTTATTTTACTTTTAATTTTTAATATTGAGCTTTGCCTGAGGTTTTAATTCTGGCAAATGAAGAAATGAAGACATGCATAAATAGTTATGGCAGTGTTTTTGAGTTTAGATTTTTTTTTGGCAGGAGGGGTTATCGAATTAAAGTTAGAAATTCCAGTAACTTGAAGTAACACTACTTCCTTGTAATCTGTCTTAATCTCTTTCTTGCTCTCTCGCTCTCTCTCTCTCTTTCTTATGCTCCTTCTCTGTCTCAGATGTTATAATGAGTGCCGTCAGGGCCGGTGCAGTGGAAGTCCTCGGTTTGAGTGCGAGTGCTCTTTGGGTTGGACTTCAGACCCGGCCACTCTGGTGCTGAGCGGAGTGGAGTGTGATGTGGATTGTGGCTGTAACTTCCACAGCACATGTATTACAGCTCCAGGGATCTGTGACCAATGCCAAGGTAAAGATCCAAGTTGGAGGCCCTTATCTCCTTGTATTCATTTTTTATTGTTCACTTAGGGGTAAAAGAAAGTCGCACCTGCTGCAGTGCCATCTCGGGTATGTTTGGCTAATATTAAAAAAATCTTTGTTAAATAAAAATAACAAAAAAATTCTGAACCAGTGTTGTCATATTTCAATAGAAATATATAAGCTAGCTTTGGTGTTTTTGGAGACTTGTTTAAGAATTAGTTTTATGTTTGTGCTAGAAATGTTTACATCTGTGATCGGTGTTAGAACTGGCCAATATTGCTTCTAGAAATCAGTGATTGGTCCCAAAAGTCCTGATTATAGTATTAAACATGAAAAAGCATTTATTACTTTTACTTAGCCTTGACTTTAAACTTCCAATTCATCAGCTACTGTATATTTTCTTCCCTATTCAGACTGGACAACAGGGCCTCACTGTGAGCACTGCAAGCCTGGTAGTTTTGGCTCTGCTTTGGCGCGGGGTGATGGTTGTGTTCCCTGTCAGTGTAATGGCCACGGTGACCCTCTACAAGGATTCTGCCATAACCAGACTGGCCAGTGCTACTGTACTCACCACACCCAAGGCCCACACTGTGAGTCCTGCTTGCCTGGATACTATGGAGACCCCAGGTGAGTCTGACACTTTGGGTGAGGCCTGTTTGTGTGTTGAGGAGGCTGTCTTCAAGTTTGAGGGAAACATTTTTAGCAAGGCATATGCCGATTATTGTTATTATAATCTTTAAAGAGATTAATCACAATTCATTGTCATTGACCACATTTGTTGGACTCTATGACCCTGTTTACACTAATACGCTTTAGTTTTAGTTTTAAAACACGGTTGCTACGGTTAAGCCTTCCGTCCACACTACTCCAAAACATTTTGAAAACGCTGAAGAGGCAGGTTTCATTTTAAAACGCCACTTCTCTGTGTCAGTGTGGATGGGGGAAAACTGAGACATCTGAAAGAGTAGGTGTGGCTGCAGACATTCGCCTGCAATTCGATCAGATTGGGACCTATTCCTCAATATTAAGTGCACAAATTTCAGTCTTGCATCCTTTCCTTAAGTTCAAAGTTTCGCAAGTTTGATATGGAAAACAAACTCCAGAGGACACGTCGGGTAAATCTTGAACAGTGTAGGCTACTTTATAACCTCCTTCACATCACCCTGGCTACGTTGTTACATCTTAACAATAACATGAAAACATAACTTAAAGAACTGCCTATTTTCATTTTGATAGTAGCAACTTAACAGAAACCAAAAATTTTGAGGCATCGTGTAGCTACATATTAATATGACCGTCATCTTTACTGTAAGCATATTTATAACACAACGGAGCCTATAACATAAATGCCTCCTTTCTTTTTCACTGAAAAATATGAAACACCCTGCTCTTTTGCTGAATATCAGTTGTAAAAATCAATAATGGCCATTATAAAACTATAACGAACAATAAGTTAATACAATATAGGAAATTAAGGTAAGCAATCAGTCAAATATGCAGAATCCATGCACGTGGTTACATAAATGAATATATTAACTTATCTTTGCGCTCAGCCAAAACGTGTTTCCTGAGAACAAGTAATAGATTCAAAAGACCAAAGAGTCCTTAGATAGAGACAAGATGAATAAATTATCACATATAACAACTATAGTGAGATGAAATTCAGTGGAATGAACTGTCAGTGATGAACTGTCTGATGTGCGCTGCTCTCATCTGGGTAGATGTGCTCAAAGCACCCACTGACTGGCTGGAGCTTAGACCTCCGCATACGCTGCAGCGCATGCCAGAGTGCATGTATGGTCATGTGATTTCAGCAGTATAGTGTGGATGGAGATCTTTTCAGAAACGCTAGGTAAAACGCCAGTGTGGACATGGATCGATTTTGTTCTAAAACGCCATTTTAAAACTAAAACAAATTAGTGTAAACGGGCCTATGTATGTGCTACAATAAAAAGTGTTATTTACGAAGTTGAAGACAAAATTATTAGCCCTCCTGTGAAATGTAAATAATTTATTACTTATTTTCAAAGTGACGTTTTTCACAATAAATTTCACAGTAATTCCTTTCATTTTTTTCTCCGGGAGAAAGTCATATTTATTTTAGTTTGGCTGGAATATATATATTTTTAAATGAAACAACTTTTAAGGTCAATATTATAAGTCTTTTTGAGAAATATTGTTTTGATTTGCTACAGAACACAGCACTACCACTACTTGCCCAATACCAAGTCAAGCCTTTAGCATCCCTAGCATCTTGCTAAATAACTAGTACAATATTATGTACTGTCATCAAGTCAAAGAGAAAAGGAAATCTATTTTTATAAATGAGTTATTACAACTATTATTTAAAAATGTGTTGGAAAAAAATCTCTCCGTATAACATCACCTGGGAAATATGTGGAACAGTTCACCCGAAAGTTAAAGTATTTATCTTTAACTGTATGTATTGTGTTTTCCATGTAAACAGCATAACGTTTGTTAAAAAGGTATCATATGCCTGCTATTTAAGGTCTAATTGTAAAAAGCAGTACTCTGACTTCATACAGTACGTAACTCTTATTTCACATTTTTTCTCACAGGGACAACGGCACCTGCTTCAGTCAGTGTCAAGGCCGCTCTGTTCTGTTGTCCTCCTCTGTACCTCTCTCTCTCTCTTCCTCTCTGGGATGGCATGGTGCAGTGGGTGGCCATGGTGGAGTGGGTGGCCATGGTGGGCTCTCTCATTGCCTGTGGGTCCTCTCTGTGTCTCAGGATTTGGCACCATGCATGCCAGGGCAGTCATGCCCACCCGTGGCCCTGACCTGGCACCCAGATTCACACACACATTGCACAGTGAGTAGATCTACATCAGTAATCTGCCGGTGTTGTTGTCAAAACATAATTTGTGGTTTCGTAAAATAAACATAAAATCAATATTGTAATCATTTTTATTTTTCCTTACAGAACTCCTATGTTTATGTATTTGACGGCTTGCCACGATTCCTCAGCAATGGTGTTGTTCACTCCCATCACAACCTTATTGGAGCATTCTGCGGCACAACAAGAATGGAGCCAATTACTGTTGAGGCGACCTCAGGTGCTTAGCAAAACTACAAATATAATACATTTTTCTCTACAAATCACGCATATTAAAGCAATACTAGAAATTGCTGAATTACTAGAAGTACTGAATATTTGGGGTGATAAAATTAATTTTCTCTTGATCTCAAAACCCGTTTCTCTTGAAACCAAAAACTTTTGTCTGCAGTCAATACAGCACATGACTCCTCAGAAATCAAAATCATGCTGGTTTGATAGAATCTGAAAACATTTCTTCTTTTTATTATTATTATTATTAAAGAGCCCCTCTTATGCATTAAAAAAGGTCATATTTTGGTTTTAGGGGTCTCCAACAACAGGCTGATATGCATGCAAGGTCAAAAAACACTTTCATTGTCTTATAATATAAATTTATTTTAGCTAATTATCTCAACGACTCTCATATGATTTGTTCAGAGATTCATTTGTTCCCACACCCAGTCCGTAGCATAAAGCTGTTCTGCGCTGATTGGTCCGATGACTCAGTCTATTGCAATTGGCCGACTGCATTAAGCGCGAGACAGAGAGAAACGCCTACCACGGCTTATCATTGTTAAAGTAGTCAGAGTGCAGAGTATATGTGTGAGCCCAATGCAGGAGTGCATTAAAGCAATGCAATTTAACACCAGCATATTGCTCTATTCTTAAGTAAAAACAACGACCCATTCAGTATTAGTCCACACAGTGCCAAAAGCTGTTAACTATTTTCAAACCTGACCGCCGCATGTGTGTAGGAACATCTGATGATGCCCATAGCAACGACAAACGGCAGTCATTTAAGTCAGTAAACAAAACGGCAAGTGACGCGTTTTCAATGTGATTTTAGACACGATATGAGAATGTAAAGAGTTAACCAGATACAGTACAAGCCACATGAAGCTGTTACAAGTAACAAAACACAATTAAAAACATTCTTTCCACAGTGTTTGTGGGCGGTGTTATGAAGCGGACAGGAGACAGAGGTAAGGAAACGTTAGGGTGTTTATTAAATGACAACAAGGAGCACATGAAGGATAGCCAGGAGGATCAGGAATGATGTTGGGGTCTTTTCCTCCGTGGCTGGGTAACAGGAATACACGAGGATGGACAGCACACACCAGATACAGCTGACAGAGGATGACACAGACTTGGAAGGACTGGAAGACAGGACGATTCGGGAGGACCAGGAAGACTAGGAGGAATACAAAGAGAACAGGTAAGTAAATCGTTTGTTTTAGCTGAGGATGACTACGCTGAGTGGTCGCTCAGTTGTCCGCTTTCGTCGAGACGAGCCCGGACAATGAGCGACTGGAGTGCTGTGCTTTTATCTGGTGCTCGTGAATGTGATGCAGCTGTGTGCTCATTAGAAGTCAGGTGATGGTGATCTTCGTGAGTGGGGGTCGTGAGAGCCTGACCAATCCATGACAGTACCCCCCTCCCCAGGGCCCGCTCCTGAGGGCCGACACCTCCGACGCCGTGGTGGTCTCCCTCTGCCTCTAGGCGCTGGGAACTCAGGGTGGCTCTCATGAAACTCCACCATGAGACTAGGATCGAGAATATCAGCTCTGGGAACCCATGTCCTTTCTTCGGGGCCGTACCCTTCCCAGTCCACCAGGTACTCCAACTGGCCACCACGACGTCGGGAACGCAAGATCTCCTTCACTGCGTAGACGGCTCCTTCTTCTAGGAGCAGTGGAGGAGGGGGTTCCTCTTCGTGGTCAGGCTCTGTGGAGGGAAGAACAGGATCGTGATAGGGTTTCAGGAGTGATACGTGGAATGTAGGGTGAATACGGTAGTGCGAGGGTAATTGTAGTTTGTAGGTGACGGGGTTAACCTGTTCCACGATGGTGAAGGGACCAACAAATCGGGGACTTAACTTGCGAGAGGGCAGTCGCATGCGTATGTCCCGGGTGGATAGCCACACCTTTTGTCCGGGTGTGTATCTGGGTTCTTCAGACCTTCTCCTATCGGCGGTTACCTTGCTTCGACGGACTGCCCTCTGCAGATGTTGATGAGCCTCGTCCCAGACTCTCTCGCTCTCCCGGAACCAGTGATCCACTGCGGGGACATCAGATGGTTCGCCATCCCAGGGAAAGAGCGGTGGTTGGAAGCCCAGGACGCACTGGAATGGCGTGAGTCCGGTGGAGGGTTGCCGCAGTGAATTTTGGGCATATTCTGCCCAGCCCAAATACTGGCTCCAGGAGTTCTGGTGACCACTGCAGAAGGTCCTCAGGAACCGTCCCACCTCCTGAATCTTCCTCTCTGTCTGCCCGTTGGTTTGGGGATGATATCCAGAAGAGAGGCTGACGGCCACACCTAGGAGCTTGAAGAAGGCTTTCCATAGACGTGAGATGAACTGTGGACCTCTGTCCGACACAATATCTTCTGGAATACCAAATGACCTGAAGACTTGATTAAAGATATTGTCGGCAGTTTCAAAGGCTGTGGGAAGACCTTTCAGAGGGATTAGTTTGACAAACTTTGAGAATCTATCTACTATGACTAGAATACAGGTATTACCTTCTGACGAAGGGAGGTCAGTGATAAAGTCCACTCCTAGGTGTGACCAGGGACGGTTCGGAATCGGCAAGGGATGGAGCTTTCCAGCGGGTAGATGACGTGGGCTCTTGGATTGGGCACAGTCCTTACAGCCCTGAACATATTGCCTCACATCCCTTGCCATGTTTGGCCACCAGAATCGTTGGGATACTAGCGAGAGAGTATTGTTGATCCCTGGATGTCCAGTGCCTAGCGAGGTATGTAAGGAGTGGATCAGATCTACCCGGTGTTCAGGTGGTATGAACTGCCGATGAGGAGGGCATCCCGGCGGAGCAGGGGCTTCCGGAGTGGCAACGACTGGAGGAGCGTTCCAGGTGATCGGACAAATGGAGATGTGTTCGGGAAGAATCTTCGTTGGGAGTTCTTCATGATCGTGATGCTCGTGTAAACGAGAGAGAGCGTCTGCTCTTAGATTCTTGGGTCCTGGACGATAGGAAATGGAGAAATCAAAACGTGAGAAGAAAAGTGACCATCTGGCTTGACGTGGACATAGTCTCTTGGCCTCTTTGATGTATTGGAGGTTTTTGTGATCTGTGATCACCTGGAACGGATGTTTGGCTCCCTCCAACCAGTGACGCCACTCCTCCAAGGCTAGCTTGATTGCTAGAAGCTCCCTGTCTCCTATGCTGTAATTCTGCTCCGCCGGGCTCAACTTCCGAGAGAAATAGGCACAGGGATGCAGTCGGGGCGGTGTATCATGATGTTGAGATAATACTGCCCCGACGCCGGTGGTGGATGCGTCCACTTCCACCACGAAAGGAAGATTTGGGTCAGGATGAGTCAGGAGTGGGGCCCTTGTGAACTCCTTCTTAAGAAGGCGGAAGGCTGCGGCTGCTTCTTTGGTCCACTCCAGTCCTTTGGGTTTACCCTTGAGGAGATTAGTGAGAGGTGATGTAATCCTGCTGTAGTCCTTGATAAACCGTCTATAAAAGTTAGCAAACCCAAGAAACCTCTGGAGCTCCTTAATGGAAGTGGGTTCTGACCAGGATAGAACAGCCTCAATTTTCTTCCCATCCATACGTATCCCGGTTTGGTCAATGATGTATCCCAAGAAATGAATCGACTTCTGGTGGAATGAGCATTTCTCCGCTTTGAGGTAGAGGTGATGTTCTCTCAATGTGTGTAGGACCTCCGCAACGTGTTGGCGATGTTCGGCCTCACTCCGGGAGTAAATGAGGATGTCATCTATGTACACTATTACACAGTGGTGAAGAAACTCCCGGAGGACTTCATGAATGAAGTTTTGGAATACGGAGGGGGCGTTGACCAGACCGTAAGGCATGACCTCATATTCATAGTGGCCAGTAGGGGTCACGAATGCTGTCTTCCATTGGTCCCCCTCACGTATTCTTATCAGATTATACGCGCTGCGGAGGTCCAATTTAGTGAAGACTTTAGCTTCTCGGAGCTGTTCCAAAGCGGCTGGTACCAGAGGAAGGGGATATCGGTATTTTACTGTACCGTTATTTAGGACCCTGTAGTCGATGCATGGACGCAGCCCTCCGTCCTTCTTGGCCACAAAGAAGAAGCTTGAGGCGGCTGGTGATTTTGAGTGACGTATGTACCCCTGACTCAGAGCCTCCCTTATGTAATCTTCCATTGCCTGATTCTCTGGAAGCGAGAGCGGGTAGATCCTACCTCTTGGCAACTGGGCATCTGGAACTAGGTCGATCGCGCAGTCCCATGGCCGATGCGGCGGTAGCTGGGAAGCTCTCTTGGGGCAGAAGACATCATGAAAGGAGCTGTACTCCTTAGGAATGTGGATAGACTGCTTCTCAGGAGGGCTCTCGACCGATGTTGCAAACAAAGAAATGGGGTTCCGACCTTGAAGAGGGAGATTTGGAAAACAGGCAGGTGTACATCCAGATCCCCATTTCTTTATCTCTCCTGTGCCCCAAGAGATGATGGGATCGTGCTTCACCAGCCACGGGCGCCCTAGAATGATGTCCATATTTGCACCCTCCAGAACCAGAAATTGAATCCTCTCTTGATGTAACAACCCCACTTGAAGAAGGATGTCTTCGCATTGTCGATGGATACGGGTCGAAGATCGAGTGCACTGGGTTATCGGTTGTATCTGGTATATATGCGAGGACGCCTCAGTACGGAGGTGGAGTTGACGACAGAGGGATTGGGAGATGAAGTTCCCTGCTGACCCGGAGTCGATGAGGGCTGTGACAAGGAGAGAAATAGAGGCAGTAGTTATTTGTACGGTGGTAGTAAGTGGTTTACATTGTTCAATATTCGTACTGAATACACTCACTGAAGTCCGAATGGGACGAAGGGGACACTCCATACGGGTGTGTCCACTGACACCGCAGTATAGACACAGACCCCGGGTCAGCCTCCTCTGTCGTTCCGCTGATGTCAGTCTTCCAGACTCTATTATCATGGGTTCTGGTTCTGGAGAGGCTGTTGACTCAGGCGATTGGAGGAGTGCAGACGAGGGGGGTGATGGTGTCCTGTTGATAGGAACGGAGACGATCGGAACATCGGAGAGAATGTTGGATGAATCTCTCCAGACCCATTGTATCATCTAATGTGGCCAGTTGGATTCGGAGAGGGGGTTCCAAGCCGAGCCGGTACGTGGTCAACAACGATCTCTCATTCCATCCACTTGCAGCTGCTAGAGTGCGAAACCGGAGAGCATATTCCTGTGTAGATAGAGTACCTTGCTTTAGATGATACAGCTGCTCTCCAGCGGCTACTTCCCCATCAGAACGTCCAAACACCTCTTTGAAATACTCCGTGAAGGTAGTGATGGAATTCATGACCGGCCCGGCTTGGTTCCAGATCGTCTCAGCCCATTTAAGTGCAGGTCCAGAGAGTAGAGATACGATGTAGGCGATCTTCGACTTATCTGTGGGATATAGAGAAGGTTGCATTTCGAATATGAGGGAACATTGTAACAGAAAACCATTGCACTCCCCCGCTCCGCCTGAGTAGGGCGCTGGTCGGGCCATGGGACTGGAAGGAAGGGCCGAAGAAGAAACTGTGGAGGCGGAAGTGCTCGGTGCTGGTGGTGCGTTGGAAAGTGGAGCTGGTGGCTGTAGAATCCGCTTCAACTGGTCCACCAGCTCTTGAAGGTGATCGGGGGTGCTCATGTTGTCGTCGTTATAGGTCCGGGCTTCTGTTATGAAGCGGACAGGAGACAGAGGTAAGGAAACGTTAGGGTGTTTATTAAATGACAACAAGGAGCACATGAAGGATAGCCAGGAGGATCAGGAATGATGTTGGGGTCTTTTCCTCCGTGGCTGGGTAACAGGAATACACGAGGATGGACAGCACACACCAGATACAGCTGACAGAGGATGACACAGACTTGGAAGGACTGGAAGACAGGACGATTCGGGAGGACCAGGAAGACTAGGAGGAATACAAAGAGAACAGGTAAGTAAATCGTTTGTTTTAGCTGAGGATGACTACGCTGAGTGGTCGCTCAGTTGTCCGCTTTCGTCGAGACGAGCCCGGACAATGAGCGACTGGAGTGCTGTGCTTTTATCTGGTGCTCGTGAATGTGATGCAGCTGTGTGCTCATTAGAAGTCAGGTGATGGTGATCTTCGTGAGTGGGGGTCGTGAGAGCCTGACCAATCCATGACAGGCGGGGCCGGGAGTTTACATTTTCCTGGATCTGCATGTGCAACAAATGGGTGGGGTTTGAGTTTTGTATCGACCTCACGCCGACACAGCTAGAGACTTGTTAACCCAACGATTCGTTTGAACTACTCTGAGTCGACTCTTTTACAGATGAATCAATAGTTTTAAACACGGTGCACTTTCAGATGTAATCCTTAGCTGGATATTTCACTTCACTTAGAGCTGTGTTACACACTGCATGGAAGGTCATTTACAAAAACTCATAATAGGGGCTCTTTAATGTTGAAAACCGTAATCTAGCTTGATATTTTTTGGTGGAAACATATTTTTATAACATATTTTTCAGAATTCTTGAAAGAATAATAAACAGAAATTATTTTAAACAAATCTTTTGTAAGAATGTGAAAGCCTTTACTCTCATTTTGATGTCCTTAACTAAAATAATCTAATTATTTTAGTTATCATTATTACAGAAAAAATAAAACAATTTATATTGACCCCAAAATCTGTTTAAAATATAGTTTTGTGTTGCAATTAGGATTGACTTTATTTCCTCTTTTCTAGGGGTGGTCTCTGTGTATTTTGAGGCAAACGTCACCTCAGGACGTGCTCAGGGTTTTAATGCCTCATTCTGGGTGAAACGATGTGGAAATGCTAGCACTGGTGAGGGAACAGTCATCTCATCTGAGTGCCAAGCAGGAGCTCAGTGTATAAATGGCCTCTGTGAGTGTCCCCATGGTTTTGGGGGTCCTCAGTGTGACCGTCTAGTCTGCCCTGGAAATTGTGGGGCAGAGGAAGGACGAGGTACCTGCAACATGGTGAGTAACATTTCTCAAGAATATAAAAAGCAAACTGAAATGCATTCTAGACATGTCCCACTGTTCTTAACTTTGATGTTTGCGTATACTGTTACAGAACCTTGGCCTGTGCATTTGCACTGAAGGCTGGGCTGGATCAGACTGTTCTTCCATTTCAGACACAGACAGCCTGGTTTGGGAAACGCTGCTTGACACTCAACTCTCTGTGGTGAGATTTAACCCCTTTAATTCAAGATAAGAAACAGATCAAAACTCGAGACTCGTTTGTAAGAACTGTCTGTTTATTTTTGTTCAACAGAATAAGGCACACAGGTTCCTCCGGAGGATGGGTCACTCCCTGATGTCCAGCCCACAGGGCACACTTTGGATGTATGGAGGCCTCTCGCTCTCAGAGGGCGTTTTGGGAAACGTTTACAGGTACAGTCTTGTGGACTTTGCCTTAGAGTGAAACTGTTCAGTTAACTATTTTTGAATCCATTCAGTGATCTTTGGGCCTGGCAGGCACACTATTAGCTCAGCTTAGCATAAATCAGATTGAATCAGATTAGACCATTAGCATCTCGCTCAAAACTGACCAAAGACGTTCAATATATTTCCTGTTGGTTTACTTTGCTGTAGTTACATTGTGTACTTAAACCAAGAGAAAATGAAAAGTTGCTTTTGTCTAGGCCGATATTGCTAGGAGCTAAACTCTCATTCTGGTGTAATAATCAAAAAACAGTGCTGCCGTACCATGGCTGCAGCAGGAACAATGATATTACGCAGCTCAAAGAGCACATGCTTCATGTGCGAGAAGATGGTCATGATAGAAATGATCAAGCCAGGGATAAATCTCAGGCACTGTTAAATCATGGTCTAATCAAATTCAATGATCTATGTTTCGCTGTCTGATCTTTATTTTGATGGAAACTTTGCTTCTTTTGAACAGCTGGTACAGAAGTATGACATTCCCAAATCACACTTTTATAGGTACTTGCAACTTCGTAACTTTGTAGCTTCAAATTCCAGCAATTTTCCATTGTGTCCAACCATTTCTTTAATACACTCAATTTTTTTATGTAAATTATTCAAAAAACAGACTATAAGCAAGATTTTCGATTTACTCAACATACATGATTTAGCATCCTTAGACATACTTATAAATAAACGGGAGACAGCTTTAGATGAACCAATCTCAGATGAAATTTGGCACAAAATAATACAAGGAATTTCTTTCATTATGCATAAGCCTCAGACATGCTGCAATACAATTCAAAATTGTTCATCGTTTGCACTAGTCTCTCTAAGATCAATTCTGACATAGATCCCATATGTGATTGAATTAGGCAGGCTCCTGCTTCTCTGCTGCACATTCTGGACATGTCCAAAGCTTTACATATACAGGATTGAATTAGTATTTTTGAGACCTTCTCTGAGGCATTTGGGGTGGTTGTAGAGCCATCGCCATTTCGCGTTGTTCGGGGTGGCCCCTGAGAACGCTCCTATCAACTTAAGACAAATTAAAATGTTAGCATTTGGTTCTCTTCTGGCTAGATGACTGATATTGTTTAAATGGAAAGACCCTATTCCACCAACACATATTCACTGGATAAGACACATCATTAAAAACCCTAACGAATTATGTCAAGTCTGACTTTTTCATTTCAGAACAGACTTCAGCAGAGTTGCAAACCTTAAATCTCATACACGAGGACTAAAACAGATTTTATAATGTCATGTAGCACAAGTATTTAATGTTAACAAGAGAGAGCGAGAGAGTGCAATAACCGCCATGTAACCAATATAAACTAATATAAAACTATTGAATACATCACGTGCATTAATCACACCATGGACATTACATTAAAATGCCTACTGGTTTAAGAAGGCCTAGATTAAAAGAAGATGGCCAAATGAGAACTTTTCTGTCATAAACTATAGTCAAATAACTTGTCAAAAAAACCCAAAACCCTGTGAACAGATTAAATACAGGAATGTTGAAAAGAGCGCTCTTTTATTATCAGCTCTCAGTCAGCGCCTGCCCTTTTTTTCCTGGTCATTGCACCTTTGTTGTGTGCTGTGTAAATGCAGACAATCTGATACGAGTTGCTTTTAAAAAAAATTATGTTAGCTGGTCATAAAAAATCAGATACAGTCACAAAATCGGAATTGACCATCAAGATCTGCAGTGTATCTGGATCCAGAGATTGGCTGAATGGTAAAACTCAACTGCTTAAACACATTTTTATAATACATTTTAACATATTGATCCAGGTATTCTGTGGCTGATCGTCGCTGGACTGAAGTGTTGACCAGTTCAGTGGAGGAAAGTTCAATGCCTCTGCCCCGATACCACCATGCATCTGCTCTGGTTTATTATCAATTCCCGATTTCTGGCTCTCATGCAGCCACTCACAATTTGATGTTTGTGGTTGGTGGGGTCACAAAGAAGGGTGTTGCGAATGACACATGGTGTTTGAACCTCGACAGTCAGGAGTGGAAGCAGTATAAGGTACTGCATATATAATATTCCCAGAGTGCTTCTGTGCTGCTCTTAACTGTTTTCAAAGTGTGAATTTCCTTGTGTGTTTAGAGCTCAGTGCTGCCCCCTGTGGCCGGACACACTCTGACTGTGCGAAAAGGCTTGTCTGTGCTGCTGATTGGAGGTTATTCTCCAGAGAATGGCTTTAACCATCATTTGCTGGAGTTCAGCCCACAGTCTGGAAATTGGACTATTGCCCCACACACTGGCACACCCCCTACAGGTAGAGACAGAACACGATACTTTTCTGAACCTGGGACTGGCACTATTTATTTTCATACAAGTAATTTAATTTTAATTAATTAACCTGTTTTGCTTTGTAAGCATTCTACTTTAGGTATCCATGAGATTTACAGTAAAATGGATTTATATAGGAGTATACACTCAGGGATGCTCTGATCAACGGCCAGAGACCAATTTTTTTTGTCAGTTTTATCAATTTTTTCTGTAAAGCTCCTTCTGACCATTACATTTCGTTACTAAATGGGTAAAAGAAACATGTTTAAGGATTATATGCAACATCTTTTATTTATTCTCTTGGGTAAGGTGAGATCTTATCATACATAGTGGGAAAATGTGCTTTATGCATTATAACGCTTAAAGCATTAGAATCGGTACTCGGTATCAGGCGATCACCATGACAAGGAATCGTTATTTGGTATCAGCTGCAAAAATTCTGATCGGAGCATTCCTAGGTATACACACTACATTTCAAAGATTAAAAAAAAAGATTTAATGTATCAAGGAGTTGGGGATATATTAAATTGATCAAAATTGACAATCAGGAAACTTATAATGTGACAACACCTTATAAACTTTCTCTTTTTACTAAAAAATGTATGATTAAAAAATTGTATGACATAACACGATTAGTGTTTTGACGGTTTTAAATCCAATACAATCATTTGATCAAAGTAGTGTAGCTGATATAAGATTTCTTATTCGGTACAAATGTTTCAGATTTCTCTAGTGAGTGAATTTAAACTAACACTAAAATTCTGTTAATCTGATTATAATAACATATAAAAACTAACAATTTCCACACCTAAAGGCTTAGCTCACCTCAAAATAAAATGTATTCATCATTTGCTTCCCCTCAGGTTGATCCAATTCTGTATGATTTTTTTATTTGTAAGAATGCCAGTAACCAAACGAATCTTGCAACCCATTTACTCCTGTAGAAAATATTTTTACAGCTATGGCAGTAATTGGGTGGTGAGATCTGTTTGGTTACTTATATTCTTCTAAATATCTTTAAATCTTGTATAACTTTCATTGTTCTGCTGAAAGGGACAACCTGAGGGTGAGTTAATTATGACCAAATTTAAATTATGGGGTGAACTATCCCTTTAATTCTGCTCTTTGTTCATCTTTATCAAGCAAAATGTGCATCCATAAAGTGATTATTAAATTTACATAAAACTGCTTTACACTCCTGGCTTAATCCATCTTTTTACTTTATCGTTTCAGGTCTTTATGGCCACTCAGCTGTGTATCATGAACAGACTGATGCTGTGTACGTTTTTGGCGGTTACCGTTTCCATGTTGAAGCTGTAGAACCTTCTGGAGAGCTTTACAGTCTTTATTACCCCAATCTTACTTGGTCCTTACTGGTGCCTTCACAGGGAAACAAGGTAACAGAAGTCAAGTCAAATGGTGGTCAGAGTAATTTATGTTTGACAGGTAGATGACACTAATCTTTTCTCTCTCTATAGCCTCTCTCCCGTTTCTTTCATGCGGCAGCTTTAGTGAAGGACACAATGGTAATTGTAGGAGGCAGGACAGGAGAAGAGGATTACAGCAATACAGTCTCTCTCTATCAGATCAACTGTAACACATGGATACAGCCAGGTAACAGCACAAAGTATAATTTGAAAAAATGTGCAAACAGTCTATTGTAAAACCTTTACTTTATACTTATTTTGATTTCATATATGAGTGAAACGTCAACAGGTGCTTGACACTAGAGCATTATAATATTCATTGATGTCCCTCTCTTGCTCACTCTCTCTCCAAAAGTCATAAGCAATAAAACGTTTTTAACCTGCAAAGAATAGTTGAAAATCTTTGAATCCACTGGCACTAGAGCTCTTCTACATGAGTGTCTCAAGCATAAAAAAATGTAAAAAAGAATAAATGCTATTTAAATAAATAAAATATATAATACAACTATTCATATAAATTATTACAAAACTATTAAATAACTCAATTATAATATACATCATTTAAATATACATAATTTGATTAAATACAAATTGGATTAAAACAAACAATTAAATACATATTAGATTCTACATATTACAAATAACTTAATAAAAGTTAAATCATTTTCTAATATTTTGTAAAATATTTTTACAACATAAATACTGTATACAAAATACTGAGTCTTTATACAAAACTTTATATCCCATATAAGTATGGGAGTCCCTCGCTTGAGAATGATAATAGTTAAGTTGGAAAACTTTGCCTTTGCTATTGCTTAAAAACTTATACTTAACTTTAAAACTTAAAGTTATACTTCAGGCTTGCCCTGTATCTGCATATAGAATATTAGTTATTCACTTTTAACACAGCTAACATTAAATAGTAAAGGTTTTTCTCCTTTTAAGGATCTTTTTTTTTCACTTCTCTAGTGTCCTCAGTGGGAGAACCTGTAAACCGCTCTGTTTCTTTGGCCATGACTGGTTGGGGCGATCGTCTGTTCCTGTCTGGAGGTTTCAATGGAGTGACACTTGGGAGGTTTTTGACTCTTTCTTTACCCAGTGACCCCTGCATTCTGCTGCCCACCCCTGAGGCCTGTAACAGCAGCACCGGCAGCTGTGTTTGGTGCAGAGGCACCTGTGCTTCATCAGACACCGCAGAAAGGTATTAGAGGAACTACATTTACATTTAGTCTTTTAGCAGATGCTTTTGTCCAAAGCAATTTACAAATGAGGAAAGCATCAAGTGACTTATCATAAAGAGGCTGTAGTCATAAAAAGTTCAACTTTTACAAAGGTTCTGACATTGTTTAGAAAAATGAAAGCTCGTGTTAGGAGGAAAAAGGAAAAGGGTGAGACTTTTTAAAGATGTAGTCAAGTGCTCACAGAAGAGATGAGTTTTTAGTTGCAGTGTGAATGTTACCAGTTAATTAGCAGTCTGTATGGGATTGGGAAGATTGTTCCACCAGGAAGGAGCAGTCAATGAAAGGGTTCAGGAAAATGATTTAGAGGCTCTCTGTGATGGTACCACAAGGTGGTACTCACCAACCAAATGCTTCTAGAGTGGGTGTAGAAGCAAATAGAGGTACAATGGTGCAGAGCCTTGGCTTTTCTGTAAGCCTGCATTCATTTAGGATGTAGGTGATGATTAAGCAGTAGGTGATGATCTTTCATAAATACCGAGATGCCTTCCAGGCAGTGTGAGATCCGTACGTACAGCTACAGTTGCATCATCTGGTTGAGATAAAAGAATAGAGTGGTGCGTCATCGGCATAATAGTGCAAAGAAAAACTCTTGGATTGGATTGTGAGTCTCAGCATTGGGGTGTAAAATGAGAAGAGAAAGGGTCCAGGAACTGATCCCAGAGGAACCCCCATTCCCAGCTGGTGTGCTTAGGACTCGTCTCCCCTCTTGAATATGCACATAGATAATGAAGGGAACTAGTAACATCTTACTTGAAACATTTGTTAGAAGGAGGCCCCTCTAGACTCAACAAATTTCCTCCTAATTTTTTGTTTATTATTATTATTATTATACAGACTGGGCTGTACTCTTGGTCTATCTACCTGTTCTCCTACACCTCGTTCACCTGATCAGTGCCGCAGACTCAAGACTTGCAGCGAATGTTTGGCCCGTCATCCTAAAACATTTTCCAGCCCTGTGCAGGTAAGCTCAACACTCCAAACAAATTCAAGCCAGAGCTATCTAGTAAATTCACTGCATCTCTGCAAGTGGTATAAATTCAATACATTTGTACACCATTTAAATCTGTATTTGTTGTCATTTAACTTTTGATTAAATTGACAAAAAATGGATCTAAATACCAGGTGTACATGGGACATCACTGTCCCCAAACATCTGAATAGCAGTGCACATAGCCACACTTTCAAACATCAACATTTTTCTCTTTTCTGACATTTTCTCTTTCAGTCTGCTCTGCAATGTAAGTGGTGCACAAACTGTCCTGAGGGAGCATGTATCAGCAGTTCAGTAAGCTGTACATCAGAGCACGACTGCAGGATAAACCAGAGAGAGATCTTCCTGTCCAGCAACTGCACAGAGACCAGCTGTGAGGCTTCTGACTGCCCCAAATGCACAGCTTCTGGGAAATGCATGTGGACACGCCAGTTCAAACGCACAGGTGAGAGTGAATAAAGCATTCAAAGGATCTGTGTATAAACATTCAGTAAGCAGTAAGTGGTTTTTCTGTTTGTTTTTATTGTTTGATTAACATCATGGACGGAGACCCATCAGGTTTATTAGACTGCTGTCTAGGTTTATAAGACCTGATGAATATATTGATGCACATGCAATTTCTTTAACAATTGTTTACAATCACTTAAGACAACTGAATGTGTCAATATGAATACCAAGATGGGCATTTTCATTTTCAATTTTTTTACTTTCTTTTTTACTTTTTTAGCGGAACTTTTTAAAAGAAATATTTCTAATGCATTATAAATCAGGGTATATATTGACAGATTTATAAAAAGAAATGTATATAAATTTACCCAGAATTTTTCAAATCTGAATCAAAATAAATTTGCTGTTCTGGGACAATTTAAATGTCCTTTTATAAAAAATTGCACCAAAACAGCTTGTAGACAACATTTTGACTCTCATATTTTACTATCAGGTGAGACCAGACGCATCCTGAGCGTGAACCCAACATACGACTGGACGTGTTTCAGCTACGCATTGCTTAATGTGTCTCCTATGCAAGTGGAGTCCTCTCCACCCATGCCTTGCCCAGAACCCTGTCATGAGATCAAAACCTGCAGTCAGTGTTTAAGCTCTCGTGGCTCTGATGGAGGCTGGCAGCGTTGTGTATGGAGCATGGCATTGCAGCAGGTAACGTTTGACTAAACTTTGTTCCAGCTTTCTGACTTTAAAAAAAGATTAGCCAATAACCCGAATACATGTTCTTTGTGTTCTCCAGTGCATGAGTCCCTCGTTTGTTCCATTGCGCTGTGAGGCGGGTCAGTGTGGCCGTTTGCTCTCGGATGAAGATTCCTGCTCTCCTCAGTGCTTCCAGCTCACTCAGTGCTCACAGTGTATTTCCAGGCCACAGTGTGGCTGGTGTGCTGGCCGTGGTGGTAATGGGTCCGGCCGCTGTCTGCAGGGAGGACTTAATGGTACGTGTTTTACATTACAGTATTGGAAGGTATATTTACACTCTTTGCAGGAATACATTGGGCAATGTATTTTTTTAAACCAGTAAAAGCGATTCTGTTTAAAGTAAAAATGATGCAGGCTGATGGCTTTACCAGCTTCATAACACACAGCAGGTCTGAGCAGGTAAATCAACTGAGTGGGAATTGATTAAAAAGCTAAATTCATTTATAAACTAAATTAGTTCATGTTTTCACTCTACGCACTCTATGCAGGAACTGTGATTTTTGGTTCTAGCAATGCCAATTGGGGAAACTAAATTAGCTTCTTTTTAGAGCAGGGTTGAAACCAGCACAATAGGAACTACAGTGATGAAGTGTAGTGTTAGATCACAGTCTCCACGTCAGATAAATAGGATCCAGCCCCCAGACACCAGATCTTGTCAGGAAATGTCAGTTTCTTCAGATATTTGGACAAGTCAGCAAAGTTTCCAATACCCAAACCTGTTAACCAGTATTCAACTGAATTAACAGTCTACTATCAATATAGGAGTTGACTGCGGAGGGAAGCCAGAGAGGAGCAGAAGCAGGAGACGAAGTGATGATAATAAAAGAGCAGGGTTTATTGAATAATCTTAGTTGCAGGTGTTTCGGTGCACTTCGTCTGTGCAGCAAAAACATGACAAATGTTATTATACATCAGGCCACAAGACTTTGAATTGGAGACAAACCCTCATATCTCATATCAGTGGAAAGGAATATTTCATAAACCACAATCAAAATAAGACCAAACAATGGAAAAAGCCAAAGCCAACATACTGTCATACAGTGAAGATGACGGTCATATATATATGTAGCTACACGACATCTTAACATTTTAGTGTCTGTTAAGCAGAGATGTATAAAGTACTAGAGACCCAGACTTAAGTAAAAGTACAAGTACTCTATCAAAAAGTGACTTGAGTAGAAGTAAAAGTGCTCTTTAAGCACCATACTTAAGTGGAAGTACTAAAGTATTCAACATTTTTTGTACTTAAGTATTGCAAGTAGTTTATTTCAAAATTTACTACTCAAGTACTGAAAGTAAAAGTACAAGTATTGTGTAATGTAGTTATTAAAGAATGCAGTCAAAAGACATCATATTGTTTTGTTTATTTTAAATCTCTTTTTTGGGGGCACGTCATTAAGCAAAACGAAAAGAAACATGACTTACAATACTGTTTTTCTCTCACGCTTGAACCACAGATCTGACAGCCTCAAATCCACTCAAAACGCTATTGAAACCCATTTTCGGAGCACAAATTACTGGTTGTAAACACTGTAAACGAACGTTCTAATTCACTTGATTTTGATTTTATTGTAAAAAAAAGAAAACG
The DNA here is from genome assembly GCF_903798145.1 of Danio aesculapii. Taxonomy (NCBI): domain Eukaryota; kingdom Metazoa; phylum Chordata; class Actinopteri; order Cypriniformes; family Danionidae; genus Danio; species Danio aesculapii. Next base: position 29,810,708 of record NC_079450.1, read on the forward strand.
TGTATATTACTGTGTTAAATGAAAATCTGAAATATTTTATGGCTTATGGCTATGATTTAGTATTCAAAAATGTTTCATTTTGATTGTTTTAATTAAATTGGTCTTAAACTTCATATTTTTATAGTATATTTATTCATTCTGGTACTTTTACCATAAACCAACATCTCAACCATTTGGTAGAGGCTGATATTTTAGAAATTATGGGATGTGCATTAAATAAAAAAATTCTATTGGTTTTTTTCTTGGTGTGACAGTTAAATGGTTACTTGTTATACAATTGTGTCCTTTAATACAGCAGTAAGATATATGAACTGTACCTTTAATTTGACCCGCTCAAAGAAAACACTCTTTCTGAATGTATCAAACAAAACTCATGCACAGAAGACAGCATGAGCATTTATAGCAAATAAACTAATGTAAATATTCTCCCGCCTGCTTTTTAAATGCCGACAGGCGAGGTCTTACACCCCTTTGATTGGTTATTGTCTTCACCTTCTCAACAAAAGGGCTGCTATCGGCTTTAGAAATGAAAGCGTTGTTCACTGATGGCGGGAAGAACAGCCGCGGTTACAGTCTATGTATGTATAATACGCGGTTATCACAGGTAATCTATAATAGACACAGTGGAGAAAACTTGCACCTCATACACGCCCAGGTCTGGATCCACAAGTATCGCTTTAACAGCCAAGAGGAGATGAAAAGTTACCTCACAAACAGGCCAGCGGGTCAAATGTCCAAAGTGAGAGAGGCAGAGATGGAGTCTCACAACATTTCTCTGTAGTAGTGAAATAGCGGCTCGTGTGCTGTGCCGCCTTCACTCGCCCTCGCGCCTCCGTCCTTCGCCATAGTATTGCGACACCGCACATAGGAGATAAATGACGTCAGTACGTAATAACCCGTTATGATCTATTACTGAACCGATATCGACAATTTTGACACCTCTAGTAACGATGCAGCTCATAAAAAATCTATCGGAGTAAAAGTATTAAACTCATCGAAAATATGTACCTTAGTAAAAGTGGAAGTAGGAGAAAAAAACAATACTCCAGTAAAGTACGGATACTGCCTTTTAGTACTTAAGTACAGTAGTGAAGTAGTTCTACTTCATTACTATACATCTCTGCTGTTAAGTTCATATCAAAATGAAAATTGACAGTTCCTTATATCATGTTTTCATTTTATTGTTAAGATAGTGTAAACATGTAGCCAGTGTGATGCGAATGACGTTATACAGTACACTGCTTTTACCCGACGTGTCCTCAGGAGTTTGTTTTCCATATCAAACTTGCAAAGTCTGAAATTAAGGAAAGGATGCAAGAATTAAATTTGTGCACTTAATATTGAGGAAAAGCCCCAATCAGATGTCTGCAGGCACGCCTCTGTTTTTAGATGTCTCCATTTCCCCCCATTCACACTAACATGGAGCAGCAGCGTTTTAAAACCAAAATGGTATCTTCAGCGTTTTCAGGGCTCGAAAACTCTGTGGTAGTGTGGACGGAAGGCGTAACAGCAGCAAAACTTATGTTTTAAAACTAAAATGTATTAGTGTAAACGAGTCCTTAATAAATGCTATGAAATGATGTGATCTGTAATGCTGCTAGTTGTCAAAAGTCATTTTGTCTTCCTTTTTGTTATTTCACACGCATAACTTGTTTGTTCATGTTTAATTTTTGTCAAAGACGTTGACATTTTTAAAAATGTGAATCCTTTTCAGTTTTCTTTATTAAAAGTAGATCTTAGAAAAATGATTTAAATTTTAGATTTAGATTTGATGTATTATTGATGGTTGTTGCTGTATTTAATTGTCATAACCTTAATGTTATAGAAAACTTTTATTTATAAGCTGTTTGTAATTTGTATCTGTTTTTGTCTTGAAATAGCCACTTGAAGCAGATATGGCTATAACCCCCCATCTTCATTTAAACATGCTACAAATAATGAAAAATCTCCCTCCTGTTGTTAATTTTAGTACTTGAGCATGTTGTCATCTTGTTTACGTCATTTCAGAATTTCAAGTGCAGTATGAGGAGGAAATTTAGTTCTTGGGCAACTGGTACTGATGACCGGTTCCTTTTAACCACCTTGTGTGAAATCCCCTTACTATTTACACCCAATATATCTAACCTAGGCTTATTACATACTGTTAGAGTGCATCCATTTCACACTAATTTGACTTCTTCTATCTATTAAATTGAATCGTCTTCTTACTCTGCAGGTGTGAGTGAGGCTTTGTGCCCCCAGTGGAACAGCAGCTGGTCCTTCCTGCACTGCCCAGAAGAGGACGAGTGTTCCAATGGACACCACCACTGTAACGTCACTCAAGACTGTCATGATCTGCCTGAAGGTTACCACTGCACTTGCAGACAGGGCTATGTGCTCAGCAGGTACTGATTATGCTGCTTTAATTCTCAAGCAAAACCTTTCTGCAGATGAATAGTTCATAAATATTTTCCTGTTTCCTTTTGTTTGTCAGTGTTTCGGGTCAGTGTGAGCCAGTCTGCGCTCAGGGCTGTGTTAATGGGACCTGTATATCTCCAGGAATCTGTCAGTGCCACTTTGGGTTTGTCGGGGAGAACTGCTCCTCTCAGTGTCGATGTAACAAACACAGTAACTGTAAAAGCATCTCTCAGCTGGACACCTGTCTAGAGTGCAAGAATAACACTAAGGTACTAAGAACTAGCATTGTATGTTGTTGTATTTTTTTGTATTAATATGTAGTAATAAAATATGCAAATTACCCTTTAAGATGCTTGAGGATTGATAGGTTTTTAAATCGTATAGCCATGTCATAATGTAATAAAAACATGTCTTTTTACTGTCGTTTTGATTAATCTAATGTGCTCTTGCTAAATATTAGTAGTTATTATAGTGGCTTGAGAAAGACAACATACTGTAATACTACATAAACTTATTATTCTTCCATCTTCTTCTTCTTCTGAGACTAATTTCTATATGCATCTCATCCTAGACCGTTCATTCTACAACCACCAAACTAACACCAAACCTCCAAACTGGTCTGACTCGAGTTGCTATATCTTTTCCAACTGATCTGACTTACAGTTTTCCGAAAACTGACCCGAAAAATCTGGAAAAGTCCCATTGACTTAACATTGGATCAAACTTTATGACCTCATAAATTTGCACCAGACTGTCATACAGACTTAAGTTTGGGCTCATTTAACTCCGACTACCTTACTAGCCACACCCTAGCAACCACGTACACCACCTTAGTAACTGTCCCATACACTTCTGTTGTAAAAAACTGCCATTGACTTTACATTGGACATACTGATAACATACCAACTCATGCTAACAATATACTAATTATACTACAATCATACTAACAACATAACAATCCATACTAACAATGTACTAATCCATACTGGAAACATGCTAACAAAATTACTAATCATATTAGCAACATGCAAATTCATACTAGAACCATGGTAATTTTGTTAGCAACTGCCTAGCAACCACTCAGCACACCTTAGCAACTGCCTAGCAACACCTTAGCAGTCACCTAGAACACCCTAGCAACCACCTAGCAACCACACAGAACACCTTAGCAACCACCTAGAACACCCTAGCAACCACCTTGCAACGCTTTATTAACCACCCAAAACACCCTAGCAACGCCTTAGCAACTGCCTAGCAACCACTCAGAACACCATAGCAACCGCCTAGCAACACCTTAGCAATCACATAGAACACACTAGCAATGCCTTAGCAACCACTCTAAACACCCTAGCAACATCTTAGCAACCACTTAGAATACCATAGCAACTGCTTAGCAACCACTCAGAACACCCTAAAAACTGCCTAGCAATGCCTTAGCAACCACCTAGCAACGCCTTAACAACCACTCAGAACAACCAAGCAACTGACTACCAACACCCTATCAACCACCTAGCAACACCTTAGCAACCACCTAACAACACCTAAGCAAACCGCCTAGCAAGGACTTAGCAACCATTCAGAACACCCTAGCAACCACTTAGCAACACCTTAGCAATAACTCAGAACCCCCCTATCAATTGCCTAGCAAAGAAACATGCCAATCCAGACTGGAAACATGCTAACCTATATGTAGGTATCTATCTATCTATGCCAAATCTTTGAAACTTCTTCAAAACTACTTCAATTAATTAAACTTTGAAACTACTTCAAACTTTCAGACGAGGCTTTCTCAAGCCACCATAAAATTGGTCTGTGAACTTTACTTTTCTAGTTTATTTGATTATATTGAATTAGAATGCATGTTTGTTAAGTAACATGCACATCTTATGTCTGTCTCTTGATTAGGGTCAGCACTGTGATAAGTGTAAGCCCTTGTTTGTGGGCTCAGCAATGGGAGGTGGGATGTGTCGCCCTTGTCGTGAGTTTTGCAGAGGAAACAGTGACATATGTCTGTCCAAGGATGAGCACAACAAGGCAATGGAAAACCCTAAAGATTACCCACTGGACCGTGAGAGTGTAAGTAGTGTTTACGGGATATCTTCTAGTTGTAGAATAGTTCTAGTTGTAGCTAAAGGGTCTTGAGTATTTGTATGTTTTTGCTTGTCAGATTGAACAGTGGGCAACAGAGGGCCCTACTGAGGACCATGCTGTGTGTGTGAGCTGTCAGAACAACAGTGTGGGAGATAAGTGTGAGAGCTGCCTCAGCGGCTACTTCCTGCTGCAAGGGAAGTGTGAGAAGTAAGTGTGCTTCAGAAAAAAACTTTGAGTCCAATCTCTTACACTGATTATAATTGTGATTTTGCAATTAATGTTTACAGAGAATTAATGAATTTGCAGCTTATCGTTTTATAGCATATTTATAAAACTGTAGCGAGCTTTCTTCACTGTGCAACAGAACTTCACAAGTCACAGAAAACTTCTGCAGGTGCTGAAATATTTGTTATATCACGCCACTCTTGTTGTTTAAAAAATATATCTACAATGATAAATGCTTCACTTAATTGCTGAAGGCATATATCATGTTATCATAACGATCTAATGTGACAATAAGATTGTAGCTATACTGCGCATTTACACAGTGGCCATATTCATCTATGTAAACACACGAAAACAACACTAACATTACAGCAGTCACTGTTAAAAGCTCTTTCCACGCCACTAGACTTTTCTGACAGAGTATTCGAGTGTCACCGAGTGTCAGAATGTTGTGGAACTGCTGTACAGGAGTTATGATTAGGGATTATAGATTGCGAAATTTAGCAGTTTTTATTTTAGCATTTTTTTAAAAGCATGACGGTAAAACACGAACGCGATTATAATACTATGAAAACATCTTTGTATGTTGTAAAAAATCGTAATAATGACAAAAATACTAATTTGTGGATCTCCTTACTTCCGGGTTCAGCAATACTGCCGTTGTGGCTGGAGTATTCTGGGAAATTTTCTTACCCCTTGGTTTCGAGTGTGGTCCTGAAAAATCTTTGTTCGAAGGGCTATTCACCCCTTCCCCTTAGGCCTACGGCTTCAAGCTATTGAGAGAATTGGGACACCCCTACCCCTTGACGTGAACGCACAAAACGAGGGGTGAAGGGGAAGGGCTAAGTGGTAGAATTGGGATTGGGCCTTAGTCTAAAAAGTCAGTTAAGCACGCTGCTGGTTTGTAAGTTTCAGCCTTTTATACAGTTTTCATGCATAGATGTTAAACCTTTTGGAACGGCTATCTCAGGAAACCTTTTGGAACGGCTATCTCAGGAAACCTTTTGGAACGGTTATCTCAGGAAACCTTTTGGAATAGCTATCTCAGGAAACCTTTTGGAACAGCTATCTCAGGAAACCTTTTGGAACAGCTATCTCAGGAAACCTTTTGGAACAGCTATCTCAGGAAACCTTTTGGAACAGCTATCTCAGGAAACCTTTTGGAACAGCTATCTCAGGAAACCTTTTGGAATAGCTATCTCAGGAAAGCTCTATAGAGTATATCTCTAAACGTATAAATCAACATTTGGGCAGTTCATCTGGGTCATCCTTGCAAAGTCATATTTTTTAGCTTGCCAAGGATGTGATCTTTTGGAGGTAACGTTCCTATAATTCTTTCTGGCTGCGGTTGTAGTAATTGGTTTGCAGTTTTATCTCGCATCCTCCCTTAGCGTTAGCATATGGCTTACGCACTTCAGTACAGCATCTTTGATCTTGTTGAGCTCTCTGTCAAAGTTGCCTGTCCTTCCTCTTAACGTTTCGTCTCATTGCTAATAGCTGTTTTTTAAAGCATAGGAACATCCAAATATGTAAGTGAAGTTTTGTGACTTTTACAATTAATGTCAATTAACCAACCAGACACCACAGCATATATTTCTGTTTCTGCTATTAAAAGTACCAAAATAACAGACCACAGTTACAGGCCACAGGAACAGCAACACAGAATGTACTATTTTTAAATGCACAGTATTTACACAATGACAGCAGTAGCAATGAATTATGATCAAACGAAGCTTGTTGTCTTCTTCTGACAAACTGCCACATACCAAGAAGCAAGAATAGGATCTGTTCTATGTGCTCCATTGATGTCTAATGGGCTGTTCACATGAATGCCTAAACTAGGCATGAGCCGGTATTAAGATTGTGATGGTATGATAACCTTGGATAAAAATATCACGGTTTCATGGTACTGTGATTACTGCTCTAAAATAAGTTCTTTTTAAATGTCTGGGTAAAAAAACTTCTTTTTCCCACATTGAAAACAATATGTTTTATTTTAAGAAACATTTAAAATATTTGGAACAGTAGCTTTTGATGTATCTGCTGGAGATACCGTTGCCCTATAAAATTAAATAAAATTGTTGCAAAAAACCTGTACATTTACCGTAGGAATGATTTAACAGAAAATTCTTTTCCAAACTGTGGTAAACCTTTAAACCAGTTATCAGCCCATGCCTAACCTAAAGATGTGGAAACCATGAGTGGCGCAGTTCTGTCCTGCACTTGTACTGTTCTTTTTTGTACCGCTTAGTGGAAATGAAAACATAAATGACCTCCATCTCAGGGTTTTAATGCCACTTGCACAAAATATACGCTTCTGATCTAGGTCAGTGGTTCCCAAAGTGGGTGTCTGTACCCCATCGTGGGCCACGGGACAATGAGTGGGTGTCGCTTGGCGATTTCCAAAAATCTAATTAATTTAATTCAACTATTGAATTACCACATTTGATCCATAACCTACTGGAGAACAAAATAGCACTTAATAGTAACATTAACATGTCGATTTTTATTTGTTTTTTTCACCCCTGGGGTGATTACGTTATATTAAAGACACAGCAATAGCATCAGACGAAGCAGATTGGTTTGGGGGTCGCGAGTCACTGGTGTTGTTATTTAGGGAGTCGCGGGTTGAAAAGTTTGGAACCCCTGATCTAGATTTTTCATCAGTGTTTTCTGTTACCTTCTTGTAGATGTCAGTGCAACGGGCATGCAGACACCTGTAATGAACATGATGGCACTGGCTGTCCCTGCCAGAACAACACTGAAACTTCATCCTGTCTGAGCAGCCCACAGAATGACCGAAAGGAGTGTTACAGACAACAGGTATTTGGCAACCAATTACATTGCACTATGTATGTCACACATAAGGCCTTGTATGAAGTGTTCTTATTTGTGCTTCTTACAGTGTGCCAAGTGCAAAGATTCATTCAATGGCAATCCAGTGAATGGGAGACAGTGCTACCGACAGTTCAACGTGGACAGCGAGTGCTGCTTCGACCCCACATCACAGGTCAACTGCTTCCATGAGCCCAACATCCGCAATCTGCTGAGGGGACGCACAGTGTTCTTTTCAGCTCAGCCCAAGTTTACTAATGTGGATATCCGCGTCACCATTGATGTTACATTTGGGGAAGTTGAGGTCTACGTCTCCAATTCGCATGATACCTTCATTGTGCAGGTAGACCGCCAGAGCGGTGTGCATACCATCAAGATTGAGGATGAAGCCACCTCCGCCACAGCTTCCCGAGGTGAAAAGGAGGTTCCTCTCGCCCCGCCGTCGCCCATGAAGGTGTTTGCTAACTCCTCGTCTGCGTTGCTTGGCACACTGTCCGCAAAGTTGCAAGGTTCAGAACGTGAGGTGCGGGAAGAACGAGCTGAAGGTCTCATAAGCTACATCACTGTGTGGAAGCCGCAAACAGTGCTGATTGTGCGTGGAGTGCGGGACAGAGTGGTCATCACCTTCCCTCACGAAGTGCACTCGCTCAAATCTAGCCGTTTCTTTATTGCCCTGCGCGGAGTAGGCACAGAAACCCATAATGGAGAATCTCAAGGCCTCCTCTTTCTACGACAGGACCAAGCCCACATTGACCTCTTCGTCTTTTTCTCTGTCTTCTTCTCCTGCTTTTTCCTCTTCCTATCGGTCTGCGTGTTACTCTGGAAAGTAAAGCAGTTCTTGGACTTCCGTCGCGAGCAGCGGCGTCACATTCAAGAAATGACCAAGATGGCCTCTCGTCCATTTGCAAAACTTACTGTCTACCTGGAGCCAGAGGAGCCACAGTTAGTTTACTTGCCCTCAGCCGGAGGGGGCAGCGCAGTGTCTCTGGCCCACGTCCGGACAGGCAAGCTCGGTGGGATGGTAATGGGCCAGAGGGGCCGACCTGGGGCTCTGTCCTACAAACACGACCCTGGCACAGGCACTGCCACTCATCATCACCACCATCTGGCTCTGAGTGGAGGCAACAACGGGCAGCACCTGCCCCTGCACTACCTGAACGCTCACCACTACGCACCCAGCTCCACCGCCAACCCAACCTCACATCACCAACACCATTATCCGTCCTCGCATGGCAGCTACCAGCATTTCTGCCGCTCCGACCCCTTCCTGTCTCAACTCATGGGTTTCTCGTACTCATCCTTCAAAGTTGGGCCAATCACTCTGGAGCCCACAGACGATGGGATGGCAGGGGTGGCCACAGTGCTCATACAGCTACCAGGAGGCATCCTTGCCCCAAATCGGGCCTGTTTGGGTTCTGCACTTGTTACTTTGCGGCAGAATTTGCAGGAGTACTGTGGACATGGTGGAGCAGGAACACATCCTGGTGCCGGTGGTGGCCGAAAAGGCTTGCTGGGCCACCAACATCTAACAACCATGGCCATGTAATGAGATGGGAATTGAGTGGGAGAAATAGACTGAAAAGGAAAGAACAATCAAGGGAAATTTTCAAAGTCAACAGGAAGGGCAAAGGAAGTTGTGAAGCTTTTAAAGGGATAGACCACCCTAAAAGGTGAAAATGTTGTCATCATTTACACATTTACAAATTTTTGTCAATGCAGATAAACTCAATGAGGTCCAAAATCAAACACCGTTGGCGTCACATTGACACCTGCTGTTTAAGCAAAAAAGCACTGAGACATTTTTAGAAGTATCATAAACAACAAGGGGGTGAGTAAACGATGACACTTTTCATTTTAAAGGTATAGTTTACCCAAAAAAGATGAAAATTCTGTAATTATTTATTTATCTTTCATAGAATTCACTATTTGTCAACCTGAAGAAATTCTGAGAAAGGTTGAAAACCGGTGGTCATTTACTTCCACAGTATTTTTTCTTACTATGGATGTCAATGGGAATTGAATAGAGCATATGCAAGAGTGTAAAATAGAGATATGCAAGAGTGTAAAACGTGCTGGATAAGTTGGCGGTTCATTCCGCTGTGGTGACTCCTGATTAATAAAGGAAAGAAATCTTCTTGTAAGTTCAACAATAACAAAAATAGAAAATAAAAAATAGCAAGAAGAGTAAAATTGGATTTTTGGGTGAGCTACTCCTTTAAGGGTGAAAATCCTTTTATTTTTGTTTGTTACTAAAGGGATGTATTTATTTTACACAAGAGGAAAAATGAGAATCATAGGAATTGTGATTTGTACATATACTGTAATTAAGCATTAGATGTTGTTTACTTGTTTATCACTCCTAAAAAGCTCCATATTGACTTAAGGCAGCGACCTTTATGCAATGCACTACTCGTATCTCCATGCTTTGTTGCTGCGTTCTTTGTCTTATATACACTACTGAAACCTGCTGGACAAGATGACTATGACTACAGCATGACATATCACCTGAAACGTCAAAAAGTTGTCTTTGCAGCTGAACCAATGTGCTTTATATCCTCATGTGACAATCTGAACTGCCATCCAAACCAAGAGACGGTGCAACGTGTCCGCTTGAATGTGCAAAACTTTGATTGTCTACAAAACAAGAAATGGGGACAGATGATGTTTAAAAAAAATAGTTGTAATGCTTTTGTTACTGGTATTTTGTCATGGCTGTGGTTAGTTGAAGCTTCCTGTAATATAACAGATTGAATCTAGTCAATAGGTCTTGTTCATGTTGAGCCATTGGCTTATTTTTATACATATTCATTCAGACTGAAGATGCATTTCAGACTGTCGATTTGATGGTTTACGGTTACATGTCCCTTGTTTGCATTGATGACATGCCTTTACTCACTCTGCCTTGAATCGGACGTTATTATAACCTTGTGACTGAATTCTCACACTCTTTTTGTATTCAATTTAGGATTGGAGTTCTATGAGTTCAGGCTGTTATCTTAAGTACTGCAGGTGTGTGTATATTAGTGTGAAGGAATAAGATGAGTAACAAGGGCCCAGAAAACATCCATGTTATTCACATTGTGTAGGGAATGAAGGATAACTTTTTTTTGTGCTTTATTTCTGTTCCCACCCTACACTGATTTAGTTTAACCAAATGGTAAAAAGGATTTAAACATGATGTGTTCAATATTTAACTGGTGATCAATGAAATTCAGTTTCCTATTTTAATTTCAGCGATGGGTTATGTTCAGCCAGATTCATAGATCTGTTGAACAAAGTGCAATGCAAATTTTAAACATATAGAAACACTATAGTATGCTCCTGGTGAGATGCTATAAGATGATGAAATGAAGAGAGGAAAACACTGAAAACACTACAGTTAGCCTTTTATCTGTATGATGTTTTATGGAGTTTGTTACAGTATTGCCATTAACATGGAGTTTCCGTCGTTTTACTTGTTTTTTCTGAGGATGGACTTATTTTTTTTGCGTAATTTGACGTATTTATATAGGCTGATGTAGAAAGTTACATTTCACTTATTGTTTGATAATTAAAGTTCTCATGAATTATAAAATATTACGAAAAATGTTCATTTGACATTGATTATTTAATGTAAATAACATAACAGGAGAAGCCATATGTTTATCTCGGGTGACACTCCAGAGGAAAAAAAAAGCTATTGCAAACTGATGGTTGGTTACTGTGTTGCATTAAATCAAGAACAAGGGATTGTGATATAAATTAAGCGAAAGACCAAAATGGATTTGAGTTGGACTATGGTGAAAAAGCTTTGTTCTGTTTAGACATTTTCAAATGCTTTTACAGTTTTTTTTTCTGTGATTGACGCACATGCCTTTGATGCTTAACAGAAGTTTGTCCATAATAAAATATCATCCATTAATGGTTACTAGAGTTGGTTGTGTTTTTGCCTTTTAGCTTCTTGTACCTGACTTAATGCTTCTAATACAAAATTGACAGGGTGTCAAACTCAATTCCTGGAGAGCCGTAGCCCTGCAGAGTTTAGTTCCAGCCCTGCTTCAACACACCTATCTGTAGGTATCAAACAAGCATAAAGCACTCAATTAGTTTGATCAGGTGTGTTTAATTAGGGTTGGAACTAAACTGTGTAGAGCTGCGGCCCTCCAGGAACTGAGTTTGACATCTGTGCATTAAACAGTAAAAAAACATTGCAATTGTGTCCCTTTCATGGTGTTTAGATGTCTCTAATGATTAGATATACCTGAGCTGATGTTGTGGCGGTCAAGAAGGAGCGGAGAACATGAGACTGATTCCTGAAAGACCCCAGTGACAGACGAGTCTTTGCATTGATCCTGTGGGCCAGCCTGATAAACCTGCTGGTGACCTACTCACACTTGTTGTTCTCAACAAAGGACGTCCAGTGTTCTCCAGCCTCTGGCACCTAAACTGCAGCTCTGCACAAGAAGTTTGCCCAGAGAAGAAATGGTCGTGCCCAACTGAGCCTGCTTTCTCTCAAATTTTTTCATTTCGTCAATTGGTGAAGTTTTGTTCTTCGCCACTGGCTTGCTTGGTTTGGGACTTGTGGAGCTCCGCATCGATGGATTTACTCTTTAGTGTTTGGACTTTCAGCAGTGAAATTTAAACACACTGAACTGAACTAAACTGAACTTAAACTCTGAAAACTGGACTGACACTATTTAAATCTACTAGAACTTCTATGTTAAGCTGCTTTGACACAATCTTCATTGTAAAAGCGCTATAGAAATAAACATGAATTGAATTGAATAAAGAAAAAATAAATTTTTTTAATAAGTTAGGTTATAGTTTATACTATTAAATGGTGACAATCTCTTAGTAAAAATGTAACTAAATACAGTAAAAGAAAATGCAAGAAAGGCTCGCGAGCTTTTATTTTGAAAAACGCGTCAGTTCATGGTCTTATTTTGAAATGCGTTATCGTTGCTGGCTTTACGTGTTGTTATTTACAACCAGCATCGCTTTAACGTCTTTTAGATTTGGGAAACGCTCCCAGTTGCTGCGTTAGGTCGTTTATAACAAGTATTTACCTTGTACAATGGACGGCGTTGGTGTCATTTTAGGGGTGGATGTTCAAGGCGTTTGTTTGAAGATGGTGTTCACTGGGGGCTGTCACAGTCCACTGGATAATAACCAGAGGCTCTAGTCTTGTCCGGTGGGATTTTAACGTTACACCCAAATGCAGCAAATGAACTGACGTTTGTCCCCCGGTAAGAACACTTTGTTTTATTATTTGTCAACACGACTCTTCTATTTATGTTTGCTAGCCGCTGTCACACGTGCTGTATGGACCTTCAGGATTAGCTAGACCAGTTTTTCAAACCAACTACCATACCAGACCAGTTTTCTGAAGGTCCTAAAAAACTAATAATTTGCCTTTGCACAAATTATCTCCTTAATTGTTCTAAATATTATACCAGTAATGTGTTTAACCTGTAAATTAAACTGTAACCTATAGTAAATTAACACCTTAAAATCATTTAATGGTCTAAATATTATACCAGTAATGTATTTAACCTGTAAATAATACTATAACCTATAATATTGTTCTTTCCGATTTTTTATTTTTATTTAGGTTGTTCAAAAGATGAAAGCCAACTTGTTAAAGAAAACAAAGTTATCCAGTCAAAAGAAAAAAGACAAACTGCTGCAAAATGGTGATAAGGAGCCACTTCTATCGGATGTTGATGCCATCTGTGTTGGCACAGATGAAACAGAAACATCTAATGATATCCAGGACTGTGTAATGGACTGTTGTCCCAAAGTCACACAGATGAGTCCAGAACAAAGAGAGCTGGAAGCTTTGGGAGTCCTAATGCTTTCTGGGCAACACCAGCAGCAGAATGTGAACCTGCAGCCTCGTCCTCCTGCACTCAGAACATTTGTTCCAAAGACAGAGCCAGATTTCTTTCCCTTAAACCAAACTAGTTTTCAGGTTAAAACTGAGCCTGAAATTTATGAAGTATTTCAGAGAGAGTCTACCTTGACTGTGGAGGAGGAAAATGAGAGATGGAAGGAAGTGAAACTTGAGATGCCCGAGGAAAACCTGCTGTGTAATTCAGACCTGGAGGAAACCATGGGTAATGTATTTTATTTGAATACCTTATAACTGACACAATTTACTCGTTTTAAAGATGTGACACATTTGGGGGTGTGCACTGAAATCCTTTAGTTCTGAATTAGGACATTTTGTTTCTTCTCAGTTTTATTTTTTTGTTTGACCTTTTATTTCAGTTTTATTTTAGATCAGTCTGGAGTTATGAAAATCTGATAATTTGGTTTCCATTCTTGTAATTGTACCCACTTCAGTTTAAATTTAATTAAGTTTTTGTAAATGTTATAAAATATTCAATATTTTAGTTTCTACAATATTTGTATTATTATAAAGTTTATCTTAAATTAATGTTGACCTAAATTTGTTGGTTTATTGGGTGTATTTTATAGGTATAAGTTTAATTCATTTGTTGAATTATCTCAGTGTAAAGGAAAAAACAAAACACAGTTTTGTGGAAATGTGCTGGTTCAGTCTATAGGCATTCACAAGTACTTAACCAAAATGACAGTGGCTGATTAAATGTTTTCTTTTGCACAAAGCTGGTTTGGGATTTTACCCAGGTAGGTTTAAGCAAAGTCTGTGTTTTTGGTCTAAAACAGGGGTGCCCAAACCTTTTCTTATGAAAGACCAAAAACCAAACTTAACTGAGGGTTGTGGGCCGAAGGTACATTAAAGTTTCCATGAGTAATCTCTTAATTTATTTCCTTATATTTAAAATTTACTAGAAAACATTGTTTTAAATTATATGATCGAATGCAGTATACTTAAAAATAAAAAATGGTCAATGAATTTATTACAGCAAAAACAAACAATCGCGTTAATACAGTGGAGTTCAATGCACTAAGCTGCACCTGCCTTTGCCTTGGTTTGCTCGCTGATGTCTTGTGCATTGCCTGATATCTGTCGTTTACATTTTTTGAAAATCTGATGATTTTACAAACCTAAAGAAATTATAAAACAAAAGGTTGCATTACATTCGAAATTACAATATTTTTCAAAGATATTCGCCCCAACCACCAACCCATCATTCTCCCTCTCTTCTCAAATGGAATGGTGGGCCAAATCAAAGATTAGAATGGGCCAACTTTGGCCCCCGGGCCCTAGTCTGGGTATCTCTGGTCTGAAAAAATATGTGTTTGCGTTTTGTCACCATGGTAACTTAAGCTACATGGCTACCCTGCTCCGGAGCAGGTTTATTCTGAGATGTAAACTCAGTCTGGTCCAATCATTTGTGAGTAAAGTATATATACATATATATACACATGCATATCTCTGATGCAAATAAAGCAACTCTCAGTCCCTGTGTATTTTTTGCTCCAAATGAAAGTCTTTTACGCTAAAAGCCTTTTTGAGCCAAAATGTTATGTTTTGTTGCGAATTCTTTATGCATATTATATGAATCTAAATTATTTATAAATTTTATTAAATATCCAGGTAGTTTCAAATTAGCAATTGATATTTACAACAGCTTTAAATTAAAATAAACATTTAGATATTTACATAAAGCTTTGCTTTTTTGCACTAATATAATATTTTATTTAAGTTATCTTCTCAAACTTTTCTGCACCAGCAGTGTTTATTTCTTCTTTGTTAATGGATTTTAATACATTACGTTTCTGATAATGATATCTCTGAGTCTTTAACAGAAGTGAATTGCTAGCTCTCTGAGAAATTACCCAAACTGACTCACACTTGTCATGTGATTGACTGTTTGTTGCAAGGTGTCAACCTTTCTTCTGCATGTGGTCCAGAATTAATAAAAAACTCTGGTTTAAACCCAGGGTTGACAGAAAGTTTATATCAAGTGTTGTGATTTTAACCTGATCTTAACCAGGTAGAATTTGCTTGGTTTGTCAATCCGAATATACTTTGCAACCCCCAAGTTTGTTCAATTCTATTTGTGCAACTAGCCTCGGAACAACTTATCATGCTCAAGATACTTAGAAGATACCAGGCAGCTAAGATACCTGGCATACATATAATACAGGGGTTGGACAGTGAAACTGAAATGCTTGGTAATTAATAAGTATGGTGTAGGGCTTGTTTTTGTGTCCAATACAGCACCAATTCATCTTGGGAATGACAGATACAAGTCCTACACAGTGGCTAAAAGGATTTTGAGCCATTCTTCTGGCTTAATATTGACCAGCTCACTACGTGACACTGTTGGGGGAAAATGGTTTCTGAGGCGCTCCTCCAAAACACTCCAAAGTGACTTAATAATATTTTGATCTGGTGACTGTACAGGCCATGGGAGATGGAAGTGACCATCAAAACAATTCTGTCATCAGTCTTCCTGTGTGTATTGGTGCATCATCGTTCTGATGCATGGCACCACCTTCAGGATATAATGTTCGAACCATTGGGTGCACATGGTCCTCCAGATTGGTTCGGTAGTCCTAGGCAGTGACGTGCCCATCTAGCACAAGTATTGGGCCTAGGAAATGCCATGATATTGCTACCCAAACCATCCCCATGCTTCACTCTGGGTATGTTTTTTTTGGGGTTTCTCCACAGCGTAACTCTCCCGGATATAGAAAAGACAGTGAAGATGGACTCATCAGAAAACAATACATGTTTCACATTGTCCACTGCCCAAGATTTGTGCTGCTGGCAGCATGCGCATGTCACTTTGGTCACTTAAACCAATGTTTGAGTGACCAAAGTTTTCGGTATAGCAACTCTGCCTTGTATTGACCCTGTGGAGCTCCCGACAAATAGTTTTGGTGGTAATATAAGAGTTGAGGCGTACATTTAATTCTGTAGTGAGTTGGTCAGCTGTGGTTTTTTGGATGCAATCCAGGTTAGCACCTGTACATCCCTTTCAGACAGCTTCCTCTTGCATCCACAGTTACTTCTGGTGGATGTGCTTTGTCCTTCTTGGTGGTAAGCTGACATTATCCTGGATACCGTGGCTCTTGATATATCACAAAGACATGCTGTCTTGGTCACAGATGTGCTAGCAAGACCTGCACCAACAATTTGTCCTCTTTTGAAGTTGGAAATGTCACCCATAATGTTGTGCATTGCAACATTTTAAGCAAAACTGTGCTATTACTCTGGTAGTTAAACCTTCACACTCTCCTCTTACTCATGGAATGAATCAATCAATGAAGATGCCACCAGGCTCAAATTTAGCCATGAAACGCAACATTATACGTGTTCAGTTTCATTTTCCAACCCATGTAGCTTTTACAGACTCTTTTGGGGATCATTTCGACAGGGTTGTCATCTGTATACAAAATGTTTTAAGAATAAAAAATAGTCCTCGGTTGTTGTACAAATGTGAACATGCATGCCTGCAAGTAGCCAATATGGTGAGCAGGAAAATACATTGACTTTTATGTATCATATATTCCACTCTGTCTCACTTGGCCTTTTTTATTTCCATATACAGATAGTTGTTTAAGAGTTGATTGAAGTTTACACTAGGGATGCTTCGATCAATTGGCCGGAGATCGGTATTGGCCGATAATCACGTTTGATGACTCGATTAGTACTCGCTGATCTGGCCAATCTCATGAACCCATCGCAAATGTTTGTGTTAGTTGGAGATGAGCAAAATATTTGAATAATCTTGCATTTATTTAAGCCTTTTTAGAACTGACAATTCTGTGTTTTTGATAATATTGCAAGTTCACTAAAACCTGGCTGGAAATATTGGATACATTAAAAAAAAAAAAAAGATTTTTTATATTTAATAATATAACTTCTTGTAATTTACTTATTGCAATAAGCAGTAGTTTATAGACCTATTTTCTTTTAGTAAAGAAGTAATGAATTTATAGGTTTGCATTTTAACTTCTTATGCATCAAACATGCACACATGAACTTTTTCTTGACTGAGACATGTTGTTTCCAAATTGCATTGTTAGTCATTTTTTTGCCAATTTTTTTTTTTTACATGTTCACATCTAAATGGCTATAAGAGATGTTTAAGAGATTATAAGCAGCATCCTTAATTTATTATCTTAGGTAAGGAGAGATCTTCACTTAAGTATTATAAAGCTTAAAGTATCAGAATACTCTGTACAATGAATCGGTACTCAGTATCGGCTGCAAAAATCCTGATCGGAGCATCCCTAGTTTACACTAAGCAGCACAAATATTTTATTTTTGATTACTGTTTTGACTTTTTGGGGCTTTTACACAGTACTGGATCATTTTACAAAGTACTACTGGCAGATGGAAAAAAATACAATTAAATAAAACTGGTAAGGAAATATTGAGATGGAACTTTAGTTGATTGTAACTAAACTAAACCTAAGTTCGCTTGACTTGAAATTTTATTGCACAAGACTTTACATTATATATATTGTGTTATGTCTTGTTTTCCCTTTTCACAGCTTCTTCCTCCCTGATTTTTCCTTGCCCCCATTGCTCAGTGACTTTTACTGACTTTACATACTTGGACAAGCACCTCAAATGGTGCCATCGAAGTGAATACCTGTCATGGGTGAAAAACCACAAAGTCTACAACTGTTCCAAAATAACCTCCGGGATGCTTAGCTGCACTTCCTGCCACTATCGTTTCTTCTCTCAAAGCCAACTGGAGACCCACATGCGCAAGGCTCACCTTCCGACACCCAAACCCACCCGAAAACGCTTCACCTGTCCGCAGTGTGATCGCAGCTTTGATTACATTGGAAACTTACAAAACCATTGCCGTCGATGCCACAGCTTATCTACGGTGTGCAAAGATGGAAATATTAGCTGTGCTGAATGCGGTAAAAGCTTTGCAGGAGTCTGGGGCCTTGGACCACACCGCTGTCATGATGATGAGAAGATACTTGAAACAAGTGTCAGTGAACCCCTTTGCACAGACCGTGGGTATTTGTGCCAAGATTGCGGCAAGAACTTTTCTACTCTCCAAAGTTTAAAGACGCACAAACGCATACACACCGGCGAGAAACCGTGCATCTGCGGAGACTGCGGCCATAGCTTTTATGACATGGGGAGTCTGCGCAAACACAGAGTCATCCATACAGGAATTCGGCCTTTCAAGTGTCCCGAATGCAGTAAAGAGTTCGCTAGGATGGGCCACCTCAGATGCCATCTGAGGACCCATACGGGAGAAAGGCCATACCCATGTCCTCAATGCGGCATGAGATTCAGCCACCGCTCAACGCTTCGCATCCACCAACAAGTTCACTCCAAGGAAAAAGCATTTCCGTGCGCTATCTGTGGCAAAGCATTTTCTGCTTTGAGGTATGTGAAGGTCCACCAAAGAGCGCACAACTCTGAGAGAATTCTGAAATGCAGAGAGTGTACAAAAACTTTTACACGAGAGGATGTGCTTAAGAAACACCTGCGCATTCACTCTGGTGAACGGCCGTATTTTTGCAACATCTGCAGCAAGCGTTTTGTACGCATCCAGCACCTGAAAAACCACATGCGCACTCATACCGGTGAGAAACCGTATCGCTGTGAACAGTGCGGCTCCAGCTATGCGCAGTCTGGAGATTTGACCAAACACATGAGGAAGCACACAGGAGAAAAACCCTACGCCTGTTCAGACTGTGAGCGTCGCTTCAGCAGCTCAGGGGACCTGAGCAAGCACAGACGCAGTCACACGGGCCACAGACCCTATAAGTGTTTAGAGTGCGGGAAGAGCTTTTTATTGTCTCAGCACCTGAAGTTACACAAACGAACACACACGGGCGAGAGGCCATACAGTTGTCCACAGTGTCTCCGCACATTCACACGCTCACACCATCTCTCTCAACACATGGAGAAGCACGCATGAGGACAGATGACTGCACGCCTGTCTAATCTTTCATGTAGGAAAATGAATCGAGAGTTCATTGATGAATTGGGAAATCAGTTTGCCTTAAGTAATGTAATCCAGACAGATGGTTTTCTTCCTTGGGATCTACTTAAAAGTTTAGCATATTGTAACGTACCCATTGTTAGGCCTGTCATGACATCCGTTTTTTGTTCTACGATATATTACACTAAAATATATTGCGATAAACGGTATTATTGTCATTTTATTCCACTCATTGAATAATGCCAGAATGACAATATAATATCAGCACAAGGCTCTTCCAAAAAACACATAATATTTTATTCTTAAGAACATTTAATTTAATTATAGTCATTTCAATCAGAATGTGAAAACACATCCTAAATAAATAAAAATAAATGTTAAGAAAAAAGTGCAAGGTAAAAAGTAACAGAGGCTGCAATATCGGCTATCTATTTTCAGTTGTCAGACACCCACATGAAAATACACTATAGTAATTTATAGTAAATACTATAGTGTTTTTTTTTTTTTTTACCATACTGATACCTCTGATGGAAATAGAGATGTTGCACAATCTGCTAGAATTGGTTTTTATGTATGGGGGATATATAATGCATCACCAAAAATGATTAGGCTCATGTCCATGTGTTGTGCGGTAAGTCGATATATTGATTATTGTGCCTACGCATTTTCAATGATCAAATAGAATTAATGCCGTTTACGTATTTTTGTTCAACAAGAAACAAGCAACTGACAAACAGTGCTTTGAGTATGATGTGTCTATTTAATCCCTAGCATTATAAATTGTAAATAAAATAAAGTGTCTATTTAGCCATTTAAAGACACTGTTGGTTCATAAGAATAATATATTAGACTTATAATAGATTGCTGTAGCATTGTAATAATAATCTGCAACTTGAAATTAGTCTATGGGTGCAATAATGGAAGCATTCTAGAGCTACATCGTTTATAAACTCATCACTCGGTGCTCTTGGAAATAATGATGTTTCAGCAGATTTTTCCGACTACTGTAACTGTAGCAACAGTGTTAGGGTTCCTCTTGTTTTAATATGAAAGTGACGTCATTTTGCCCTGTTCATATTTTAACATTTTTATAAGCCTGGCGCACAGCTAAAAATTAATTCTGCATTTAGAACTTTAATGCTTTATGGAGGACACTGAATGACTATATTTGTGTGTTTTCCATACTGCACTAAGCATGGGCCGGGATAAGATTCTAACTGTATGATAACCATGGATAAATATATCATGGTTTTACGATGTTGTGATTACTGCTCTAAAATATATTCTTTTTAAATGTTTGGGTAAAAAAACAACAACTTTTTTCCCCTTTGAACACAATGGCTGCGCCTGAAATCACATACTTCCATACTATATAGTACGCTAAAAACAGTATGCGAGCCAAGTTGTATGTCCGAATTCATAGAATTCGAAAAACAGTTTGCTAGTAGTACCCAGATGACCTACTACTTCCGGTGAGATTCTGAAGTGTGGATCCAATGGATGCTACGCTATCTCATGATGCGCCGGGAAAGATTTCATGAATAGGAGTGAAGCGGGAATGTCACATGATGATGGCAAAATGGCATCCATAGTACATCAGAGCTCCATTCATACTACTCACAATCATACTGTATAGCACGTACTTTTCTATCGGTCGAGTAGTAAATACAAATGCAGTACCTATTGAGTAGTAGGCGATTTCGGACACAGCCAATATATTTTATTTTGTGAAACATTTAAAATATTTTGAACGGTAAACATGTCAGGCTAAATTATTAAAATCAGTCATTGACTTCTGCTGTCTTCATTAGTTTCAAAAACAGATTTCTTTACAACTTAAAACGGCATCTTTGGTTATCTTTTCTGATGGAGATACTTGTCCTATAAAACAAAACAAAACAAAATCTTACACTTACCGTAAGAACGGTATAACAGAAAGCTTTGTCAGTTTTTAAAACCTTGAATTTTCCAAACCATGGTATATTTTGAAAACTCTTATCGTCTCATGCCTATACTGCACTGTAATGGGTTGGTTATTTTATAGTTATTTGTGTGGTTGTTGATTCTACCAGGTTATTTTGCAGTTGTTTTTGTGGTTGCTCATTCGTCTACCAATGCCAAAGTATTTTTATTACCTTCAAAGGGTAATATAATTGGGAAAAAAAACTTTACTGTAACTAGTTTGGAGGAAAGTCTTTTTTTGAAAGATATTCTTGGCATAAAACATGTATAAACAATATGTTGTGTTAAGGTTTATGAGTTTACTGTTAACTTTGAAACGGATGAATTTAAATGACTTTTGCTCTGTTTTGAACTGCAGTGTTTTGTCATTGTTTTTGCTTGAATTGTGAATTAAAGACTGTATTCTTATGTTAAATGAAGCAGTAAATACAGTATGCTAACCAGAGAGATTTTGTCTAAACCCTTGTCTTTTTGTGTCTTTTCTTAGCTTGTGCACAGACAACCAAAGCATCATTGCAGTCTGTGCAAACCCAATAGATGGATCACTAAGTCAAAGGGCCCAAACAGGTCTGCTTCAGTCAATGTTGGGGGAATAGCCCTATTATTTTTATGTCTGCGATTACGAGGACAGCAGCGTGACTGGTGCACCGACACAGATAACAAAGATGTATTTAGAGCTAAATAATATTGAGTCTACCTTTGTTTAAAGCTGGAATCAATACTTCTTAAAGCATGTCCATTTTTCATTTAGCAAGCCTCTTGTCTGAGAGGAGGGCCAGGGAGATGTATGGAAGCGAGCGTGTTTTAATTCTCTCTGTTGCTGTAGTAATAATAATTGTCAGAACAAGCATGGCTCCTAAAGATTGGGTGATAGGGAGGTGAGCCACACATACAATATTAATAGACTTTGCAAATTGAGACAGATTACGTGACAGGTTTTTATTTTTTCTTCACTTGATTTTTCTTGTCTTGCAGAATAGATACAGAAATGATCATTGAAGTCAGATAAACAGGAGTAAACCTTTTACATGTTCACCAAAAAGAATTCTTTTATTTGTCTAGCAATGTCAGTCATTCTATGGAGAATGTAATTGTTTATAAATTGGCAGTTTTAATTTGGTAGCAGTTCCTCCTTTGGGGCACCAGGGGGAAACAGATATCTGTCAATGTGCGCTTTTGGGAATTAGGATGCGCTGTGTTGCCATCTGTTTCTCTCGTGTGTTTCTCACTCTTCCCACAGAGACAGCCTGCAGGGTTACTTCACACAAACAAGTGAAGTAGTGGAACGGCTTCTAACATGCGTAGATCTGTTTGCGCAACTTGTTCGTCTCGATATTAAATTATAATATTAGAATCAAACATTTTATTACCACGTGCGTTATCTTTGTAAACAAGAGACGCCATTGAGTTATATAAAAATTCTTATTGTATCTTCATGTTGTTCTTTATGTCAAAATACCCGTTAATGTAGTAAATTACTTCAAATAACTGAAATAGTAGTAATTTAATCGACTTTAACACATATAGTACGACAGAAACAGTTCTTAAAATAGTTTCAAACACAATTTTGTGTAGAATGGGCCTTATTCCTTAAAACATAGTTCACCCAAAAATGAAAATTGAGGCCTACTACCCTGCTGAAAAATCCAGCTTAAACCAGCCTAGGCCAGATGGCTGGTTTTAGCTGGTTGACCAGCCTTGTTTTAGAGGGGTTTGGGCCATTTCCAGGTTGGTTTTCAGCTATTTCCAGCCTGGTCTTAGCTGGTCAGGCTGGAAAATGACCAGCTAAAACCAGCCTGACCAGCCTGGTTTAAGCTGGACATAGCTGGTTTTGGCTGGGCACCCAGCCTGCCTAGGCTGGTCAAGCTGGTTTTAGCTGGTCTTCTCCCAGCCTGACCAGCTAAGACCAGGCCGGTAATGGCTGGAAACCAGCCTGGAAATGGCCAAAACCCCTCTAAAACCAGGCTGGTCGACCAGCTAAAACCAGCCAACTAGCCTAGGCTGGTTTAAGCTGGTTTTTCAGTAGGGTAATTATTTACTCACCCTGAAGTGGTTCCAAACCTTTAAGTTTCCTTTAAACACCAAAGAAGATATTTTGAAAAAGGCTGAAAACTCTGAATGTTGACTTTCATAATAGGAAGAGCTAGTAGGAAGCCATTCGTTCATTTTCTTTTCGACTTAGTCCCTTTATTAATCAGGGTTCACCACAGAGGCATGAACCGCCAATTTATCCAGCATATGTTTTACGCAGCGGATGCCCTTCCAGCCACAACCCAACACTCAGAAACACCCATACACTCCTGCATTCACACACATACACTACAGCCAATTTAGCTTATTCAATTCACCTATAGCGCATGTCTTTGGACTGTGGGGGAAACCGGAGCACCCGGAGAAAACCCACGCTAACACAAGAAGAAACTGCTAACTTCACACAGAAAAGAAATGCCAACTGGCCCAGCCAGGGCTCGAACTAGTGACCTTTTTGCTGTGAGGAAAACGTGCTATCCACTGCGCCACCATTACGCCCCCTATGGAGGTCAGTAGTTATAAAGGTTTCCAGCTGTCTTCAAATTATCCTCTTTTGTGTTAAAGCGAAGAAAGTCAAACACGTTCAAAACAAGTAAAAGGTGAGTAAATTAGGTAATTTTCAGTTTTGAGTGAACTATCCCATTAAAGATGTGACTTATTAAACCATTTCAAAATATATAAAAACTAATCTGAATGTGAAATGCATGTATAGTCGGTTAGAAGATCACACTACCAGCTTCTCGAAGTTATTTTAAAAAAAGAGTGCATATGGCTTCTATAGGAGTTGCAAAACAAAAAACAATAGAAAATTTAAAATAGAAATATTCAATATTTTAATAAAATTCAATATTTGAACATTTCTACAATCATGTCGAAATATCTAATGTGCTTGATATCCTGCAACTGGATGGAATCATATATAAGCTATAAAATCAGCACCCAAAACCACTTCCCTGCTGTATAGCATTTGTAGTAGTATCTCCAAATTCAGAATATTTGGAAAATAGTTGGCATGAAGTACCCATATGATCTACTGATAATGCCAAGATGCTAAGACTGATATTCCCTGAGGTGACAGAATTCGAATTGTCAATGAAAATGAAGTGACACAACTGAAGCTGGTAAGTAATGTGATAAAGACAACATGGCAGATGTATTATCTACAGATATTTTTATACTATAGTCATACTATATGGAAAATACTTTTTCATGAAGTCAAATCTATATGTAGCTTTGAAATGAATAAATGACAGCACGCAACTTAGGATGCACTGATTTTTACAGTCTTAATCTGGCATTTACTTTGATGACAAATTGAGGGCAAAAATCTATGCAAGAGTCTTGTATTGTATTCCGGCCTTCGCTTTACTGCATCCTATGCTAACAAATGTGTTGACTTGTTTTCCTCGATCATAGTTCGATCTTTGCCCTGTGATGTGACCTGTCTTCTTTTGTAAAATGCTCCATCAGCGGTCAGTGCTGAAACTCTAATACTCTTATTTACAGGCTGTTTTCTGACTGACCATCTCTAGAAAACTCTAAAATTGAATTACTTCAATGTTGAATTAAATAATAGCTCTCTTGCACATTTTCCCCCCCTCCATCCATCTCCAATTTTTTTATATGTAATTCCAGCAATCCAATTTTCTCCATATTTTCTCTCAATACTCTTGTCAATTTGCTGAAGGAACACATTGTTGGCTTTGGTGTGCCGGTGTCACAGTGTCGTCTCGCTGCAGTGGTTTTGGCGCTTGTTGGCCTCAGAGGTCAGTGTGTGGGAAGAGCCGCCGGCTTTCGGGGTCTTCAGGGGGCTTTAGGGCGGCTGCGTCTGTGTCCCTTTGGGCTCAGCCAAGCCCAAATCCACTTCTCTCATTCATGAAAGGGTTACAACAAAGGTCAAATCACCACTTTCCACTCCCCACGAATAACACAAGCCGTGCGTGAGGGATGGTTTATGTAGGCGTAGATGAAACTGTGTATTTTAGATGTCTTTTTTTGGTCATGGTACTTTCTTGGCACGTAGTATTGTGCCTAAAAGCTCAGATGCGCAAAAGATGCTGTGAGTTTTGCTAAGGGGAGCCTGGTTAGCGCAGAAAGTGAGTAAGGTCGGTGCTGTCAAACTCAAAACGAGCAGCTTCTCATTCTCGATTAGCGTCACATTGTAAACAGTTGCCATGTTTTTATGTGTAGTGCTTCTTCTAGTGCTAGCGTTCCCCAAATCCACAGTCCACTACAGTTTCTTTCTTCTCCTCCCAAGTCCGCCCTCTTGTCCTAACCTTTGGCTCTGGGTGTCTGTTTAGCACCGGGATAGAGATGTGGCGGGTGAGGGAGACTGACAGTGTGCGCTCCCCTACTCAGTAAATATGAACTGCACCCAACAGACAGCCTCATTTATCACAAGGGAAAGAGCGCGGGAGGGAAGGAGAGAGAGAGGGAAAAGGGATAACCGGCTGGGACGATGTGGCTTCAGCGAGCAGGAAGAGAGCGCTGGGATGAGAGACATGAGAGTAAGGAGGGGACGACAAGAATAACACAACAACTAGAAAGAATGCAGGAGGAGAAAGAAGACAAGCAGACATGATGTTTAGAGGAGTCAAGTAGTAGGATCAAAAGAACATAGTTAGAAATGGAGAGGCGTGGAGAAGAGATTCAGGCCTATTGAAATGCTGACAGATTTGACCAAATGTAGTGGTTAAGACAGAAAGCGTTTGTGCAAAATTCTGTAGCAGATCATAACATAGGGCAAAGTAAATGTAAGTGCGCGGTGGTATAGCATGCGGGTCAAGACGGTGTAATGAATAAATCTCATTTTGATCTGCAGTGAATGAACTTATTAACGGATCACAACCTGTAATCTGGCTGTGAGTGTGAATCCTGACAACTCTGCTCCAGTTGATAAGGCTTTAATCCTTAGTGCTAAACACAGGTACTGACCACAGAGAGCAAAGGTGACTTGAGCTTAAGATGCTGACTTCAGAGTCATTATCGTCTCTGCTCAGACAGACACTGACACTTGTTATCACAGTTAATGCACTAGGTACTGTAGAAGTACAAACATTCCTTCATGTGTTGTGTCATAATGTATAGTGGTTAAATATAATGTTTGGCCTAGGAAATTATATATATATATATATATATGTATATATATATATATATATAATTTCCTAGGCCAAACATTATATTATATAAATTATATATATATATATATATATATATATATATATATATATATATATATATATATATATATATATAATTTCCTAGGCCAAACATACTTATTGAGGAATGTGTGTGATGTTACAAGAGAATGAAATATTAAAATTACATTATTTTGCATTGTAAAATTAAACTCATTGCATTTTTTATGAAATATGTGTGTTTATCCTCTAAGTTCAGTGTTTATTTAAAACACATGCCCCTCAAATGTTGGTCAATAAAAGCTAAATTTGTTCAAATAAACTCTCCAGAGATTACTTTCGACCACGTTTGTACGTGTACCATACACTACCTGACAAAAGTCTTGTCGCCTATCCAAGTTTTATATACAACAAATAATAGCTTGACTTCTAGTTGATCATTTGGTATCAGAAGTGGCTTGTATGAAAGGCAAATGCCTCTAGATTACGCTTGTTTTACCAAAATAAAATATGATTGTGCCTTAATTTTTAATTTTTTAATTACGACAGGTCTGAATTTACTTAAACAAAAGTCTTGTCACTTAACAGAAATAATGTTCAGTATAGAATATAAAGTCATGGTGCAGTGGAAAAAGAATTAATATTGCGTATGACTCTCATGAGCTTGGAGGACTGCATCCATACATCTCTGCAATGACTCATTAATAAAGTCATTTGCAATGGCAAAGAAAGCGTTCTTGCAGGACTCCCAGAGTTCATCAAGATTCTTTGGATTCATCTGCAATGCCTCCTCCATCTAATACCAGACATGCTCAATAATGTTAATGTCTGGTGACTGGGCTGGCCAATCTTGGAGCACCTTGAACTCTCCTGTGGTTTGTAATGTAATGGGCAGCACAAATGTCTTGATACGTTAAGTTGTAGATGTTGCCATCCACTCTGCAGATCTCTAGCACACACCCATACTGAATGCATCCCAAACCATGATTTTTCCTTCCCCAAACTTGACTGATTTCTTTCAGAATCTTGGCTCCATGCGAGTTCCAATAGGTCTTCTCCAGTATTTGTGATGATTGGGATGATTCATCAGAAAAAAATCTATCTTCTGCCACTTTTCCAAATGATCAACTAGAAGTCAATTTATTATTAGCAATGTACAACTGGGATCTACGACAAGACTTTTTCCAGGTAGTGTAGATACGCAAGTTGTGTAAGTTTACACGAAAATAACATTTTACTCACCCTCAAGGTGTTCCATGTTATTTTGAAAAAATATAGAGGAATTCAGTGGCCTGGGTTAGCAATGTTCTTCAAAATATAGAATTTTATGTTGTTAATCACATGCTATTTCACTGATTTCAGTATTGACAGCATAAATATTTCTTTTATGAAGCAAAATACTAAGATACCTGTACATTCATTCATTTTTTTTTCGGCGTAGTCCCTTTATTAATCCAGGGTCGCCACAGCGGAATGAACCGCCAACTTATCCAGCACATGTTTTTTTATGAAAAAGCCTGTTGGCTCGGTCAGTTGGTCGCTCGAACCAGCGACCTTCTTGCTGTGAGGCGACAGCACTACCTACTGCGCCACTGCGTCGCCCAGATCTCTGTACATTTTTGATTTATTATTGAATCAGATCCTTAACCATATACAAATATCATTTGTGAAATGATATACTAACTTGTGTGCATATGCTAATAACAGCCTATATGATAAAGTTAATATCCCTTTTAATAAGACCTTTTTAAAGAGTCGAATACTTGTAATTAAGGGCTCCCGTAATGAACTAGGCTTGAGTAAGCTAATATCCCATAATTGCCACTAATAGCTGCTAACTCAAAGCCAATTGTCCGCCAATAAGAACCTTGTACATTGCCCTCTAGTCTTCGTTATGGTCAGTTTCTGGCAGAATTTTATTCATATTTGCTTTTAATTTACTAAACTAAATGCCCCCCTCTCTACACTCAAGACCAATTGAAGGCATGAGCGCTTGTGAATTTCTACACACACACAAAATGTTTTAAAATCCCAGATAGCAGATAACTTGCTTTTACTGCAGATAAGAAATAATTTACATCAGAAGTTAGAGTTTGAGTAAATGTTTCCAAAATTTAAATGAAGGTTATTTAGTTATATACATTATCAATGACAGTAGTTCTGATGACTTTAAAATACACCATTATAGGGTTTTCCATGCAAGTTGTTCTAGGCCAGTAGTTTATACAATGTCACAAGATCTCTGCTCCATTTTTCTCCCCTAGGGAGTGCTAGACCTGAAAAGGGTTGAAGACCTTTGACTCCGAGATGGGATAAGGAATAGGAATATTGCTGTTTATAGGTCTACTGCAGAGTTTCTGTTGACTTATGCTACTGCTTGCTAAACATTGTTATGTTACAGTACGAGCTGAAAGGCTTCAAGCAGGTCTATAAATTAAATCAAGGCCACGATAAGGAAATTGACAGAGAGAGTAGTGCCCCAATGAAAGCAATTGGATGCTCGTAAAACGATCCCTGGTGGGCCGTCTATATCTCTTTCCTCGCTGTACGTCCTCCACTTTTCCTTCTTTTCTCTCTTTTTCCCCTCACTTAGCTTATACCCTCCATCTTCCTGTTCACCTTACTGTTAATGTGCCCGCAATTTTCATACCTTTCACAACTTTTCCTTTTCTCCTGCGCTTTATTTTAACCACATTTGGCTTTTGTCTCTTTTCAATGTTTTTTTCTCTCACACAATTTCTCTCACACAGTTTCTCTGTCTGAACCCCCACTCCATGGAGAGACAGGAGAGAGGAAAGATGATGTGTGACAGTTGCTATATTTCGATCTTCTGTCAGTGAGATTAATATTGACACAGTGTGTATCTTACCAGAGGCCTGTTGACTGTGTACGTTGTGTATTTATTCATTATTCTGGGTTGGGGCATTTTTCTCAAGAATCAGACAATAACTGATGTGTGGACTTAGATGGAGAGAGTATATTGGTGGCCTGAAACGAGTCGATATGGTCACATCTGGGTTTGTCTTAACCATCGTCTTTGTCTCCGTGGGGTGGCTGCAAAGTCAAACCTTGTTGTAGTTTCATGGGGTTTGAAAGAGCCCATGTTTCACTGACAAGCCCTTAGATACGGTCTAAGTTTGTCAGGGAAGATGTAGCAGTTAATTCTGCATTTGGCTACTTTGTGTGTTTAAATCATCCAGCTGTGAGGGGATTTGGCGTTTCTTGTTATTGGATCAACTGATCAATCGTTTCTTCGCAATTAAATGTACTTTGGCTTTAGAGAAAACTTGCCAAAATATCTGCCAGTTTACTGCTTTAATGATAATAGAATTTCTGAGACGTTTCCTATGTTTTTATTCAATCAAATTTCCCAGCAAGAAAACTTGAAGCCTTCAAAGAGCACGTAGGAAGGTTTTCTGGCGATAAACAAATAGAAACAAAAGAGGAAAAGAAAGAGTATGAGAAGTGCAAGAGCCCAAGGGGGGAAACAGTTGTCGCTGGAGACTTTTATTGACTTTCCCCCTGTCTTCAATCGCACGTGACTGGAGCACGCGCGGGGGCCAACAGATAAATTCACAGAGAGGGGCTGAGGAAGAGAGAGAAATGGGAAAATAAATTACTCTGGAAAGATATGACGATGGGCTACATGCGGCTTTAAATCTAAAAGGGAATTCGCGACACACTCGACCAATTTGTCACTGCGCTTTTTACCCTTCTCCCCATTTCTTTTGGCTACTTTTTCTTTATTATTTTTCCATGTCTTCAAAACATGCACAGCATGTGCGTTTTTCTCTTTTAGCTGTTATCCACTGATGAATAATTATTGTTCAGTGGAATTACTAATTATGTCCTTGCAAATTTCTAAATATTCTAATTTTGACATCATTACTTCTGCTTTCTTTAAAAGGTTCCATAAAGTGGAAAAGGGTTCTTTGCAGAACTGTTCACTGAAAGGTTCTTTGGGATCCAAAAATGGTAATGATTTAACCTTTGAGGCTATCAAATTAAACATTAATAAACACAATTCTTCATTATTATTTTAAGTAAACACATATTAGCATAACAAAGAATTTGCATTGTAATTTTATTTTATTCTTAAAAGTCAACCCACTTGGCACATGTTGTGGGGTATGGTGAAATTGATTCGGTTAATAATTTTCTTTCATTTTGTCCTATTTGATATGCCAGTTTACAGCTTCTGGAAAGATCCATATATTTATCACCCCATTCCATTTGTCTTTCCCTCGATCTCGGATTATATGTGTAATACACCGTCATGCTCCACCCCCTATAATATCTATAACAGCCAAAGGAGAGAGGGAAATGAGATGCAACAAGGGAAAAAGAATGAGATGGACTTAAAGTGAAGGATAGCTGGAAAAGGGAGAGAAAGAATGGAAAAGAAAGAAAACGCGGCCTTAAAGTATACCCCCCCTCTTTTATTTAATTTAGACGCCAGGCGAAAATCGATCCTGCCATTCGATACGCAATCCGAATCAAGGCGAATTAAGCGGGCGGAAATTAACTCTGAAAATATTTTTGATGGAGTGGCTTGTAGTCTCTCGGCCAAATGGACTGCAAAGTGGAACAAATGACAGGGGCCTAGTGGTGGAGACAGCGGCGCTCCATCTTCCATTAGGGCGTAATGGGATAGGTCCAGCCCCCTAGCTCGACTCGGCTGCATTAATCAAAACAGCCTCTATATGAAGATTTATGGTTCTCCCAGCGTCGCCGCTTCACTTCAGCGCCGCTGAAGCCGGAGCCAGTTCTTGTGTGTTTCTCTCTCTCTCTCTCTCTCCCTGTCGCTCCCTTTTAGGCTACGCTGTGCGTAGGTGTTAGAGAGACCTTCTCCCTCCTTATCTCCTCCTTTTTTGTTAGTCCTGCCAGTGTACTTAAACAGAAATGCGTTTCTCGCCTCGGTAATCGTATCGTGTCATCATGTGCGTGACTCTGCGGTGTAGGCTATTCCTCATCCTTTTACAATGACGTGGGTCAAATCCGAAATTACCATTTACCTCTACAAGTTATAGGCCTACCTTTTTTCGCTTCGTAAATTTTGCCTTACAATTCATTTTTTTCCAATTATTATTATTTCTCCTAAAGTTTACCTCACTTTTTTTTAACCAAAAATGGACTTTCACATTAAAAGACATTTTCAGTTTTTCAAAGAAATGGCCTGCTTACCACTAATTTACCACGATTTACTACATTACTCATTGTTTAATTGTGTTTTTTGTGTGATTTAAATTTTTAACAGGAATTTTAAGTGTTTAAAAGATTGTTCACCAATATTTTGATTGTTCAGCTATAGAAGCGTTTTTACAAAAGACTTTCAGAACAAATACAAAACAGATTTGACAGTTGTGAGTTTTAGAAATTGCATTTGATCTATATATCACATACCATTGTATGTCTATCCTCCTGACCCCTGTTTTCTTCTACTAAAAATTCAATATGATGTCTAAAGCTGTTTACAGAACTTGGAGAAAAAAGTTTTTGAGGAACTTAAATGCATTCTCCTTGCAAAGGGCTGCTGCAACACCTTTTTTATCTAACAGGAACCCTTATTTTCAAGAGAGCAATTTTGTGAGAGAGAAAAGAAGAGGCAGAATGAGAAGAGGTGAAGCAGTGAGAGACTTCTGACCAATTGGGAAAACTTGGGTCCGGTAATTTTTAAAATCACATAGTTTGTTTCACTTTTTTTGTCTTTCCTTGCCCTGGAAAGTCCCATCTGAATGTTTTATTTCTTTCGTTGTGGTCCAATCTCTTTCTCTTATCTAGCTCTGTTGTTCTTCAACATCTCTTTCTCATTCCACTCCCTTCTAAACCCTCCAACTCCAGAGCCAAATGCATGTGGAGACATCTCTATATCCCCCATCTATCTCTCCTTTCCTCCTGCCCTGCCTCCTTTCCTTTTTCTTTGCTTTGCTTTCTTTTCCTGTGCACAGAGGGGAAGCCGGCTGCCAGTTTTAGTCTGCCGAAGGGTTTATTCAAATTAGAAACGCTTCAATCTCCTTATCCCCTCTTCTCTCCCCTCATACAAGCACTCACTCTCTCACCTGCTTTCCGTCTTTCCTCTGAAGTCCCCGGAGCCCTGCTAGTTTAGGGGGACGATGTTTGTGGAGAACTGGGAGATGAGGGGAAGGAGAGGTTAGGAGGAAATCAGGGAGGGAGCAGCATGGAGGGCTTTCAGATTTGTCTGGAGGGACCTGTTAGCCCTTCGGTTTTCTTGTCTCTCTTTCACGTTCTCGAGCTGTTATGAGTGTTTACATATTCCCTTTAGCAAATTCCCTTCTTGTCAAGTTCTGTACACTTTGAAAGTTTAGTCCTTAAGTGTTTCAGTTTTCCCAGATCTGCCACACTTGATGCTCTTTTTTTGGTTTCTTTGTGACTGGCTGTCAGTCAAGAAGACGAGACTCAGAGGTCAGTCAACTCTAAACTTTTTTGTGCTTTTTAGTTTTTCTTCTCTCCGTTCTTTTCATCCTTTTACTTATATTCATGCGAGTATAGAAATGTTTCATTGGTCTTGGGCAGGGGTGTCAAACTCAATTCCTGGAGGGCCGTAGCCCTGTAGAGTTCCATCCCTACTCCAACAACCCTATCTGTAGGTATCCAAACAATCTCACTGCAATTCGTAACTTTTTGATTTAGTGGCTAATTCATATCTATTATTCATTCATTCAGTCATTCATTTTCTTTTCGGATTTGTCCCTTTATTAATCTGGGGTTGCCACAGCGGAATTAACCGCCACCTTATCCAGCATTTGTTTTATGCCCTTCCAGCCGCAACCATCACTGGGAAACCCATACACACTCGTTCGCACACATACATACACTATGGACAATTTAGCCTACCCAATTCACCTGTACCGCATATCTTTGGACTGTGGGGGAAACCGGAGCACCCGGAGGAAACCCACGCAAACGCAGGGAGAACATGCAAACTCCACACAGAAACACCAACTGATTCAGCCGGGGCTCGAACCAGCGACCTTCTTGCTGTGAGGCGACAGCACTACCTACTGCGAAACTGTGTCGCCTCATATCTATTAGTATGATCTAATTCGTTCAATTTAGTACAATTTGCTCATCACCCAATGACGGTTGGGTTTAGGGGTGGGGTTAGGTGCCACGCCTCCTTTTTAAAATCGTACATTTTTGTACGACTGAATTCCTAGCCACTAAACTGACAAAACGTAAAATACTTTCGTTTTCTCGTGAGATCAGGCTGAGGTATCAAACACTGTAGGTATCAAAGCCCAAAGCACTCAATTATTTTGATTAGCTGTGTTTAACTAGGGTTGGAGCTAAACTGTGCAGAGCTGCGGCCCTCCAGCAACTGAGTTTAACACCTGTGGTCTAGGGTCATACTTAAAAAAAATGCTTCACATAACTGAATGCTAACTGCATCATTCTTGTTTCACATACACAAAAACAAGTCAGGGTTAGTAAATAATGACAGAACTTTAATTTTGCATAAAATATTTTTGAACATGTTTGTAAAAAGATAAATAAAAATAAATCCATATAAATCAAGTGGTGTAATTAATAAATAAATGTAGTGTTCTGAGCATAGACTGTAAAAGATATGGACGTAGTGTCCGTGACGTCACCCATAGGTTTCTGAAGAGTGCAAATGAAGCTACATGTAGGCATGGCCAACATTCGCCATTTTGTTTGATCGTCATCACACTGGCCGGGGCTGACCAAAAAAGGGCAAAGAGGCAGAGCGTCAGTGGAGCTACAGATGCCTGCTAGCATTTTGCTTAGACGGGCTTTTCTATGGGAAAATCACTTAATACTTCATTACCTGCTACTCGTTTGTGTTCTGAACACATGTGCTTGGTTGTATACTATATCAATAAAGTGTTTAGTTTTTTTTTAAAACTCTGTTGTAATACATTGAGCCACTAAACATTCTTCTTATGACATTTTTCCATAGGAGGAAAATGCAAATAACTCCTAAATACTTCAAATATAGTCTGTGTTAGTAAATGCAAGGCTATTTATGAAATCCAGGCATAACACTGTATGACAACGTTTCAGATGACTGTTTTATAACCTACAATCTGTCAGATTCTGGAGAGCATTCAATTTCTAAAGAAAATTATAAATGATAAAACAAATACATTTATAGAGATGGTATGTAAGTATATAATTTCACTCACCTGGGAAGTGGAGTGCACTTGAATGGTTTGTGAGCACAATTAAGTGCACACAGCATGCCATATTATCTGATAATTGTAGGAAATAATTCCAAAAAGCACTTGACTGTGTAAAGCCACATAAAACAAAACAGAAATACAATGCATATGCCGAGCTCAGTGGCTAATTAGCCGGAATCAACTGAGGTGAATTGACAGTGACTAGCGAGACCAAGATGTCACTCAAGTGCCCACGTCCTTAATTATGCAGACGTAATATAACTTAATAAAAATGAAACGGAAGAGTTATAAACAAAATCACCCCCCTCACAGTTGTCATGAAGGGTAATATTGGCTATATGCACAAAAAAACATTTTTTTTTGTACCAGGCTGTAAACATGTTTTTATGAGCTGTAAAATTGGCCAATTTAGCACTGCATAGTTCCTGGAACCAGCCCCCAAAGGCCAGTCGATGAATTGCAGTTTCAGTTACTTCCTTATTGGCTTCACGAGGAAGAGCGGGAGGTTGCCACTTGGTTCTGAGTAGACACGATTGCTTTATGAAATGATCCAATTTAATTTAGGCTTTATTCATTAACATTGATCAGTGAATATACAAACATAACCATACCTGCTTGATGCTGAAGATCAAACCTCATTGGTGCTGTGTGACATTGAAGAATGGACCTCATTGGTTCTTGTGCATCAAGCAATCATGATTGAGCTTCCATGACCAAATCTGAATGCTGTAAACATAGTGTGCTAATCAGTATTTAAATATAAAAAAAAACTAAATGAATGGGCTACATGCACAGCTAGTGTTTTTCAGCCAATGATGAACTTCTGGTGAAAGCTTTATGTGACTATTTTCAATTTCATAAGGGTCCTTTTACAGCATTGATGTTGTAATAAAATTTCAATTTATTCAGTTAAATAGACTTAAGCATTCATTTAGTTGTTAAAGCATAAAAATAGAAGATTGTTTAAACCATCAACCAGTGCCATCATTAGCAGCAGTCTACTACAGAAACTTTGTTGAAAATACTGGGGTAAAATTAATTTCCATATTTTAAAGGCAAGGCGTGGAGAAATATAATTTAATGCAGTGCTTTTTGTTTGGTCTGATACCTACTTTATATCGTATCTCAGCCAGGCAATGAAGATTGCTGTTTTTTTTAAAGAAATCAGATCTTAAACGTGACAATTTTGTATGGGATGACAATTAAGCGGAAGCCCTGGGGCTGACTGACTGACTGACATTTAAAGTTTGGTTCAATATATATTATCAGAAGACTTTCATTAAAGGGCTTAATTTATGAAATAATTTTTATTAACTTTGGGCGAGTACACTTTGAATGGAGAAACAGAAATGTAATACATATAATTTCAAATATTTTATTTGTCTTCTGAAGATGAGCAACTTTCTTATGGTTTTAGAACAACATGAGGGTGCGTTATTTTGTTTTTGTTGCTGTTGGTTGAACTAACCATTTAAGGAAATCCAAATTGCACTAAATGGAAGAAATTAACATAGACATTAATCAGGTTTATTAAGCTCAAGAAACATGTTGGAAGGGTGGCGCAGTGGGTCACTAGTTTGAGCCCTGGCTGGGTAAGTTGGCATTTCTGTGTGGAGTTTGCATGTTTTCCCTGTATTGGCGTTGGTTTTCTCCAGGTGCTCCAGTTCCCCCACAGTCCGAAGACATGCGCTATAGGTGAATTGAATAAACTAAATTGGCCATAAAATATGTGTGTGAATGCAGGAGTGTATGGGTGTTGCCCCAGTGTTGGGTTATAACTGGAAGGGCATCCGCTGCATAAAATAAATGCTGGATAAGTTGGCGGTTCATTCCGCTGTGGCGACCCCTTATTAATAAAGGGATTAAGCCGAAAAGAAAATGAGTTAACATGTTGGACATGCGTCTTCGATTCTGTTTTATGACCAGTGGGAATGTGAATATTTTTGCGCTGCTTACAATAACTGAAAGATTAACCCCATTCAAGTCATTATACAAATGAGGTTTGGAGGCCTCAGCTGGGCCCCTGGGCCTGTCATATGCAAAGCAGGAGATGTGTTCTGTTTGTCATATGGAGACATGATTATTAATACACAAGGAGTAAGTGCTTATAATCATCCAACTGTGTTTGCATATATAATTTTACCTCGGAGGATATTTTTTTTATAGACTACAAATAATGTTTGTGACAATAAAGCAAAAAGAGTTCTTGACTCTTTAAAACCTTGATGGCTTCATTTAACATTCTGCGGTTCAGTGTAACATATAGCTTTGGTCATTGATAGCCCCTTAATCCCATAAGGATTAGTCTTTACAAAAGAGTTAATTGATAAAACAAGCCACAAATTCCTCTCAGACGCAGAACTTCAAAACATAGAGCTGGCATTGATTTGCCTAAACATCCTAATCACTCAGAATGGACTTCTATAGTCATTAGAGCACTTGTGGAGATTTGTAATTCTGATGTACATTGTAATTAAGAAGCATGAGACTTAATCACAATTCAGGCTCATTGACAGTGTGACTGTAGTTGATTATAGAGAGCTGCAAGTGAATTGAGCCGCGTTATTTATTCACTAAATATTTTTAATATATAAATATGAATATTGTTATCAGTAAAACAAAATATCATGCGGTGCACTTGAGGAAAAAAACATAAAACTAAATAATACTCTGATTTTTTCAGGTTATAAAGTTGTTTGTTTGGAGTTCATTCCTCCACTTTAATAAGTCAGTAATTTTTTTCCCCGCCTCGGTTCTAATCTTAATCGCTATGTGAAATTAACGCCGTTTGCATAAATATTTAAATAATTTTCCTAAAGAATTATACGTTGTCTTGTGCTACTTGCTTTTGATTGATGTGTGTTTATGATTCGTTCC
The DNA here is from genome assembly GCF_903798145.1 of Danio aesculapii. Taxonomy (NCBI): domain Eukaryota; kingdom Metazoa; phylum Chordata; class Actinopteri; order Cypriniformes; family Danionidae; genus Danio; species Danio aesculapii. Next base: position 29,848,268 of record NC_079450.1, read on the forward strand.
GCTTAGAAATTCCTACAACATTTCTTTCCTGATAATATATCAATTTATCAGGAGAGGTTTTATGTTAATTTCCGCCCTCCCCCATACAAATACCCATCATAGTCCAATACCATCTCGAGCTAATTAAGCAAGTGTTAATTAAAATGCTGGAGAGTATGAGCGCGAAGAATTGTTATGGAAACGTTGAAGTTAATCAAGCTTTCAAATTATTGATAACATCCTGAGAACGCTGATCGATTGGGAAGACATTAAGAAGCGAAATAAAGCAGATATTTGCGTGCGAGAGAGGGAGAGGGCTGTATTTTATGCCTTGTGTGTTTTGTCAGATCTAATTTTCTTACTCTGCCATACATTTTTGTAAGCTATTAACCGAAAGTTTCTCACAATCACCTACATATTTTGCCCCTGACCTGCGCCGGCTAAATTGAACATGACTCCTAAGATGCAATGGGAAAAATCACACTCACTTACAGCTATGCAAAGGCCACTCAGTTAAGTCTTTGGAAATTAATATTTCCTCGTCTCCTGTACATGCTCACATTTAATCTAGTTGTGCTTATACGTTTTCACCCCTTGAGTGTGCGCTTGTGTGTCGTGTGCTTACAGGCCCGCTTCATCATTCAGCCAGCGATAGCAGCAATTCACCCATAAAGTGGCGCTTTCGGCCATAAATAATATTCAAGTCGGTCTATTGTTAAGTGAAAAGTTGACTGGTGTTTGATATTTTTTTCTTTTTTCCTCCTTCTTTTCCACGGCGACCTCGGGTTAGGACTCATACATCACGGGATGACAGCTATAGAAAGGCCCTAAATTAGCAACTAAATCGAATATTGATCAGCTATGTGCGGCCCTTCGCGTCGCGGTTCCTTGCCGTTTCTCCAGTGGAGAGAGTGAAGAGAGGTAGCGGTGCTGGTGTTTGGGAGGAGGGGGTGAAGCGGTGGCAGTCTCTCACTGTTGTGTTTGGGTGTTGTTTTTGTGTATGTGCAGTGTGAGAATTATACAGTGGTTTCTGGGGAATCAACCTTAAAATAAAACAAAAAAGCAAAAAATCCCCAAAATGTCATGTCTTTAAAGTACTATCATTAGCTTGAAGAAAAAGGTTCCTTATTGGGATTGATGGTTCCATGATGAAGCTTTGATGCCCATAGAACCTTTTCATTGCACAAAAGATTCACTAAAACAAAAAAAAGGTTTTATAAGTAAAAATTCATCTGTGGTGTCATCCTCTGTTAGAACCTTTATTTTAATAGCGTGTAAAAAAAATATGCATAAATATTTAGTGTAATAAATAATGAGTTCAATTAAAAATTAAGGTCAATAAAGCATTTTTAAATGCTCCAAAAAGTGGTATGCAGGCAAAGATAAATAGATTCATAAGCAGATTGTTCTATGAGCCGCTTAGTTTCAGCCTCAGATGTCATGCTCACGTACCGCTGAGTTAAAGTCAGTGAAATGTAAGTAAAATGAGTGAAATGAGTGAAAATGTAAATTCCACACAAAACTGTCAACACTTTATAAGTTTTGAAGTTGTCCTTTGGGTGGATTCATTCTACAGGATTTCTGGCCCTGTAATTGTAAACCAATGTTATTACATATTAGAGAGAGAATTGCTTTCACACTACGAATACAAAAAAATTATGATAAATGAAAAAAGAACCTTATAAAGTTTATGCACTAAAATCAGAGGTGTCCATTTCTGCTTCTGGAGAGCCACTGCATGTCTTTCATATTCTAGCTACTCCTACCTGAATTAAAAACACCCAAACCAGCTAATCAACCCTGCTAGAAACTTCCAGTTGTGTGTTAAGGGAAGTTGGGCCTACAGTCGGCAAGAAAGGGTCCCATTAGGACTGAATCCGGACATCCTTAAACTAAACGATTGAAAGTATAAGTGTAGTGTAATGCATCATTTGGGACATAACTTTTGCATGTCTTTGATGATCCATCTGGAAGCAAAGTCATCAGTAAAGCCATCATATTTATCCAATGTGACAATTAGCACTTATCACAATGCGTTAAAAAAATTGCTGTGTAATCCACAGCATAGGCTCTTTAACAGGTCCATAAGATTTACTTACCAGTCTGTTATTGTAAGAGCTTATAAAAGTTTCTCAACACTAAACATGATGCGGTGATTGGTTGCTTTATTTGCGGGTCACACAGCATCTGGGATGGCATTTGTTTATAAAAGCTGCTTAGCAGTTCAGGTAAAAAACATGGCCTGATTTGTGAAATGAATGGGTTCATGGCTTTAACACGGAAGAAAGCACAAGATAACGCTCATGTGCCTTTCATAATCCATCATAATAATTCGTTGATATCCATTCTCTTTCTGTTAGAGTTACATGCCAGTCATTCACTGTTTGCAGAGACCATAGAAATTAAGAAGCAGTGCAGTTTGCTGTATCTGGCTAATTGCTTATTTTGGCTAAAGGATCAGGCCTGCCTTCCTTTGGTTTAGTTTAGAAACCCAGTTCTGGATGTGACATGAAGAGTTTTGCTCCAACTTGCCTCAACACATTTTCTGATTACCTGCCTCAGGTCTGTCTGATTGGGGTTGGCGCTATAGCCTGCTACTATATAAATAGTCTACTACTTGTCTCACAGATCAAATAGTAGGGAAACCTGGGATTGTTGTAATGTTTTTTTTTTACATTTCTCTTTATATCTTTAAGATATTTTCAGCCAGTTTGTTCAAAATTTGATTGAAACTATTACAAGTTTCTGTTATTACATGTCATAAACATGATCTTTTGCACAAAAAGAAAATCCACAGTTTAGTTTCAAAGAGTAGTGGTACTCTGGCTTAGTTGTCACATTCTCTGGGGTGAGACGTAACGTTATGATTTCCAGTTGTGAGATTTAACATTATAAAATAAGAATGGATTTGAAAGCTTTTTAAGAAAAACCCTTTTTCAGTACAATTGGAGTGCATGTGACTTGTGTGTTAGAAAGCTAAATAAAATGTGCAAATGGGAATCAGCTTCAACACCTGAACTAGGGCTGCACAGTATTAGAAAAATTGGACATGGCAATTTTTTTTGCGATTTATATTGCGATATAAATACAATTTCACCGGATGAATTAATATCTCTATTTGAAAAGAATTTGTAATGTTAGATCAATTGCATCTCCATAAAATCTAATAAACGATCTATAAACTTTTTGGGGTCCCCCGACACATTTTTTTTCCTCGCTGCTGTCGCCACTGGCTTGCATAGTTCGAGACTTGTAGAGCTGCGCATCGATGGATTGCTCTTCAGTCTTTAGACTCTCAGTAGTGAATATTAAAACACACTGAACTAATCTAAACTGAACTGATCTTAAACTCTGAAAACTGAACTACACTGTTTCAATTCACTATAATCTTCTATGTGAAGCGGCTTTGACACAATCTACATAGTAAAAGCGCTATACAAATAAAGATGAATTGATGAAAGGTTTCTGTATTTGCATGTGTTGTGAGTATTTTAATGCATAACAATCTATAACTACATTCAAGAAGAAGATGCAATTGAAATAAAGTGTTTTATCGTTTCCCGAGTCTAACAGTATTCAAGTACAGCAACTGAATAATGAAAATAAAAACAATTCAATAAAATTAATCGTTGTTAAGGTGGCAAATGGTACAATTTCTTATGCCTGAATGCTTTTAAAATTATTATAAAATCACAGGCATCGATACAAACTCAACATTGCACATATCCGTCAATGTGACTATTGGGAATGATCACATGGCGGTATCGATGCTGAAACGATATATTGTGCAGCCCTAACCTGAACGCTATTTGTGTGTGCAGGCTTCATGAGCCCAATAAAAAACAAGTCAAACATTGAAGCCAAACTCATTTGGCTTAGAAGACCTATAGGAATACTGAAACTAAATCATATAAACAGTTTTAGGGGTTGGTGGTAACATTTCACTGATGTTACTAACTAAGAGTTTTGTTGTTACAACTGACCCGGAGTCTTGTAACCCTCAACTTGCTCACTTTACAGCTAAAACATTAGCACCAACAACATGCATCGTTTCTTGATTGTCCATAATGGAAATGAAGGCTTGGATGGCTTTAAATTTTTTAAGTTTTAACGAAAACAAAACAGAAGAAAAGGTTTTTTTAAGGTACAATTGGGAGTCCTCTATTCAATTTGGGTTTGTTAGCTCAGCATATTAAGCCTACAGTCACAAATTTAGGGATGAAATTTGACTCAGATTTTAAATTTTACAATCAGATTAGAGCAGTAGTTAAATCTAGCTTTTTTTTTTAATAAAGACAATTAGCAAAAATAAAGCAATATCTTTATCCTGATCCCCCAATCACTCAGCTTAGATGGCTGGCCAGCTCTAGGAAGAGTCCTTGTGGTTCCAAACGTCTTCCACTCACGGATGATGAAGGCCAATGTGCTCATTGGAACTTTTAGAGCAGCAAAAAATTTTGACTGTATGGCTGTTATGGCTGTAATATAAAAAATGTGGAAAAAGTGAAGCGCTATGAACAATTTCCGGATGCACTGTATACCAAAACAACAGTTTGAGACAGTGATCCATGCTTTTGTGACCACTCGATTAGATTACTGTAATGCAGTAATATGGAAAGTAGTAGGTCAGCAATTGCCCGTTTGCAAATGGTGCAAAATGCTGAAGTACGCCTGTTAACTAGTACTCGCAAATATCACCACATTCCTCCGGGGTTAGCTTTGCTTCATTGGTTGCGTGTTCCGTGTTCTCATTTAAATCAGCTCCTAAAACTCTGTTTTCGTTGGCATTTGACACCTGATCTTAATAACTGGTTATTTTAATTGTTGTGCCTTTTTAGATAGTTTAGCACTTTGGCTGACTTCTGTGTTTTTTAAAGTGCTCTATAATTAAAGTTTGACTTGACAACAACATGCATTACAAATATAACTACACAGACACACAATAAATAAAGTTTTATGGGTTTAATTACAAATCAGGCATTGCCATGCCAAAATAATTTAAGTAAAATTTTACTTTCTTAGTTCAAATGCGATTTTTTTCATGTATAACATTTGCTGTGTCTGTAACAGGACTATTTTTGTATTTAGTATGAGATTTAATGTGTGAAGAGAACGCAGTTATTTAACTAGCTCCTGGTTGTAAGTGTTACAACTGACCCCTGTTACAACTATCTCAGACCCCTCTATGGTTTCTGGTTATGTTGGATTCTACGTCTTCTTTACAATTATTTTAATCATTTAGCTTTTATGATTCCCGATTTTTTTTTTAATTCCCAGTTTAATATGCCAAAAATAATAACACACACACACACACACACACACACACACACACACACACACACACACACACACACACACACACACACACACATTTTTAGTTACATTTTAGTTCTCTCATGGCTTTAAGTTGGTAATATTTTACCTACGCGCCAAATTATCTACTTCTGCTAACTATATATCATCGTTACTCATATACCATAATTGTAGTCAATGTATGCAAAAATAATTATGCAGGCCCAGTATCTCAATTAAAAGCAGCTTAATTTGCCTGCCGTTATTAATGACTGAGTGACAGCAAGCGTGGCCGCTTCTCACCACTCCCTTTCTTAGAAAGCAAACTTTATATTATCCAATTATCTATTCACCCATGCAGACAAATCCATTCATCCATCTATTTATCTGTCCGTCCACACATCGACACGGGTCTTCCTTCATCTCCATTTCATGCGAATGCTTCCCTAATATCTTTGTTGAATATGAAGTTCTTGCTCAGTGACTGCTGATTGGCAGTGTTTGTAAATGATCTCTGTATCCTATTGATGTTCTCGCGCGTGCTGTTGGGAGTGGGAGGTCCGTTAGTTAACGCTCGCTCTTGGCTCTTGGACAGTGTTTGATGAAACGATCCAGAAATCTCTCGCGGGAAGGCGCCGTGTCCGGGGCACTGCCGTCCAAACCCAAGGCCGCAGTGTAGGTGGTCAAGGTCAAGCAGGGTCACTCAGATGAGCCCACTCGCGCTCTTTTTAACCAAAGGGCCAGATCGTCAGGGTTGCCGAGTCCAGATCAAAGTATCGAGTGTTGGCATCATGGTAGAGCAAGCAGAGCACAGGACCGCGAAGTGCTGGAGATTACATCAGGCTAATTGAAATGGATGCTCCTCAAGCTGAGTGCTAAATGAGGCCTCAAATATTTCTGTTGTTCACTCGAGAGATGTGTCCGGGCCATACACTGGCCCGTGTATCATCTCCCACGTAAAATATTGACCTTTGACTTTAGGTGCATTTATTTAAAATGTGTCAAAATTCGTCAATAATTCGAAATTGCACGTAAATCAAATGACAGACGTGAGGATGTTTCGAGAGACCCACCTCTCACTGACAAAGGTCCACAATTTGTCCCACATGTGCTGATTTTTCCCAGTTTGACTGGTATGCCATAATAAATTGTAAAAAATATCTATGAAAATAACCCATTGAAGAAGGCTTTAAGACCCAGCGGAATCATGTGTTGGCTGTTGTTTCGGTGTGACTCCCCAAATACTGTCTGATAAACGGTAAATGTGCTGGCCAGTTTGTTATTTGCCCAATAAATGACAACAGGCTAGTTTTAATTTAAAACTTTAACAGATTCATATTTTTTTAAATAAAATATGATGTAATAACTTTGTAATAAAAAAACTTGTTATTCTAGTTATTCTAAATCTTGTGATTTTATGACCATGATGAAAACATGTGGTTATGATGACCATCTGACAAGCTAATCCATCAAAAAATAGTGCTTAAAACGCCACTAAAATGCTGTATGTAAACCTCATAATTTAATAGAAAATAAGGCGGATTACTCCAAAAAGGTCCACATTTTGAGAAAAAAAGGACCACCCTTTTCACCTGGCTGCTACGGGCCTGTTTTCTACAACTGTTTTTCAGTGGTTCACTTAAGCACCATGGACAGCGCGCTACTTTCTTTTTTATTTATTCATTCATTTTCTTTTCTGCTTAGTCCCTTTATTAATCAGGGGTCACCACAGCAGAATGAACCGCCAACTTATCCAGCATATGTTTTACCCAGCGGATGTCTTCCAGCCGCAAACCAGGCCTGGGAAACACCCATACACTCTCACATTCACACTCATACGGCCAAGTTTATTCAGTTCACTTATAGTGCATGTCTTTGGACTTGTGTGGGAAACTGGAGCACCCGGAGGAAACCCACGCGAACACGGTGAGAACATGCAAACTCCACACAGAAATGCCAACTGACCCAGCCACCTTTGCCATGAGGAGACAGCGCTACCCATTGCGCCACCGTGTCGCACTTTTATTATTTATTTTGAGTAATTGTAACTAGTCCGAGTTTTAGTTCAATTAACTATTGTAAGACTGCATATTTACAATTTTATCTACTAACCAGTGCAGAAGTTCGCAGATGTTTAGAGTAGAATAGAACTCGTGCGCGACATTGTTTTTTTTTTCTGTCACGCATTTCTGTCAGATTTCAGCCGAATGCATTGCGTGCTACTAGATGCCCTCGCCGCACATCAGCGACGTTCTTGGCTAACACTTTCAGAACTTTGCTTGAGGACAATTCCGGCAGCCATCTGTTTCTGGCAGAGCTCTGCACACGGGGCAGGAAGCTGAATTCACAAATTTTGAGGGGGAAAGGTGTTTGTCAGCCAGTAAGGTCGTTACTGTGAATGTGCGCCACTTTATTTATTTTCATTCTCGCTCCCGCCTTTCTTGAGAGCGAACAGAAGGTAAGAAAAGACATGTTATTTTCCTGTTCCCTTTTTTTCTTTCCTGGCAAAGTGCCGTGATCCTTCCTCTTGCAATTCTCGCGACACTTTTTCTTATTATCACCCTTTGAAGCCGAAATCCACATTATTTTCCTAACATTTCTATTTCCTATTCTCCATTTACCTCATGTTTTTTGGCCTGGACGTTTTACACATTTCCTGCTAGCTATTTAAGTAATTAATGCTAAATGGACCAATTTTATGAAGTCTAAGAACTGAGTGAACTGAATGTATTTAATCATTCAGTGTCCGTGTGACAGAAAGAAATTATTTAGATAGCCTACATCTTGTATTTGTCATTCAGACACCAACTTAAGTGGTTTCTTAACTTACATCACTTAAAAAAATTATCTATCTATCTATCTATCTATCTATCTATCTATCTATCTATCTATCTGTCTGTCTGTCTGTCTGTCTGTCTGTCTGTCTGTCTGTCTGTCTATCTATCTATCTATCTATCTATCTATCTATCTATCTATCTATCTATCTATCTATCTATCTATCTATCTGTCTATCTGTCCATCCGTCCGTCTCAATCTATCTATCTATCTATCTATCTATCTATCTATCTATCTATCTATCTATCTATCTATCTATCTATCTATCTATCTATCTGTCTGTCTGTCGGTCGGTCGGTCGGTCGGTCGGTCGGTCGGTCGGTCGGACGGTCGGTCGGTCGGTCGGGTCGTTCGGCCGGTCTGTTGGTTGGTCGGTCGGTCTGTAGGGTCGGTCGATCGGTCCGTCCGTCCGTCCGTCCGTCCGTCTCTATCTGTCTGTCTGTCTGTCTGTCCGTCTCTATCTGTCTGTCTGTCTGTCGGTCTGTCTGTCTGTCGGTTGGGTCGGTCTGTTGGTCGGTCAGTCTGTCTGTCCGTCTCTATCTGTCTCTGTCTGTCTGTCCGTCCGTCTCTATCTATCTGTCTGTCTGTCTGTCCGTCCGTCCGTCTATCTATCTGTCCTTTATCAGTCTGTCTGGCTGTCTGTCCGTCCGTCCGTCCGTCCGTCTCTATCTATCTATCTATCTATCTATCTATCGATCGATCTATCGATCTATCGATCGATCGATCGATCGGTCGGTCGGTCGGTCGGTCGGTCGGTCGGTCGGTCGGTCTGTCTGTCTGTCTGTCTGTCTGTCTGTCTGTCCGTCCGTCCGTCCGTCCGTCCGTCCGTCCGTCCGCCCGCCCGTCCGTCCGTCCATTTATCTATCAGTCTATAGGTCAGTCTATCTGTGTCATTTACACATCTAACTACAATCTAGTCTGTTTGTGTTTTCAGGCCCTGTGGCACAGGTGCAGATAAAGTGGAGTAAAGTGTGAAGAGGGATCTAGAGGGAGACAAAGACATTCACACACAGTGGAATTATAGCCGTGCCTGTCACAAAACAAGAAGAGAATCAGAGAGAATCACTGCAGAGTAAGTAAAGGAAACCAATACCCCATAGGGTGAAGTAATACAAACAGAGAGGCAGATTATAAGGAGGGGGATGAAGTGACTGAGAATGAGAGAGAGAGAGAGTGAGAGAGAAGGAAGAGATGAATGAAAGGTAATTGCATTAGAAAGAAAAGAAGGCCAGAAGGAAGGAAATGATTAGAGGAAAAGAGACTGATAGCCGATAGAGAGGGAGTGGGAGAGATGGACAGAGAGAGAGAAAGAGGGTGGGGTGAGAGTGTTCATTTGCTTCTTTCATTCAATACACACTGACACTCCTTCAGTGTCAATACAGAGTGTATGTGTCTCCTCTGAGCACACTATTCAGGTAGCTTGTCTCTGTTAGTTATTGTACTGTTTGTCTCAGTAAGTTTTATGCACTCTTAAAAAATGCAGGTTCTTTATTGACATTGATGGTTACATGAAGAACCGTTTCTCTTGCAAAAAGTTTTTTTTTAGTGGAAAAAGTTTCTTTGGATTATTAAAAAGTTTTTTTTAATGAAAGTTTCTTTAAAAGAACCAAACATGGATCTTTTCTAGCATCATTGAAAACACTTTTTATAATTTTTTAATCGTGTCTATCTATCTATTCAATTCAATTCAATTCAATTCAATTCAATTCAATTCAATTCAATTCAATTTACCTTTATTTGTATAGCGCTTATACATTGTAGATTGTGTCAAAGCAGCTTCACATAAAAGGTCACAGTAAATAGGAACATCAAAAAATGTATATCAAAAAATGTTCTGTGTATATACACTTACCGGCCACTTTATTAGGTACCCCTGTCCAACTGCTTATTAACGCACATTTCTAATCAGCCAGTCACATGGCAATAGCTCAATGCATTTAGGCATGTAGACATAGTCAAGACAATCTGCTGCAGTTCAGAGCAGAGCATCAGAATGGGGAAGAAAGGTGATTTAAGTGACTTTGGAGTGGTTGTTGGTGCCAGACGGGCTGGTCGAGTATTTCAGAAACTGCTGATCTACTGGGATTTTCAAGCACAACCATCTCTAGGGTTTACAGAGAATGGTCAAAACAAGAGAAAACCAAGTGTGTGGCAGTTCTGTGGGCGCAAATGTCTTGTTGATGCCAGAGGTCATAGGAGAATGGCCAGACTGGTTCCAGCTAATAGAAAGGCAACAGTAACTCAAATAAGCACTCGTTACAACTGAGGTATGCAGAAGAGCATCTCTAAATGCACAACACGTCAAACCTTGAGGTGGATGAGCTACAGCAGCAGAAGACCACACCGGGTGCCTCTCCTGTCTGCTAAGAACAGGAAACTGAGGATACAATTTGCACAGGCTCACCAAAATTGGACAATAGAAGATTGAAAAATGTTGCCTGGTCTGATGAGTCTCGATTTCTGCTGTGATTTCTGTGTGTCAGATGGTAGGGTCAGAATTTGGTGTCAACAACATGAAAGCATGGATCCATCCTGCCTTGTATCAACGGTTCAGGCTGGTGGTGATGTAATGGTGTGGGGGATTATTTTCTTGGCACACTTCGGGACCATTAGTACCAATTGAGCCTCGTGTCAACGCCACAGCCTACCTGAGTATTGTTGCAGACCATTCCCATCTCTTTATGACAAAAATTTACTCATCTTCTGATGGCTACTTCCAGCAGGATAACGCGCCATGTCCTAAAGCGTGAATCATGTCAGACTGGTTTCTTTAACATGACAATGAGTTCACTGCACTCAAATGGCCTCCACAGTCACCAGAATCCAATCCAATAGAGCACCTTTGGGATGTGGTGGAACTGGAGATTTGCATCATGGATGTGCAGCAGACAAAATATTTCCAGTACTTTATGGAATCTATGCCACGACAAATTGATGCAGTTCTGAGAGCAAAAGAGGGTCCAAACCTGTACTAGTAAGGTGTACCTAATAAAGTGGCCGGTCAGTTTATATATATATATATATATATATATATATATATATATATATATATATATATATATATTTATATATCTTAGTAACTTTCGGATATCATGTCTTTATGTTGCGTATAAAAAAAAAACATGAAATGAAAAATTGCCGAAGCTGCAGTTTTTTTTGTGATTTTCGTGTTAGTGTGTTAGTGTTTGAAGGCTAGAGCAAATCTACATTTTTGGCAGTATAATCTGATCTATCACAATTCTAAATTCTTTTAAAATTCAAATTCTGAGCATTTTGCAAAATAAGCCATGTTTTTGAGTCCCCCCCACTATGTTGTAATAGCATCTAATGGAACGACCTCTGTCCTCTGACCCCCAACATCCATTTGCCTCTTCAGCGTCATAATCTTCCCTCAATACAGCCAGTTCATTCATTTTGGCAACTGTTTAGTATGAAATAACAGTAATCACACCAAATACTGAATGTCTTTTCTGTGTGTGTGTGTGTGTGTGTGTGTGTGTCTGTGGCTCTTGTTCTCCTTTTGTCATTGACCTTTGGACCTCGTCTCTGTCTGCATATTGACTGTTGGACTGCGAGTCACTTGAGCTGCCTGTCAATACTTACCTGGTTTAGACACCCTGAGAGCTGTGCTCATCAAGAGACACGCACACATAGAGAGAGCGAGAGAGAGAGAGAGCTTTTATTATATTATTTTGTGTCATTTTTAAACTAAATCTGTGCTCGAGATTATTATTTCACAGACATATTTGCCGTGACCTTTGCAATGCCTGTACGTCACTTGTACGTCGCACAGCTCTCTATGTGAGGCTGTTTTACAGTCTGCTCCACCTTCTCCACGCTCTAGCTCTCATTCCTTCTCTCCCTCTTTCCTTTTTACTCTTTTCATTTCCTTTAATCTCTCACTCCCTCCTGTTTCTCCCTCGCTGTCACTTTGATTTCCCTATCCACTGGCCTGTGCTCTGTGTGTGTGTCTGAGTCTGGAAGAGACAGACTGCTGAAATATGTTTAACGGCTGCTGTTGTTGTGGTTTATACATATGCTATTGTAATATTGTGGTATGTACATATGATATTTTATAATTATATGCAGATCATATGCATGAATTGCAGCCTGCGCCTTGTGACTGATTTTATGAATTTCTATTGGTTTAGTATGCTGTAATGCTGAAGTTTTAAGGAGGAAAACAAAGGTTGGCGGAGTAGTTCAGTTGGAAGGAAAAAAAAAAAAGTCAATGTATTTGAGAGCAAACGGTAAATGTTTATAATTGAAAATAAAATTTTTTTAAAATAGCCACTCCAACAATAATTGGAAATTAATAAATTAAATTAATAAATTAATAAACACTGCAATGTTGTGCCATTGTACAGTATATACAGCTGCAATCAGAATTATTAAACCCCCTGAATTATTAGCTCCTGTTTATTTGTTTCCCAATTTCTGTTTAACGAAGATTTTTTCAACACATTTCTTAACATAATAGTTTTAATAACTCATTTCTAATAACTGATTTATTTGATCTTTGTCATGATGACAGTAAATATTATTTGACTAGATATTTTTCAGGACACTTCTGTACAGCTTAAAGTGACATTTAAAGGTTTAACTAGGTTAATTAGGTTAACTAGGCAGGTTAGGGTAATTAGGCAAGTTATTGTATAACGATGGTTTGTTTTGTAGAATATCAAAAAATATAAATAGCTTAAAGGGGCTAATAATTTTCATATTAAAATGTTTTTTAAAAAATTAAAAACCAAATAAAACTTTTATTTTAGCCGAAAAATAAAACAAATAAGACTTTCTCCAGAAGAAAAAATATTAATAGACATACTGTGAAAATTTCCTTGCTCTGTTAAACATCATTTGGGAAATATTAAAAAAGCAAAAAAATTCAAAGGGGGATTAATAATTCTGATTTCAACCCTATGTCTAATAAAAATCTAATAAAAATGAATGCAGTAAAAGAATATGACTAATTGTATTGAACAGAAAATTTGTTATTAAGTAGTTATAATACTAACAATAATTTATAATAATGATTATTATTATTAATGTTGTTTTTGTTGTTGTTATTACTATTTAATCTATTAAAAAATTAATGCAATAATGGAATATGACTAATTTTATTGAACAATAAATTTGCTATTAAGTAATTAAAATACTAACAATAATTTATAATAATAATAATTATTATTGTTGTTTTGTTATTATTATTACTATTACTATTTAATCTATTAAAAATAAATGCAGTAATGGAATATGACTAATTGTATTGAACAGTAATTTTGTTAAGTAAATATAATATTAACAATAATATATAATAATTATTGTTGTTGTTGTTGTTGTTATTATTATTACTAATACTATTAAATCTATTAAAAATAAACGCAATAAAGTAATATGACTAATTGTATTAAACAGTGCATTTTTTAGTATATATAAATAATTATTATACTAACAATAATAATAATAATAACTTTCCCAGTACTGGGTTGCAGCTGGAAGGGCATCTGCTGTGTAAAACATGTGCTGTATAAGTTGATGGTTCATTCCGCTGTGGCGACCCCTGATGACTAAAGGGATTAAACCGAAAGAAAATGAATGAATAATAATAATAATAATAATAATAATAATAATAATAATAATAATAATAATAATAATAATAATAATAATAATAATCACATTTATACTAATAATACAAAATATTAATTTAAATTTGTTGCTGGCATCACGGTGGCACAGTGGGTAGCACAATCGCCTCACAGCAAGAAGGTCGCTGGTTCGAGCCTCGGCTGGTTCAGTTGGTATTTCTGTGTGGAGTTATGCATGTGTGGATGTTTCCCAGTGATGGGTTGCAGCTGGAAGGGCATCCGGTGCACAAAACTTATGCTGGATAACCCCAGATTAATAAAGGGACTAAGCTGAAAAGTAAATGAATGAATTAATGAATTAGTTGTTGTTGTTATTATTATTATTATGACGACTAATCTAATAGAAATTAATGCAATTAATATGACTAATTGTATACTATGGTAAATTGTTTGTAAATAATTACAATACTAATTATAATATTAAATTATTTAAATTATTATTATATACAAATATTTTTAACGTGTTAAATGTTAAACATTTTATTTATTTATTTATTTATTTGCATTTGATGAGAGGCAGTTAATTGGAGGCCAAGCATATTAAAACAAAAATTTAACAAAATAAGATGTAAAAGTCGTCACCCTATTGAACAATAACAAAAATAAATAAATAAATAAACAAAATAATCAAAATGGAAATAAAAGGATAAAAAAAAGTGAAATGGTAAAATGGTACTGAGAATTCTGGGAATGTTAGTTTATTGCTACATTTAACATATATATATATACATAACATATTTAACATATATATATATAAATATGTATATGATTTCTAATATATATATATATATATATATATATATATATATATATATATATATATATTTATAAATATTTATATTTATTTATATATTTATATATATATAAATATGTATATGATTTCTAAACATAATAGTTGTAATAACTCATTTCTAATAACTGATTTATTTTATCTTTGCCATGATGACAGTAAATAATATTTGACTAGATATTTTTCAAGACACTTCTATACAGCTTAAAGTGACATTTAAAGGCTTAACTATGTTAATAAGATTAACTAGGCAGGATAGGGTAATTAGGCAAGTTATTGTATGACAATAGTTTGTTCTGTAGACTATCGAAAACAAATTTAGCTTAAAGGGGCTAATAATTTTGACCTTAAAATGGTTTTTAAAAAAATAAAAACTGCTTTTATTCTAGCCGAAATAAAACAAATAAGACTTTCTCCGGAAGAAAAAATATTATCAGACATACTGTGAAAAGTCCTCGCTCTGTTAAACATCATTTGGGAAATATTTAAAAAAGAAAAAAAAAGTCAAAGGGGGGCTAATAATTCTGACTTTAACTGTATATATATATATTAGAGGTGGGCCGTTATCGGCGTTAATGCGTGACTTATCGCGTAATAAAAAAAAAAATAGCGCCGTTAATCTATTCTCAAAGTTGGGTTGGGAGCTAAGCCTATTCTATGCAAGCTATGATGACTTTCACCTTGATATTTTAGCGCGGATGTATACCTGACCGGTGAGCCGTCTGACAAAAAAAGTGCCCTTCAGAATCAAATCAGCAGAATGCCCTTCTGGGTCTTTCACTACTGACCACGCATCTGTAAGCTAGGTATTTGCCTTAATAGACAATAATATAATTAAGGTGTTTACGTAAAGTGCTTTCATGTAAGAGTTTCCTGTAATTTTGGGTGACTTTCACTGCAGTTCGGCAGTTTCATTCACTCATGAACATTTCATTCATGCCCCCATGAAAAACTGGGGTATTAGACGCAAATAAGGAGAGTGGTGAGAGTGTTATCGAATTTAATAACGCATGCCAAATGGAAAGAAAAAAACTCCTGCATTTCGCGCTGTGTGTGTGTGTGTGTGTGTGTGTGTGCAGTCCTTTTCTGACAGCCACGTTTGTGGATCTTGTCAGAAAATATGGCGAAAAGTCCTACATGACAGTAATAGTTTGACTGCAGTGTTTACTTCAATAATGCCACTAATAAATGCATACTCCACGTCTTAATTCCATTTCTGTTTAGTTCAGTTATGACTTTTGTCGGATTAAGGTAATCAAAAATCGCTGTTTCGAGCTTATGTAGGCCTACAGTTCAAAATGTTTAACTGAATAAACAGTTAATAAACACAAGTACATCTTATTGAACATAATTTATTATCATAGTAGAACAGTTTCTCGAGCAGTTTGTGATGCATTTTGGAAATAGGAGATGAGCCCCTGGTCTAATGCGCCACCTGGCTTGAGAAACCCGTTCTCAAAGACTTACTTTTAATTGTTATTTGGGTAGCACACATATTCTGAATGTAACGATTACATGAAATATAAAATAACACATGTAATAAAATCAAATAATACATTTTAAAATAATACATTTTGCCTATTTGAATTCACAATTATGTGAAGTATTAGAATATTAGAACATAAAATGTTCATTATATCAAACAAGTGAACATATTATTAGCATTTTACATTTAAAACTACAATATTTTTTTACAGTGCATCACCCAATGTCACCTTAATAAACCCGGCCTCCGTTCTCAGGTCACGCACCCCCTCCCTCTTTTTTTCCAATCTTTTACATGGATTTGAATTTATATTTATATGCATGCATATAGCTGAGCCAGAGCCATGCATCTCTCTCTGAATGTGTGCATTTATATTAAAGTGGACAGAATCTGCAAGGCCCAACAGAAATGCTGGGACTGAGAAGGGCAGAGCATCAGCGTGCGGGTGTTGGGGTGTATATATATATGTGTGTGTGAGTGTGTGTGTGTGTGTGGATGGGGGGAGAGGCGAAGGGTCCCCCTCTTGTAGACAGTTTGACTGATGACATGCATTAAACAGTTAATCTGTCTGATTGAATGTTTGCTTCCTCCAAATTGAAACATTAAACAACAAGGCGAGAAGCGGGAGGGAGGGAGAGGCCGAGGAGGAGAGCGGGATATGGCTTCATCTACTCCCCAAATCATGCAAAGAACCGCCTGGAATATATAATATGGGAGAGCGAGAGCCAGAGGAAGAGGGAGATTGGAAGGGACAGTGTGTGTGTGTGTGTGTTGCAGGGAAGGACAGGGAGTAAGTGAAGGGGAAAGCGGCCGGACAGGAACTAGCAATGAAAATGACGGGATGGTGAAAGATTGTGTTAGATGAAGGAAAAGTGCGAGGAGGGATTGATATCAAAAGTATTTTGAATGTGGGGTATAACTTGATCACTTTTATCAAGCTTGAAAGTTGAGTCTCTGATTTGTGAAATCCCCACATGGAGGTTAACATTTTTTGATAAACCTCTTCAGATGTAAAAAAATAGTTTCACATTAATAAAAAAAAATGATCAGACAAGAATTAGAATAATAATGTAAGTTCTAAATGATCACTCAATTCAAGCTTGTAGAATTTAAAGAAACGGTTCACCCCAAAATAAAAATGACCTCATAATGAACTCACCCCCAGACTATCCTCTGTGTATATGATTTTCCTCTTTCAGTTGAACACAGTAGGAGTTTTAAAATGTATCCTTTCATTATACTGATGTTGGATAGTGACCTTTTTTAGGCTTCTAAAAGCACATACATCTGTCACAAGACTAACCCATATGCTGCCAGGGGGTTCTGCCAAAATATCCATAAGCATAATATCATTAAAAACACAGTCCCTCCTCTGCTGTCCAAAGCCACACCTCCTGAAATTACAAACATGCACATTAAAGATGGCCGTAGATCAACCCACTAGATCATGTCATTCGCCAGTTAGAAAACTTTACTACAATTCCAAACAAAAAAAAAAAAACTATTAAATCTAGCATGTTTTCAGTTGTGTAGCACGCAAAAATTGTCATAATGTGCAATATTTCATGAATGTAAGGATCGCTGGTCTCACTCTTTCACTTTCTTTGTCCTAAAGTGACTACTGTAGAATACTGTACTGTAGAAATTACTCTTAATACTAAACCATACTTACATGCTATTTCAGACTGAATATTTAAGGTAACATGGTAAACAATTTAGGGAGCCAACACAGGTTGTCATTGTTAAAAAATGAGCCAATGTGAATATAAAACCAACTTCAGCTCAGTAAAGCAGGCTAGGCGGAATAGCGCTGTTTACTTTTGTTTTGTCATTAAACTTAATAAAAATCTACATTATCGATGCTGTAAAAATACCTTATGAAATAAAAAATCTCATCAGTCTTTCACTGGAAGATTTCAGTGGCTGATCAACACTTCTGTGCATATAACCCATTTACAAAACAACACAATCAACATAAGCTTTGCGTGACTAAAGTAGTTTTAAAACAATTCATTTCAATTTAATTCAATTCACCATTATTTGTATAGCGCTTTTACAATGTAGATTGTGTCAAAGCAGCTTCACATAAAAGATCGTAGTAAATTGAAACAGTGTAGTTAATTTTCCAAAGTTTAAGTTCAGTTCAGTTTAGCTCAGTTCAGTGTGGTTTGATAATCACTACTGAGAGTTCAAACACTGAAGGGCAATCTATCGATGTGCAGCTATACAGATCCTGAACCATGCAAGCCAGTGGCGACAGCGGCGAGGAAAAAAAACTTCACCAGTTGGGGAAGGTAAAGAAAAAACCCTCGAGAAAACCAGGCTCAGACGGGCACGACCATTTCACCACTGGCCAAACGTTTTGTGCAAAGCTGTAGTCCAAGCGCCGGAGGCTGGAAGCTGGAATTCAGCGAAGACTCGTCTGTCCCTGGAGCGTCACTGGAATCAGTCTCATGCTCTCCACTCCTCCATGACCACCACAGTAGCTGCTCAGGATACGGCCTGGTCCAGGATATGGAAACCTTGGGATCATCTCGTCGCCTTTCTTGGATCGAATCAGTGGCGCTGCGTGGTCTGAGGGTCTCGGGATAAGAATCCCCAGGTGGAAATAGAGAATAAACAGAATAATTAGCGTAGCTGCTGTTCATAGTGTATATAAATGAGATGCAAAAACCTGTGTGGAGCACATTCACGTATCATACCGCTAAGTGATGCACTGAGTGTATGCTTTACTAAAAAGATTCTTTAATCTAGTTTTGAACTGCGAGAGTGTGTCTGAGCCTCGGACGTTATCAGGAAGGCTATTCCAGAGTTTAGAACATTACCTGTCTAAAAGAACCATTTCAGCCATGAACCGTCCTTACTCCAGCGTGCAAAAGTAACTCTAATTGATTTAGGATTTTAAAGTTTTGATTCAGGATTTGTTTTCACCGCTGTTACTCTCACTCTCTCTCTCTCTCTCTCTCTCTCTCGCTCTCTCTCTCTCTCGCTCTCTTTCTCATGTGCACGTGAATGCAAGGCTGTGCGTGCGCAAACAGTGGATCTGCGTGAACAGGGGTGTGCAGATGTACAAATCTACATTTGCTAACAGACAGTTTGAGCTACTTATCAGAATTATGGGAATTATCAGCTGTATAAAATTTTAATTGGATTAACATTTTCGTCTTATGCCTTACCCAGAATATAAAAATACATATAAATATGTTTAGATCATTTACTTTAATCATTACTATTGTAATGTAAAAAGACTTTCAACCAGCACAGAATTTTTTTTTTCTAGAGACAATCACCTACTGCACCTTTAACACACGTATTATGAAGCAAATTGATGTGTTTTTGTTACAAAAAATATTTCTAATGTTTAAATGATAAACTCAAATCACTGACTTCCGGTGGCTACTAGTATGATACATTACGCGTGGCGATGATCATGATGATGATGTACACAGGTTCAAACAAATAAGGTTGTGCAAAATCTCAAGCTCTTCTCTGCTCTTCTCCTCTGACATTTTAACTTGTTTTCCACTTTTAATTGGTTACTGGTGTATCGTTATCCTTGTTTGTCTATTCTCACTGAAACTTCTGCTACAGATCCGGTCAAACATTAAGTCAGAAGAGCATTCAATAGTGCATGTCTTTGGACTTTGGGGGAAACTGGAGCACCCGGAGGAAACTCACGTGAACACAGGGAGAACATGCAAACTCCACACAGTAACGTCAACTGGCTCAGCTGGGACTTGAACCAGCGACCTTCTTGCTGTAAGGTGACAGTGCTGACCACTGAGCCACTGTGCTACTCATTCATTCATTTTCTTTTCGGCTTAGTCCCTTTATTAATCCGGGGTCGCCACAGCAAAATGAACCGCCAACTTATCCAGCACGTTTTTACGCAGCGGATGCCCTTCCAGCCACAACCCATCTCTGGGAAACATCCATACACACTCATACACTACGGACAATTTAGCCTACCCAATTCACCTGTACCACATGTCTTTGGACTGTGGGGGAAAGACTGTGAAGAAACCCACGCAAACGCAGGGAGAACATGCAAACTCCACACAGAAATGCCAACTGACCCAGCCGAGGCTCGAACCAGCGACCTTCTTGCTGTGAGGTGACAGCACTACCTGCTGCGCCACTGCGTCACCCACTGTGGTACTTCTAGGATACAATTTAAATAAAGTCTTATGTAATGTAATACGCTGAAGATGGAGTGAGGTTAAGTAAATTCTGGAGTAATGTAAATTTATGAGAGAACTATTCTATTAAAATTTGAACATACACTCACTGGCCACTTTATTAGGTACACCTTACTAGTACTGTGTTGGACCCCCTTTTGCCTTTAGAATTTCCTTAAGTGGCATAGATTCAACAAGGTATTGGAAATATTCCTCAGAGATTTTTATCCATATTGACATGATAGCATCACACAGTTTCTGAAGATGTGTCAGCTGCACATCCATGATGCAAATCTCCCGTTCCACCACATCCCAAAGGTGCTCTATTGGATTGAGATCTGATGACTGTGGAGGCCATATGAGTACAGTGAACTCATTGTCATGTTCAAGAAACCAGTCTGACATGATTCGCGCTTTAGGACATGGCGCGTTATCCTGCTGGAAGTAGCCATCAGAAGATAGGTACATTTTTGTCATAAAGAGATGGGCATGGTCAGCAACAATACTCAGGTAGGGGCTGTGGTGTTGACACGATGCTCAATTGGTACTAATGAGACCAAAGTGTGCCAAGAAAATAATCCCCCAACCCATTACACCACCACCACCAGCCTGAACCATTGATATAAGGCAGGATGGATACATGCTTTCATGTTGTTGATGCCAAATTCTGACCCTACCACCCGAATGTCGCAGCAGAAATCGAGACTCATCAGACCAGGCAAAGTTTTTTCAATGTTCTATTGTTTAATTTTGGTGAGCCTCTGTGAATTGTATCCTCAGTTTCCTGTTATTCGCTGACAGGAGAGGCACCCTGTGTGGTCTTCTGCTGCTGTAGCTCATCTGCCTGAAGGTTTGACGTGTTGTGCATTTAGAGATGCTCTTCAACCTCAGTTGTACCGAGTGGTTATTTGAGTTACTGTTGCCCTTCTATGAGCTGGAACCAGTCTGGCCATCCTCTGACCTCTGGCATCAACAAGGCATTTGCGCCCACAGAATTGGCGCTCACTGCATATTTTCTCTTTTTTGGACCATTCTCTGTAAACCCTAGAGATGGTTGTGCATAAAAATCCCAGTAGATCAGCAGTTTCTGAAATACCCAAACCAGCCTGTCTGGCACCAACAACCATGCCATGTTTAAAGTCACTTAAATCACCTTGTATCTAAGATGAATGGATGGATTGATAGCAAGATAGACAGAAAGAACTATCAGTAGATAGATAGATAGATAGATAGATAGATAGATAGATAGATAGATAGATAGATGAAAAGTGAAAAGTTCATTTCTTATTAGTATGCATATTTTAATTAATACGGGTCAGATTTAGGATGTTGCCTTTACATCTATTATGATGAATGTTTAGGGAACGTTATTTGACTCATATTTTCACATTTTCATTATATATATACTTGGTTGACCTGATGAACTGAAGTGTAGGAGAACTATAATTTAGATTAGATTATTTTCCCCTTAACCCTTGTGGGGACTCTGCATGACTTACACGGTATAAATCCATTCTTCCTTATAGCCTATGCATTTGGCCAAAAACAACCTCTTTCTTTTTCCCTTTTCCTCCATCACCTGATCTTTTTTTTTCTTATATTGTAGCCGGATAATTGCAGAATGCCACACAAGATGACGGATTGACGACCAGATGAGCCTATGGATGCTCTCACATCAACGAACACGAAAAAGCAGAGCGATCACAACATAAATAGACAGATTGCAGGATGGATGAATTGATAGATCTTTTAGAGAAGGTCAAACTTCTGTGCGCACACTCTCAAACCATCGTGAAAAGAAGAGAAATTGATTGCCTCTCACAAAAGGGTTGAAATGACCAAGAAATTATTTTTCTGGGCAATGAACATTGTGAGCGAGTAAGAGAGAAAGAGAGAGAGAAAGAGTGGAAGAGAAAAGGGGGGAAAATGCCCAGCCTCTTTGTATGAATTGTCTCAAAAGTAACTATAGTCATCTTCAAGGGTTGCCAGTGTTCTGGTCAAATGGCCACTCGGCTAGACCAGACTTTCAGTACGTCTGCTTCATCTGAAGTTTGGTTCTGTTTTGCCAAAGGAGATGCTTCTGATATCATCATTTCACCTGTCAAAAGACTGCCTGTGGGACAACCGGCACCCACAAAACCCCAGCGCCCCATGGCACAAGCTTTCGATTGTGGATATCTCAGTTCCTCGATTGATGGACGTCTGCCTCCGATCCACACTGTATTACCCTGCTGGGGTGACAAGGAAGACATCTAACACACCCACCCCTTCCCACAGTGCAAATAAAGACATCTAGGGGGAAAAAAATGAATGGCGCTTTAATCACATGACGTCTGTGTGCACCAAGCCGTTCAAATGGCGCGCCACTAATGGACTGCTGATGAATAGACAAAGGGAACAACCATCCACAGTGAGCAGAACAAATAGGCCTCCAGCACAAATGGAGATGTAAGTGAGGCCACTCACTCACGTTTGGGTATGTAGATTGGGGTTCAGATGATCACACCCACAGACAGAGATGAATATACGTGCCTGTGAGCAAATAAACGCACCCAGTTTGATTGTGAGCTCGCTGAGAGGCCATTACCACGAATCCGTGTGCTAATCATAATTAATCACTTACTTATTAAGCGTTAATTGCGCTGCGCAAATGTATCCTCGTCCCAGAAATGGCCCGGCATTGAAGTCGCTGGGACAAGGCGATATTAATTTATTCTTACTTATTAATTTCCCTAATTAAAACAACAAGACCTAGATATATAAGTGTATTCTTTGTGCTAATAAATGAGGGTTTTGAAAAGCAATAGCGAGTCAAGCGTGTCGCTGTACAAACCGTAAATCATCCTCTCGAGGGTTGATTCATACGCTTCATCATTTCTGAGCCAAACGAACATATTACGAAGATTGCACCCAAGTCGCTGTAATTACGCTCATCCTTTTAAAAAATACATGCATTCGTTTAGATAAACGGTTTTAGTCCTAATAGAACTTGCTGATCTCTTTCCACTAAAGCTTAATCATCTATCTAATAGGATCAGGATGTGTTACTGCTTTACGGGCCTTTCTAAAACAATGCCACTTTCAAGAGATAGTTCACCGGAAATTGAAAATTTGCTGTTAATTTACTCACTCTCAGGCCCTCCAAGATGGTGACTTTTTTCGCCCTTTAGTTTAATAAACTGAGGACTTATGAAGCAAAACAATCAGTCAAGAATCTGAAAATTGTTTACAACATAATATAAACAATACAACACTATTCTCCCACCCCGTTTGTCACCAAACAGCATCAGTGTATTCGTCACTATGTGACAGAAATGTCACCCTCCAGACTGTTTGCTCAGTCTGTGAATTAGATTTAATGTTGTTTACTGCACAGACTTTTTTTTTCACTGCTATTAAAGAGTTAGTTTAACCAAAAATCAATATTCGCTTATTAATTAGTCATCCTCACGTTATTTAAAAAAGCTTAGATCTTAGTTCATCTTTGGAATATTTTAGATGAAATCTGAGTGCTCACTTATCCTCCAATGGTCTCAAGATATTTATAGTCCATAAAAGAACTAAAAAATATTGTCAAAACCTTTTATATGACTCCAGTTATTCTACTATAATGATAAAAAATAAAAATGTACACAAGCATGCACATCACTTTTAATTGGGTGCTCAGCCAAACCGTAAAAATCACAAAATATATATTCAAAAAGGCGGCAACGCCAAAGCTCCAAAAATGCAAATTTATTAAATTAAAAAAGGCTGACACACACGGCTCGTCATCAGTGTTCATCACAGTAAGGTGCTCCTTTATGTACACTTCCGGATCACATGATCTCCTATCATCTCACAACAAGAAAAAATGAAAACAATACACATTTATAAATTATACAACTTAGATATTTAAAACAAAAATACAGAAACAAACCATACTATTACATCACAAATAAAAAAAGTGAATGTAACAAGGAAATACAACAAATTTGTTGTACAAAAAGGAGCACATTACTGTGATGAACACTGTCTGATGAAGAGCTGTGTGCTCGAAACGTTACACGTTTGTGTCAGCTTTTTTTAATTTAATAAATTTGCATTTTTGGAGCTTTGGTGTTGCTGTCTTTCTAAATATATATATTTTTTCAACTATAATCATGCAAAGCTCCAGTAACACTTTTGTAAAAAAAAAAAAAAAGTATAAACCTGTAAATATGACTGCCCACCTATACCTGATGTTTGCTCTTGTGCCTCTATTATGAGCAGCATGAGAATGATCTGTAGGGTAGCCTGTGTCAAATATAGGTGTCTATGTGCATCCTGATCTAATATCAAGAACATTGGCACACTTGTTTTTAGAGTTTTTTTCCTTTTTTTGGTGAACAAAGGTGTTTAAGGAGCTTTGTATGATTATTAATTACTGCTGTTAATTTACTTACTCTCAGGCCTTCCAAGATGGTGACTTTTTTGCCATTCAGTTTAATAAATTGAGGGCTTATGATGCAAAACGATCAGTCTGTATACGAATCTGGGAAATGTATTTACAGCATAATATAAACAATACAACACTGTTTTCCCACTCTATTTGTCAACAAAAAAAATCAGTGTATTCGTCTCTATGTGACAGAAATGTCACCCTCCAGACCTGACTGTTTGCTGCATCTTTATACTAGATTTAATGTTGTTTGCTGCACAGCCTTTTTTTCACTGGTATAAAGGGTTAGTTCAGTCAATGATGAATATTTTGTTATTAATTAGTCACTCTCATGTCGTTCCAAACCTCTTAGACCTTTGTTCATCTTTGGCATATTTTAGATGAAATCTGAGAGCTCCATTATCCTCCATTAACAGCAATGGTCTCAAGAAATTTTATCTGTCAAAGCATTTTTCCCTCTTTTATTTTTTAAATAGTCAAAAAGCATACATTCACTTATCAACATAACTAACAAGACAACATGTATACAAACTTAGTGCTTTAACATTGTGTGCATATCAACAAAGATAAAAAAAATGAAAACAACATCAGTGGAATACAAGAAAAACCTGACAGCGTCAGCATATTTTTGCCCACTTAAAATTACATTTGGCTTTGGGGGTAATTTATGAATGGACCCGGTAAACTAGGACCCGGAACCATTTAAATTCTTATTCAAGTCTTATTTTTATCAGTCAAAAGTTTTATCTGACTCCAGTGGTACAACTACAATCATACAAAACTCTAGTTACACTTTTGTAAAAAAAACCTGTAATGACTTTGCTCACCTGCTGTTTATGTTTGCTCTTGCGTTTTTATTATGAGCAGCATGACGATAGTCTATCGTGTAACATGCAACTGTCAAATTTAGGTGTCTAAATAAAATGTGCATCCTGAACTGATATCAAAAACATTGGCAAACTTGTTTTTAGAGTTTTTTTTTTTTGTGAACAAAAGTGTTTATGTAGCATGGTTTGATTCAAATTGGATCACTGAAGTCACATGGAATGCTTGACAGTGACTACTTTTACATGGACATCAGTAATCGAATTATTTGCCTTAATCCGAATAAGACAATAACATGATTAATGTGTTTACATGAATTACTTTTTGAATGTTTCTTTCATGATCCTATTTTACATGTTATAGCACATAGTTCGATTAACGTCATTGCGTCACCATGCTGACCACATTTCCTCTGGAGTTTCATGTAATTTTGGGTGTTCATTTTTAATTTGTCGACTTTAACTGCAGTTTGGGACTTTCGCTTTCATTCAGGAACATTTCATGCATGCCGCCCATGACAAACGAGATATTGGATGCGAGTATGAACTGCTTGAAGAGAGTTGTTTTAATGGAATTTGATAGCGCACGCTGTATGGGAAAAAACTCTGCATTTGATGATGTATGTGTCTGTGGTCCTTCACTGACTTGGTAGGTGCAGAGAATAGTGTCAAACAGCCGTGTGTGTATAGACTATCCTGTCACAAAATGTGGCAAAATTCCTACCTGACAGTAATAGTTTGATTAAGGTATTTACATGTCTGTACTGCACTTCAACAATGCGAATAATGCTAAAATCAGCATACTCCACATGTCCGATTTCTGTTTATAGTTTGATTATGACCTTAATCGGATTAAATTAATCAAAAATCACTGTTTACAGACTCTTAATCAGAGTATTGTCTTAATCACATTAAAATCGGATTATTGGTGTCTATGTAAATGAACTCATTGTTTCAGGAAATCCTTTTGCGATCTTTGAGCATCCTGAGAGGGTTGTTGTCTAAATGGAGGATAAGGGAGCTCTCGGATTTCATCTAAATTATCTTAATTTGTGTTCTGAGGGTCTCCTGGGTTTGGAAAGACATGAGGGGGAGTAATTAATAACATAATATTCATTTTGGTTGAACTAACTCTTCAAAGAGTATTTGCTTCAATATTTGGACTCTTAAAGTACTGGTTGGACCACAGTATCAGCTAAAAAAATCTTCAACGTTCCACAGAAGAAAAAAAGTCACATTGTTTGGCCTGAGGGTGAGTAAATTAAACATCAAATTTTAATTTCAGTATCCTTCTAAGAGGGAGTTTGTCACTCACTGTTCCTGCAAGAAGAAATTGCTTAATTTAGTTGCGAACTGTAGACATGTTCCAGATATTTTAGTCTAGTATTCACTTGTGAAATAACTTAATGAGTGTCCCTTGTTTCCCCCGTGTCTCGCTTTTCTCCATGCATTTTTATCGGTTTCCTCATTTCTTTTTCTCCATTTCCAAAATGGTCCACCTGAGCGGGCTAAGCGAGGGCGGGGTGCCGTAATAGCGCTAATGCCCAGTAATACGGGCCAGATATTATAATCTAAGCGCTGTCACAACGCGTTAGCCGCCGCAGACTGACGTGTCAATGCTACTGAACGCAGGTGATATGGCGGGGCAGGAAGCGCGGCCCGGTAATCGTCTAACACAGACACGTTTATTTTGAGTCTCTCTCTCTCTCTCTCTCTCTCTCTCTCTCTCTCTCTCTCTCTCTCTCTCTCTCTCTCTCTCACACACACACACACACACACACACACAAACACTTTCTTTAGGTTTTCAGGCGCGTGAAGGCTAACGACCCGTGCGCGCTCCTGTGGTCACGGTGCGGTGCGCGCTTCGTTGGTGATTTATGCGTGTGTGTAATTGAGTGTTAATAAAAGGTTGTCCGTAGCGCGTGTAATTGTGTGTTCAAGACTTTCTGTGCGCGAGCGTGGATGTAATTGGGTGTTATCGATGTTGCGAGCGTTTGTGTGAGTTAGGGTAACTTCAGACTGGGAGCGCGCGCATGGCTACATGCTTTCCCCCATGCAAGTTCTGTTCTCAAGTCGGGCTCGTCTTCTATAAATCTTACTGCGCTTTCATCGCCCTTTAACAGACCGTGGAAGACGTACACTAGAGGGCATTCTATACGTGGTATAGGTGTGTTCAGTCCCTCTCCTAACTTTCGCCAACTCATTTACATTGCAGACAGGATTATTAAATAGAAGTATTTGCTGAGTGTTGTTTGCCTTTTGTATCTATTGTTTACGTGAGCAAGCCTGAAAATGAGTTCAGTATTCAGTGTTGTATAATATTTAAGTTTAAGGTAGCGCTTCTGTAAAGAATAAACCAATAAGCTGACATTTTAAAAATATACACATTTACAAATATAGATTGAAATAAGAACAAAAGAGACCCTGTTTCAGAAAACCAGTTAAATGCCATATTTGAAAAAAGAGAGATTTATATGTCACAAAAAGCTGAACAAATTAGATTTTTATTGATGTGTGATTTGTTAAGATATTATAAAATAAGATATGACAATATTTGGTCAAATAGCAACTATTTGCATAATGCTAATTGGAATCAGAATGTAAATAACAAATCTAAATATTGAGATAATCAATTACCTTTAAAGTTGTTCAAATTCCATTCATGGCTAACCAAAAATCAAACCAAAAATCAAATACAAAATGTACAAAATGTCTAAATGGAACATGATATTTACTTGATATTCTAATGGTTTTGGCATAAATATTGAAATATGTATTTCTGTATTTAATTTACATTTATTATTATATATAAATAAATATTGATCATTGATAACCATGCAATATAGTTTATAGTTATAGTTAATATAATAAGTTTTTGTGATCTAGTGTCACAAATGACAATTTCTGCAAAGATGAAATGCTATTAACAGCACTGTTGAATCAAAAATCTAATTTTTCATTTCAGTGTATAATTCAATTCAATTCATCTTTATTTGTATAGCGCTTTTACAATGTAGATTGTGTCAAAGCAGATTAAAGTGAATCAGAGTTTAAGTTCAGTTCAGTTTAACTCGGTGTCGTTTAATATTCACTGCTGAGAGTCCAAATACTGAAGCGCAATTCCATTGATGTGCAGCTCTACAAGTCTCGAACCATGCAAGCCAGTGGCGACATTGGCGAGGAAAAAACCAATTGGCGAAAGTGAAGAAAAAAAACAGTAGGCCATGTCTGTATTTAGTACTGTAGGTGAAATATTACCCACGGAATTGCCATTCAATTGATATTTTATATCCTTTGTAAACATAAGCAATGGTTATGTGTTTAAAAAATCACCATTTATTATGTATTAAACACTCAGGACAGCCTGTCTGGCACCAACAAACATGCTATACATTCAGACCCAGCAAACAATTTTGTGTTTAATGGACGCCTAATAGACATCTAAATCTAGACAACTTGGCTGAAACAAGGCTAAACTTAGGCTGTCAGTGAAAATCTAATTGACATAGCCCAAAACTAGACTAGTCATCAAATAGACAAATTAGACAGACTTTATATGTGTACTATATATTCTGTTTATTTGATGACTTGTCTAGTTTTGAGCTATTCTTAGACGTCTATTAGATTTTCACTGACCCAAATTTATTCTTGTTTTAGCCAAGACGACTGAGTTTAGATGTCTATTAGACATCTTTTAAAAACAAAAAATGCTTGCACATTTCTTCCTCATTCTGATACTCAGTTTAGACTTCAGCAGATTATCTTAACCATGTCTAGATGCATAAATGCACCGAGCTTGTGCCTTGGGATCAGCTGATTAAATATTGGTTTTAACACACAACTGAACAGGTGTACCCAACAAAGTTACTGTCAACAAGTGTATAAAACACAACAATTATTTCTTTCTTAATTTTTTTTTTCAGATTTTTTTGTTTCTTTCTTTTTTAGTTTTTGTTAATGTGATCGAACCTGAGGTCATGTTTTTTTTTTTCTGTAAGGTAAGGGTATAAATATTTTACGACAAAACAGAAAAGCATGAAGCGATAATCATTAATTTTCCTTCAGCTTAGTGCCTTATTTATCAGGGGTTGCCACAGCGGAATGAACCACCAACTGTTACACCATGTTTTACACAGCGGATGCCCTTCCAGCCACATTCCAGTACTAGGAAACACACACACACACACACACGCACGCACGCACGCACACACACACACACACACTCATACACTATGGCCAATTTAGGTCATCCAATTCACCTATAGCGCATGTCTTTGGACTGTGGGGGGAAATGGAGCACCCGGAGGAAACCCACATGAACACGGGGAGAACATGCAAACTCCACACAGAAATGTCAACTGACAAAGCCGGGACTCGAACTATCGACATTTTCGATGTGAGGCGACAGTGCTAACCACTGAGCCACCGTGTCGCCCCAAGCAGTAATCAGTCTTAAGTAATTTGTTTTCCATTTGGTGACTTTATAGAGAGAAAACCACTTTCGGAGTGATACTGCACAAACTCTTTGTTTGAACCACTTACATCTTAAATGCTATCGAATTGGAAGACTGAAGCTAACATGTTTAATTAATCTTTTTTTTTTTATCTCATGAAGCTGTAAAACTTTACAGTTGGTGGTGGATCCTCCAAGAATTGGTTAACTTGATTTATTAAATGTTTAAACATGCACTCAAAGAGTTGTTGTGGAGTATGTATGTGAAAGCATTTCACAGACCCTTTAATATGGAACCGTTACTGCATCCAAAATGGTAAAAAGCCTTGGAGTAACGATTGATGACCAACTAAACTTCTCTGACCACATTTCTAGAACTGCTCGATCTTGCAGATTCGCACTCTATAACATCAGAAAGGTCTGACCCTTCCTATCTGAACATACAGCTCAAATCATTGTTCAAGATCTTGTTCTCTCCAAACTGGATTATTGCAACTCTCTACTAGCCGGGCTTCCAGCTAACTCTATCAAACCTCTTCAGCTGCTTCAGAACGCAGCAGCACGAGTGGTCTTTGATGAATCCAAAAGAGCACATGTCACTCCGCTACTCACCCGTTTGTACTGGCTGCCAGTTGCTGCTCGCATCAAATTCAAAGCTCTGATGTTTGCTTACAAAGTGACCTCTAGCTGTGCTCCTTCTTATCTGCTCTCACTTCTGCAGATTTATGTGCCCTCCAGAAACTTGCGTTCTGTGAATGAACGTCGCCTCGTGGTTCCATCCCCAAGAGGGAAGAAATCACTTTCCCGAACTCTCGTATTCAATCTGCCCAGTTGGTGGAATGAACTCCCTAACTGCATCAGAACGGCAGAGTTACTTGCTGTCTTCAAGAAACGACTAAAAACTCAACTGTTTAGTCTCCACTTTCCTTCCTAATCTGTAACTGCCTCTCTGGTTATACCACTAACTGTACTCTCTCAAAAAAAGACTTTACACACCTGAAACTTGCCTACAGCACTTATTCACTGCTGCTCTTATAGTTGTGTAAATTGCTTCCTTGTCCTCATTTGTAAGTCGCTTTGGATAAAAGCTTCTGCTTAATGACTAAATGTAAATGTAAATGTAAATATGAAGAATTATACAAGGGATCAGACTTGGTAATTTAGCTGCTGATTAAACCTGCGATGTTAACAATTGTAGTGGAATGCTTTACTGCTTGAGGTTAATAAATAAAAATAGAATACAATAGTGTTACAATAGTGAAAACTATATAAAACGTTTAAATTGTTAAAATTTTGGTATTTGTGGTGATAAACAGCTTTGTGTTGTGTTGTGAATGTGTTTGTGTCACAGTGTGCGTGAAATAGAAAGAAAAAAAGCACCTGACTGGCACGATTCAGTTGTTTCTACAAACTACAAACATGTATTTTGTTTATGTTTTTTGATTTGAAATGTCCAACATAATTTAAATACATGAAATAGATAAAGAAGTTTGTGCACAACTGAAATAGAGCAGAATAGAATGTACAGGTGCAGGGTAGTTTTGTGTGTGTGTGTGTGTGTGTGTTAAAGAGTGTGCATGGTTTGGGGCCTGTTTAATTGATGTGGGCTGAGCATCGATCCCCCCCGCCTAGCCTAATGAAGGCCTGATTGGTTTGTGAGGGCTGGCTGGTTCTGCTCAGCTGCCCGGGCGGCCCGTGCTAATCCACAGCACAGCGCATTAACACACACTCAATCCACCATCACTCTCTCTTGCCCCCCCTCCCAATCTTCCTTTCTTAAATTCTTTTCTCTCTGTCTTTTCTTTCTCTTTCCAACTCTCTATTCATTTTACCTTAAACTATTTTGTTTCCTCTCCTTTCCTCCAAAAAGTTTTACATCTAAATGATTTGTACTTTTGCAAAATACAAATGGCAGGATGGAAAGCTTTATACATGTCATATATACATTATATAGTGTTGGACAATGAAGCTGAAACTGGTTTTAGACCACAATAATTCATTAGTAGGTTGTAGGGCCTCCTTTTGCAGCCAATACAGCATCAATTCGTCTTGGGAATGACAGATACAAGTCCTGCACAGTGGCCAGAGGGATTTTTATTCTTTTTACAGAATATTGGCCAAGTCACTACGTGATGCTGGTGGAGGAAAACGTTTCCTGACACACTCTCCCAAAACTCATTAATATTTACATCTGGTGACTGTGCAGGCCATGGGAAATGTTCAAATTCACTGTTTTCATGTTTTGCTGTGTGTATTGTTGCATTATCTTTCTGATAAATGGCATAGACTTCAAGATATAATGT
The DNA here is from genome assembly GCF_903798145.1 of Danio aesculapii. Classification (NCBI taxonomy): domain Eukaryota; kingdom Metazoa; phylum Chordata; class Actinopteri; order Cypriniformes; family Danionidae; genus Danio; species Danio aesculapii. Next base: position 29,880,476 of record NC_079450.1, read on the forward strand.
TTGAACCATTGGGAGCACATGGTCCTCCAGAGTGGTTCGGTAGTTCTTGGCAGTGACGTGCCCATCTAGCATAAGTATTGGGCAAGGGAATGCCATGATATTGCAGCCCAAACCATCACTGTTTTGTCCCCATGCTTCATTCTGGGCATGTAACACTCTGAGTGGTACGCATCTTTGGGGATTCTCCACACCGTAACTCTCAGATGTGTGAAAGAGAGTGAATGTGAACTCATCATAGAACAATACATGTTTTACATTGTCTACAGCCCAAGATTTTCACTTCTGTAACAATTAAAACCAATTTTTGACATTGGCATGATTGACCAAAGGTTTGGGGATAGCAACCTGGCCATGTATATTGACCTTGTGGATCTCCCGACAATCTGGGTTGTCCTCTTTTGAACTTTGATATGTCACCCATAAAGTTGTAGATTGCAATGTTTTAAGCAAAACTGTGCTATTACTCTGGAAACTAAATCTTCAAACTCTACTTTTACTGTTGGAATCTGCAATCAACACCCACACGTACATACAGTACATACATACATACATACATACATACATACATACATACATACATACATACATACATACATACACACATACATACATACATACACACATACTCATACATACTGGTTCAACAGATTGTTAGTGCAAATATCTAATCCACCAATCACATGGCAGTAACGCAATGCATTTAGGGATGTAGATGTGGTCAAGATGATCTACTGAAGGGCAAATTGATTATCAGAATGGGGCAAAACTGACTTTGAAAATTACATTGTTGTTTGTATCAGATGAGCTGATTTGCATATTTCTGAAACTGCTAATCTACTGGAATCTTCATGCACAACCATCTCTAGTTTTTACAGTGGAAATATTCAGTGAGCAGCAGTTCTTTGAGGAAATTTCTTTGATTACTTGAATGGCCAGACTGGGAAAAGTTGATAGAATGACAACAGTGACACTTGTCAAACAGAAAACGAGGGATACAGTTCATAAGGTTCACCAAAACAGGCAATTGAAGTTTTAAGGCATATCTGCTTCAGGTTTGCTGAACTTTATATTAGGTGACATGACGTCATATTGACTTTGTACCCCAACATACCCTAACGTCGAGGCACATTGGATTTTGTTTGGAAATGAAAATCAGGTTGACGTCAAAATCCAACATCCAAAATAAAGTCAGCCCAAAATCAATCAAATATCAACGTCTAATCATGTTGCACCTTGATGTGTGCATGTTACCACTATGACATCTATCAGACGTTAGATTTTGAAATAAAATAAACCAACTAACAATGTAATTTAGCATCTTTATTGGACGTCACAATAACATTATCCTTAGACGTAAGTTAGATATTGAATTTTGGTCACCTGACGTCATGACCTAAATCTAACCTAATATTAACATCTGGTGTTGTGTGCCTGCTGGGTATAACCCCAAATCAGAAAGAGTTGGGACAGTATGGAAAACGCAAGTAAAAAGCAGTGATTTCCAAATTTACTTTGACTTGTATTTCATTGCAGACAATATAAACACAAAATCTTTCATGTTTTGTCAGGTCAACTTCATTTCATTTGTAAATATACATCCTTTACTGTCATTTAGACCTGCCAACACTCCAGTTTTTCCTGGGAGTCTCCCGTATTTCAGACCCATCTCCCACACCCTCCCGTTTTGTTATTTCTCACGGAAAACGTCCGTAATTCATGTGAGATCACTTTAAGGAAACTGGATAATCTCTCAACAAGTATAAGATCCCTTTCCTACATCACAAGGGAACTAAAATCATGGTGGCATGTTTTTCTTCCTGCTTTCAGAGGCTTGTCCATTTTCATGTGTGCATTTCCATGCAAATTCATAGATACTGAGAAAATTTATTTTTTGATTTGTCAAAGGTGAAGAAGGCTGTTTTTTCCTCGAAATATTTCACCGCCTTAGAATTTTTATCTGCCAATCAGAATCAAGCATTTCACAGACCCACAGTATAAACTATATTAAATACAGTTTAGTAGGATTGAGCAAAAAAAGTATTTTGCTCACCAAGGCTCATTGTAGATTGATAAAACATGTTTACCAGCCATTACTCCATGGTTCAGTGTCAGATTGTTCACAGATATTATGAATATGCTTATTTGCTGTTCCAGGTTTTAATGCTGCTGCTTAATATTTTTGTAATAATTATCTTTTGTAACATTATAAATAACTTTAGCATCTCAAAGTAATTAGCATCCAGTAAGACTTAAATTGATAAAAATTATGTTTATTAAAAACTTGAAATAAAACATTAACCCGAAATTTGAAGGATATATATACATATATATATATATATGTATATGTATATGTATATATATATATATATATGTATATGTATATATATATATATATATATATATATATATATATATATATATATATATATATATATATATATGTAAATATATTTGATACTTTTATTAAAGATATTTTGAAGTGCTAAATATCATTCATACTTAATAGGTATAGAGTCCATTGAAACTTTGAAGCACATGTGTTTTTGGCTGGTATGAATCTTATTTGTCTGATGCTGTACTGTTTATTTATGTGAAGTTATAGTCCCCCTCACTGTTGATATCATAATTTGTTATCACACATAATGCTTTTTGTCAGGTACACATCTGTTCTCATAAATCTCATAGTGGATTCACACTGTTAAAGAAGGTGACAGCCCTGTTACAAAAAGCTGGTGGCAGATCTTGGGGATTGGTAGCCGTGATATGGTTTCCACATCAGACTGACTCGCAAAATTTGTCAAAGCAATCTCCCTGGTGCTTTCCTCTCCAGAGGTGTCTCAGTTTTGCCACTTCACTGCTCAGTAAATTTTGATTCACCAGCTTTTGCGATGAGTTTTTGCTTTTTTATCTAGCCTTTCCATTTATATCAGTTCTTTATTTTTGACACTAGCTTTTCACTTGTTGATAACGGGGCACCTGTATTTGACCTTGTGTAACTACAGTTAGAAACCCTTAAAAATGCCCTCGATTGAAAATTAGCAAATATTAATTTGACTTAATGCAGAATTATTACAGAACACTAAAGCTTTTAAGCCCATTATGATCACAATGACCTTCATCCGTTTGACCATTAAATATGGGTCTCACAACAGAATTTGTCTATTGTTGTACACCAAATGTAAAGCTTATTTGATTGCGTATTGAATTTTCAACATTTATCAGCTTGGTAGTTTTCCTCTTTAAGCAAGAAAAGCAATTAAGAAAATATTTTTTGTTTATAATGGTGGAGGCAAGGTGCAGATCATTTAGTAATATGAATTCAATACAGCAAGGGGGAGCAGCAATGAAAACATGCAAACACATTACACACAGTACATGTGATAGAGTGCCAATGATAATTATAGTGCCACCAGTGAGGAGTGTAGAGATTTAGTGGAAATGAAAATGTAAAAGGCTTCAGGCTGATTACATATGTTGAATTAATTGTATTGCGATTCGTTCAAACAAATGCAGTTATTAGTGAAATGTTTACTTTGTCCGGCAGTGATTGTGGCTGATTGTGCACTGTATATTAACCAGACACTTTATTACAGAAATTCAACTGCTTTCCGATGCAAATACCTAGTTAGCCAAATATCTAGTTCGGAGATACCCAAAGTAGGGCCCACGGGCCGAAGTTGGCCTATGGTAACCTTTGATTTGGCCCGCCATCCAATCTGAGAAGAGATTCAGAATGATGGGAAAGTTGGGGGGAATGCCTTTAACAAAGATTGTCATTTCTAATTTAATGTAACCTCTTGTTTGTTTATTTAATTGTTGAGCTACAAAAAAAAGCCAACTGAAATTAATTGTTTCAATTAAATGTGCATGAATCAGATGTTTAAAAATGTAAATACTGTCTCTCGAAGATAGAAGACAATGCACAAGGCTGTGCAGGTCTACTAGTGTATTCAGCATTGAACATCATTGTGTTATAAATGTGTTTTGTTTATGTTTTTGTTGTAAGAAGTCCATTATAAAATGTTTAAAAAAGTAGAATTTAATATGACTAAAGTGTTTTTTTTAGATGTTAAAACATTAGGAAATTACCATTGCAGTTTTATTGGTAGTGTATATTCACTTTTGGCCCACCTTTCTCAATCAAGTTTGGTTTTTGGCCCTTCATAAGCAAAAGTTTGGACACCCCTGGTCTAGTTAGTTATCAAAATTACCAGGAACTCTATATAGACATGGTCAAGAGAATCTGCTAAAGGTTCAAATAAGTGTCAGAATGTGAAGGAAAGTTGATTTAAGTTACTCTGAATCAAACACGTTTGTTGGTTCCAAAGGTACTGTTAAGAGTATTTCAGAAACTGTTAGGCTGCTGAGATTTTTCATTGTATGTTGAAACAGTTTCACAACTACACAACATTTTCAAAATGATCCGCAGTTACACATACTGGCAAAAATGGTCATAAAAAGCTGTATTGTGCATGCCAGGCCAGTATTTGGCACTGCCACCTTGTTAGTAAACAGTACCTCTAGGAAAGTGATGACATAGCGGGTCCTGTCTGTGTATAATTTGCTGTTTGTGAAATATGCATCTCTGCTTTATGTTGTAATGTAAATTAAATCCATACTTTGCTGATGAAGTTTTAGGAAACACTTAAGCAACAACAACACTACCACATACTCTGCTATTGTTGTATATGTTTGAGACATTATCATTAATATGACTATCAATTTTAATTTGCCCCCTAATGGCCCCCTTAAAAGTCACGTGAAGTGCTTTGAGGTAAAGTTTATTTATAAATTAATTTCGAGAGGATCACAAGCTTATGATTGACCACAGCTGGTGCCGCATTTGCTAATGCATGATTTATTAATCGGATGATTTAGGAACTCACTATAGACCCTTTTCACATTTCCAGGTTTCTCAGTAGTGGAAGGTGTCATAGCTGGGTAAACTTACAGCACAGTGAATTGGAGAGTAAAACAAATCATTTTTCTACAATCCTATTTGCTGAAAGAGTAAACGAAAAACTCCACCATGGTGTTATCGAGACTTTTAGTAAAAGAAAAAAATTGTGTGTCCCAAAACTTGCGACATAGGTGAATTGACTAAACCAAATTAGCACCATAGAAGAGCTCTTATCGTGTGGGTTTCCTCCGGGTGCTTCGGTGCCCCCCACAGTCCAACGACATGTGGTTCAGGGGAATTGGGTAAACTAAAATTGTCCGAAGTGCATGTGTCTGAATGAGACTGTATGGGTGTTTCCCAGTGATGGGTTGCAGCTGGAAGGGCATCTGCTGCGTAAAACATGTGCTGGATAAGTTGGCGGTTCATTCCACTGTAGCGACTTCAGATTAATAAAGGGACTAAGCCGAAAAGAAAATGAATGAATGAATGAATGAATGAATGCATGAATGAAGAAGAGCTCTTAATCAGCAGTATATCTTTCAGTAGCAGTCCCTAATTTGTCATTAGCCATAAATAAGCAGGGAAGTTCTCTAGACCTTCCTGAGCTCAAACTCCTCTCTTGCCCTGCACACGGGAGGGAGCCCCAGGCTCGAGGATCTTATGAGCTCAGGGCTCTCTCCTGGGACAGCATGCCAAACACGCTTTATAATCAATCAAGTGTGAACTCTTGAAATATGCATTTTTATTTGATGTTAGAAGTAATCTCAACCAAAACACGAAGAGAGTGTAGCTCCTCCCCTTTAAAAAAAAACAGTCAATAGCATTTTGTTTTATCACCGCTCTGCCTGTGAGTGGTTGAGCTCAAGTGCATCAAATGAAAAGTAAATAAGAATTGTCTTAAAGGGGGCGGGGCATGTCAGATACTAAAGAGCATTTGATTGGTCAAGATTTGATGAGAAAATGAAGTATAAGGTAATGTGAATAAAACCGTCGACCCATTTAGGCGGAGGTGACAAACTACAAGCTTTACATGTTTATATCAGTTGTATATCTACTAAACAAATTTTGTCCCTGTTTTGGAGCACACTAGCTTATGGATATCCTAAAAACTAACAATACTGATACTAACATCTAAAAAACTTTATTTTAATTTCATGGGACCTTTAAATAACCCTGCACTGAAACATCTCTGAGGACACAACGCGTTACACCTTGGAGCAGATGATCTACAGCAGCAATAGAAGAGTACACAGTCACCACTCCTGACTTAAACAATCCGCAAACTGAGGCTACAATCAGAGCAGGCTCACCTAAAATTGTATAACAGAACATTGGAAAAAGGTTGCCTGGTCTCGATTATTGTTGCAACATTCTGATGGTCTAGTTAGAATTCGGCATAAAACCTCAGAGCATGGATCTATCCTGCCTTGTAGCAACATTTCAGACTGCTGCTGCTGCTGGTGTAACGTTGTGAAGTAGATTTTCTTCCTCCATGTTGTGCCTTTCGGTACAAACTGACCACACAGCCTACCTGTTTTGTGTATTGTTGCTGACCATCTTCATCCCTCCATGACCACAGTATGTGTCTCTTGTAATGCTACTTCCAGCAGGATAACATGCCTTGACACAAAGCTCAAATCATCTCAATCTGGTTTCCAATAAAACACCTTTGGGATGAAATAGGAAATTCGCATCATAGATTGACAGCCAACAAATCTGGCGCAACTGCATGAAGCTTTCATGTCAATAAAGACTAAAATCTCTGAGGAATCTCTCCACAACCTTGTTGAATCTATGATATGAAGAACGAGGGCAGTTTTGAAGGCAAGAAGGTTCAACCTGATGCTACTTTTAGGGATTACCTAATAAAGTCTTCCCAAAAAGACTTGTGTGTATGTAGGTTTGTATGTGTGTGTCATTGTGAATGAGTGACAGTTTACTACAAGGACATGTCACCCACGTATCCATCCGTACTTGTATCTGAGAGTCCTTTGTTATCTGTCACTCTCTGTCAGTCAAGCAGCTGGTGGAAACGCTCTGAATGCTGTACCTGGATCAGCTTGGCCACTGGGGCTGTGATATTTAAATTATTATGGGTTTTTGAAAATGAGCTTCCATGCAGTGTGAATGAAAACATCCAGCTGAGGTTTAAATCTGAAAGTGCACCATGTTTAAAACTATTGATTCTTTACATGATAGTTGACTTAAAGTCGAATAAATGAATCGTGTTGGTTCAGATCTTTTGCCTGAACGCATCGACACCGATACGGTATACCACCAAATATGAAGTGCTGGATCCGGTAAAACGTGAACGCGCCTTTCCCTTCAGACACTAGCGGAGCGCAGAGGGTTCACGGGACTGATCATGACGCGAAGATGACGATCACTGACAGATGGAGATTTGGCTGTGGGCAATAAAGGTTTCAAGTTCATTTTCATAACAACACCACAGTATAGCCAACCAAGTGCTGTGTTTGCTCCTGTCATTTTTCAGATTTTTGATACAATAACCTATGCTGCAATGCGGGACTTGTCGGCCGTTGGCTATTAAAGGAAGGAGCAGCAGAGACTATTATGTATGGGACTTTGTCAGTAACTGCTACAGTTCATATGGACCAGCTTCTTCCTCCGGATCATAACATGTAAGTGTAATTAAAATTGTTGCCGTTTGTGATTGTTATGACCACCATCAGCTGTTCCTCACACGCGTAGCGTGGTAAATTTTCAAAATAGTTAAACTTTTGCCACTGTGTGGATTAATACTAAATGTGTGTCATAACTTCATAGCTGTGGTGAGTGTTTTTCTCTGTCTCGTGCTGAACCCAGTCGACCAATCACAACAGACTGGGTCATTGGACCAATCAGTGCAGATTAGCCTCACGCAAAGGAGGGGTTTGGGAACAAATAAATCTCTGAACAAATCATATGGGAGTTGTTGGGATAATTAGGTAAAATAAATGCATATTATAAGACAGTAAAAGTGTTTTTTGACCTTGCATGCATATCAGCCTGCTGTTGGAGACCCCCAAAATGAAAATATAACCTTTTATAATGCATAACAGGGGCTCTTTAAGAGTAACAATTAGCATTTTTAAGGTCATAACAAGTAGAAAAATCCACAGATTTGAAGCTATTGCATTCATTTGGAGGCCTGGTACATATTCTTATTACATTTACTGTACTTTTTTTAACTTCTCATTCTGGTGAACGTTTTCCAAAAGCATTGCAAGTCGCAAGTTCCCTTGTTAGTAAAAAATATCAATTAGATTATGTTTCTGGAATTCATTTTCCAACAAACATTCAGCAACAGCATTGCAAATTTCTTAAATAAAGAGTTTTTTAACAAACATTTTTAAATAAAGAATGTGTGACAGTTGCTAACTTTCCCCATTGTTAGACGGTTTCTTTAATAATACATTATACTTGCGTAGATACAGAAACAAGCAAGTTACATTGGGATTTGGAAAAACATATCTTGTAATGATTTGCCTATTATTTGACTATATGATATTCAGTAAAAAAAAAAAAAAGTGTTTATCCCAACACAGGCTCATTCTGAGAACATAGCCCTATATACATTACTGGGGATCGCAAATTCTGTAGCTAGAAGTATGTATGGCTGCATTTTGACTGCATGTTACCAGTTTGTCTAATAGCTCGCCATGTATGTTGGTGGACTTGAGATGTAGAGAGGAGTTGACCATGACAACGGGGTTCAAGTCTAGTGTAGAACAGTTCCAGAAAGCGTGTTAGACAAAAACAGAAGCCTAAAGTAAATAACAGGGAGGAATGTGGTAAAATCTGAAAACATGGTAAAAATCAGGTGAAGGCTCTTCTTTTTCTGGATTTTTTTTGTACTTTTTGGTTGGGTTTAGGGAAGTGTGTGTGTGTGGGGGGGGGAGGGGGCGGGTTGGGAGACACTATTGGTTGGGTTTAGGGAAGGAGGAGGGTGAGTCAGTCAGTTGACAGAGGCCTTTGGTGGATTTATGCAAGAACAGCAGGCACGAATTTTACCTGTGACAGAAATTTTGAGCTCTCAAGCTTAAACAGCGGCCTCTGGTGAATTCGCGAAAAAACAAACACTGCAAAAAACATACCTGTATTTAGCGCTCTCCAGAAATGTATATAACAGTACGTTTTCAGAAAGAGCCTGGGATGGGTTATCCTAAAAGAGTCAGTTTAAATACTTCTGTTTAATTCCAATTAAAGGATAGATCAGTGATTACTAATTCTGAAAAGAATCAATTCCCGGTATGAATCTAGCTACTCTGTTATGTTTTTAAGAAGAAAAAAAATCAAAAGCTTTATACAATCTCCAAACAATCTGGTGTACCAATTTTGTTTTGTCAGTCGTGACATGAAAAAGCTCTCAGTGGTTTTTAATGCTGTTACAACATTCAGTTTCCCCTCAGATGGCACAATAGCAGATTTACCGTTCAGTCCTTCAGTAACAGCTCAGTTTTGGTGGTTCAACTTTTAGTCTAGGCTTTTTTTTTACTCTCATTTCTGTCAGTGACCGAGCATATTTGAGTGGATGCTGTCTGAAAGCACATAAATAATGTTTTATCGAATTTAGAGAGTAGGGTAGAGCAGATATGGCGCTACATGCCTCAGGGTGTTTATCATATCGATATACTGTGGTATAATGCTTAAAAATAAGCTCTGATGTTTTTCTTAACCAACAAGGAAACAGTCACTGATCAGAGGTGCGGGTCATCACAGCTGTCAGTCACACAGCAGTCAGGTTTGTCATTTAAGTCAGTTCTGGTCTCCACAATCCTTTTTGCACACACACACTGGCATATATATGCACTCTCTCTCTCTCACACACACACAGTGCTAAGTGGTGTGTGTTTACAGCTTGTTCATTTCCACTCTGCAACTGTTGGCTAAGGGAGTAGGGGCGAGAGAGGGAGAGAAAAAGAGGGTGATCGGAAGAGAGAGGGAGGGCTGGCGGGCAGTGTTTTTGTCCTGAAGAGAAATAGCCCTCTAGCTTGTAATTGGAGGCAGAGAAAGAGAGAAAGAAGAGGGAGGGAGCGACAGCAGAAATTGCTTGGCTGGGGCTGTGTGGGATGATAGTGTTTTTGACAGGTAAATAAGGCTGTGATTGTCGACAGTTACACTGCACCTTTCTGACCCCCACACACACTGGCCTCCTCCATCTATATTTCACTCTGACACGCGTGCTGACTGCCCCTCTCTCCTTCTCTCGGTCCCCTCTATTCTTTTCTGTCTTTTAATCCCTCAATCCTCTCTCTTGTTCTTCCTTTTCTTTAGACACAAACCTCGGGATGCAACACATGCATGCTCTCACCTTACATTTGGAAATTATTTAGCATAAAATACTTACTTGAACACGGTCACATGGTGTGCAGAATGATTTTTTTCACAGCTCTAGTGTTTGTATTATGAATGACTGATGAATGATTGGACAAATGGACAAGACAGACAGATATATGGAAGGAAAATACAGGTGTAAACAGATAGAAGAATGGCTGGACAAAAGGAAGTATGGTTGGACGGATGGACAAATATAGATGTATGGAAGGATGGATGAAAAAGACAAATGGAAGTATGGTTGGACAGACAGAGAGATAGATAGATAGATAGATAGATAGATAGATAGATAGATAGATAGATAGATAGATAGATAGATAGATAGATAGATAGATAGATAGATAGATAGATAGATGGAAGAATGGTTGGACAGTTTTAAGAATGGATGGAAGAATAGTTGGGTGGATGGACAAATACGAGTAGATAGATGGACAGATAGATAGATGGAGGGAAAACAGATGAATGGAGGAATGGTTGGATGGATGAAAGAATGGTTGGACAGACAGACAGACAGACAGACAGACAGATAGACAGATAGATAGATAGATAGATAGATAGATAGATAGATAGATAGATAGATAGATAGATAGATAGATAGATAGATAGATAGATAGATAGATAGATAGATAGATAGATAGACACAAATTGAAGAATAGTTGGACAGAGTTAAGAATGGATGAAAAAATAGTTGGATGGATGGACAAAAAATGATAGAAAAGACAGACGGATGGATGAATGGCTGCATGAATAGACAAATATGATAGATAGAAAAAGACAGAGGAATGGAGAAATAGTTGGACGAATTGAAGAAAGGATTGGAAGAACAGTTGGACAGATGGACAAAAAATAGAAAAAACAGATGGGTGGATGAATAGTTTGGATGGATGGACAAATATGAGTGGACTGATGGATAGATAAATGGAGGAAAAATACAAACGGATTGAAGAATGGTTAGATAGATGAAAGATTGGTTAAATAGATAGATAGATAGATAGATAGATAGACAGACAGACAGACAGACAGACAGACAGACAGACAGACAGACAGACAGACAGACAGACAGACAGACAGATAGATAGATAGATAGATAGATAGATAGATAGATAGATAGATAGATAGATAGATAGATAGATAGATAGATAGATAGATAGATAGATAGATAGATGGAAGAATGGTTGGACAGTTTTAAGAATGGATGGAAGAATAGTTGGGTGGATGGACAAATACGAGTAGATAGATGGACAGATAGATAGATGGAGGGAAAACAGATGTATGGAGGAATGGTTGGATGGATGAAAGAATGGTTGGACAGACAGACAGATAGATAGATAGATAGATAGATAGATAGATAGATAGATAGATAGATAGATAGATAGATAGATAGATAGATAGATAGATAGATAGATAGATAGATAGATAGATAGATAGATAGATAGATAGATAGATAGATAGATAGATAGATAGATAGAAGAATGGTTGAATGGATGCAAGAACCGATGGAAGAATGGTTGGATGGTTGGACGGATGGACAAATGGATGGATGAACAGATAGAGGGAAAAGACAAGAAAGAAAGAAAGAAAGAAAGAAAGAAAGAAAGAAAGAAAGAAAGAAAGAAAGAATTGTTTTCTCTCCTTTTTGCCACCCCGGTATCTCTTCTTCCTCTTTTCTCTTCTTCCATCCTTTCCCATCCTCTTTTATCAAGTCAACAACCGTCTCTCCCCCTCCCGCTCTGTTCTGCCCTTGCCTCCCTCCCTCTCTCTCTACCTCTCTCACTTCAATCTCAAGTGTTTTCAATTTTATTCTAGAGTGGAATTAACTACCCCCGATGTCAAATTGCCGACGAAATCGATAATAATATCTTTACAAAAGAGGATATTCCAGTCTCTCGCGTCGGCTTTTGAAAAATGGAAAATTTAGCCGAGATTGATTCATTAGTTGACACGTTATAGGACGGTATAAGTATTGATCGCGGCCTGTCATGTCCCATCTCGGCTAATCGAAGCTGAGGCGCTCTGTCGATGGGCGCATTTTTCATAATTCCAACGCCGGGGAGAGAGACTAGCCGACGGAGGCGACTGCAAGGCACTGAGAAAAGGAGAGAGTGTATGGGGCGAAGGGGGGCAAAAAGAAAGATAGACGGAGGAGAGATGGCTGTGGGGAAATAGGTAGGGGGCAAAGAGGGGAAGAGCGAGAAATAGAGTGAAAAAGAGGTATGGGGTAAAAGGGTGAAAAAAACTACAACCGCGTAACGGGCTTTTTTCAGCGTTTACGGAAACTGACAGGGTGAGCTGGGGGTGTTTAGGGGGAAAGGGTATGTTAATAGTGCAGGTATTGGGGCGTAAATAATTAATGCATTAACTAATTAAATACAAAACGACGAGAAAACGAGATGGGATGACAACACGACAGGAAGGAGATTGACGGGCACTCGGGCACCGCTCGCGAAGAATGGGGTTTAATAGCTGGAGTTGAGGCTTGGAGGTGTGAAAATGGTAAGATCGGATGAGAAGCCTGAGCGAACGGTGGGGGGGAAATAAATAGAAATCGAATGGTTTGAGTTCGGGAAAGAAGTTCTGAGGCGGAAAAATATATATAGGGCGAGTGAAAGGCGATGACGTTGATTGAGAAACTTTTGATAGTTGTTCAGCCTGAAAAGTTGTTTTAAGGGCACCAGTCTAACCTCTTATGTGTCGGCTCTCTCAGATTACCACAGATAGGCCATTTCAACTCCAATCACTGTATAATGCATTTGCTCTTAGGTTGTTTTTTTAAGTTATAAAGCACAGCGTGTTACGCTAAGAAAACGAGGATGCAATCGTGCATTATTTTTAAAACCATCAATTAAGGGTCGATCTGGTCAGTCTTCTATTAAAAAAAGTTTTACTGAGGAAAGTAAAAGCAACTAAAACCGTATATAACTAAACTGTTAGGTAGCAGTCTCATAAAAGCTTATTTATTTTCAAAGGAAGCGTTACCTCATGGTACCAACCACTTATCTCAGATCAGATATCAATCCTCGTTATCAGAAATGATGAAAAGTTTTTTGTAAGTTAGTTGCCTGTCATAGCATAACATAAAACATGGATAATTAGGATATGCTGCATTTAAATACGCAGTTAAACACATTTTTGATCTTAACTTGCACCTCTCATCACTGCAATGTTGTCACGCATCTCAGGTCACAGGTTTTTATGCTTATACTACCAGACTGAGAGGGGAAACCTTTCAATTGATCATGCATGTCCACTCTATCCTATTACAGTCCTCTATTATTCAATTAAGCTCGTGATCTGTGGCCAAACTCTGGACTGGAGCAGATGTTAGATGTGGAATGAACTCCTTCACCAAGAGCAGGCACACTCATTATTGGGGGGATATTATGTTAGTCAGATCACAGTGTTTTCGAATATTTAGTAAACTGACAGCAGCTTAAAACATACAATGATTGTGAGACAGATTAATATGAATATTAAACACCTGAAGGAAAAAGATAATGAGACGAGTTAAAGTAGATAGAATGGATTCGGATTACGTTTGGGATAGAGAAAGAAGAGAGTAGATGTATGCGGTAGATGGAGAAATAGAGGGAGGGGTGAGCGGGGTCTTGGTACTTGGCAGTCTCTGAGTATCTCAGGTTCTCTCCGGCCGAGGAAAGCGGTCGATATTTAATTGTTATTGCTAGCATGGAACGTACGGAAGCGGTGCCTGTACGAAAATTTCTCATTTATTTGGTATTCTTGTTTTCTCTCTTTCACTCTCTCTCCCCCTCTCCCCCATGTAGAGTGCTGGAGATGTAGGGGTGGGGGGTATTTAGACGTTTATAGTAGAAAGAAAGTGGGTAAAAGCGGAAAAAACACCCTCTTTTTCAACTAGCAAGTTTAGTTTTCTTCCTTAAACGTATTGCAACAGCCTGCACCACGCAAGCAACACGTTCTTTGACTTGAACTCACTCAGCCCAGTCCTCCTTCACCCCCACCTGTCCAAAGTGAAAAATCCGTCATTTTCCATCAAACGTCGAACCAAATATTATCTACACTCTACTCCGAGAGATCGAAACTTATTTAAGGCGACGGGATTCGCCATATGTTCAAATTTCATTCCTCCATGAACTTTATTTTCCCCGACTTTGGACAAAATTATAACCCGATCGATCTCTGCCCACTGTCTACATATATTTTCTGAGGCGGTCTCCTTTTTTGCTCTCAGTCTCCGGTCAATTTTCTGACCCTTTAGCGCGAGACCAGGTGCAGACTAGCAAACGTCCCAAACCTCGATTAGTTTAGCTTTAGGGATTATACCCCAGACTCTTTACCTCCTCCATCCCCCCTTGACCTGTCTTCTTGGTCCTCCCTGACATGTCCCGTCTCTCCTCCTCTGTTCACCGGTGCGCTCCACTTGCCTCCTCGTACTCTAGCGCGCGACTCGTCATGTGCAGTTCAGTTTGAGCTCACTCCTTCCGACACATCCTGCACACTTTTGCAGGCGGACTTGCGAGGGACTACTGAAACCTATGGGGTGGGAGTCGTTTCGTTTCATTACCAAGGGAAACTCCTTTTTTCCTTTTCCTTATCAGTTTTGTATACATTTTTGTGTTGTCTCGTGCTCAGTCGTCGTGCTATTATCAGCATTATTTTTATATGTTGCTTCATTGTGAACCCTAATTCGGAGAGACAAAAACCAACTTAATGCACAAGTTGATTTTCAGTGGTTTCCAGTCGCTGGTGTGTGTTGCAGATATTGCTATCCACGGGACCCCGGAAATCCAAGTGTTAAGTCGATGTGAATGCGCAGCGGCAGGTAAGTAAAGCTCTACTTTTTTGACTGTTTTCAAATGAAAGAATGTTTAGTTTTAGGGAAAATAACTTGTCCTGAGAGAGCATGGCAGGATGTTCCCACCTTGGGTGTCTGTGAATTCGCCCCCGTTACAGACAGCATTTTAGCTACTTTTCATGACAATGTTTAGAAAAACGTGTCACATTACGCAGTGGTGTTTTATAGCTTCGGGGTGCGTAACGGCGCTATGGGAGCGGGTGAGAAAGGAAGGGGAATTGAAAGGTGATGCGC
This sequence comes from Danio aesculapii, assembly GCF_903798145.1. Classification (NCBI taxonomy): domain Eukaryota; kingdom Metazoa; phylum Chordata; class Actinopteri; order Cypriniformes; family Danionidae; genus Danio; species Danio aesculapii. The sequence continues at coordinate 29,895,778 of NC_079450.1, forward strand.
GGTACACCTGTACTCGAGACATGATTCCTTTAATGGTGAAGACTCCTTCTGCTTACTGGTCGATGACATGCTTTGTTTTGAAGTTTTGAGTTTGTGCTGGACTTGTCTTAATTCAAGCTTAATTCAAAACACTGTTGTTTTATAGCTGTTCTACTCCACAAACAGGATCCATGTGGTATTCTGCACATAAAGTTATGTATTTTGTGCAAAATATGTTGTACTAATAGCAGATTAGCTTCAAACAACAGCTTAACAATACACTTTTTTGGTGCCCACAATGATATTTTAAACATTTTTAATTCACTTGGATCACTAGTTCTGGTAGTCTGACCTTAAATATACATCTTTAATGTGTCTATACAGTATATTTGTTTCTCAATTCCAAATGTCTATGACTGATAATATGCATCTTGTAAGAAGCAGAATAATAAAAGCACATGCCAATTAGTCTGTTGGCAGTTACTTTTTGTGTGAACCTATGTGGGGTGCTTGTTAGGCATGATGGGAAATGTAGTTTAACTTCTCTCCAAGTTTAGCTCAGACACACAAGCTTGTCTGCTGTGCTTGTAAGCCACAATTTATGGTGGATATAATAGACTCATTACTGCTCCAGTGAGGATAAAACTCTCGTAATGCTTTACTTGAATATGGCCTTCTCCCCCATTCATTGCAGTGATGACAGCACACTGCTCTACAGTCAATGACCACATCATTTCTCATTCCCTTTATGGCTCTGAGACATTTATGGGATTCCAGAGGGTTTAAGTAAGAGTTAGTGAAAAACAGGATGCTGCTTTTATTCAGCTGGGTGCTATAAGTAATATCTGTTCAGTGGATTTAAAACTCTTAAGGTCTGATTTGGCTGGTTTAGTTGATTTGATGACTGATTACACATTTTACTAATAGTGAATGATTCTCTTCATACAGTAGGTTTAAAATTAAGAAAGGTTTATGTATATATTTTACATCAAGGTGTAAGAGGAGCAAAACACATATAACAAAACTTTCTTTCCGTGTTAAAGTTCAAAGTAATAGCACAACACTCATTGTAGTCCACTCCTCCTGCTTTCCTTTACTCCCACTTAACCCCATATTTCACAGCTGAACTGAAGCTAATTTAACCCAAGTTAGCCACACACAGCTCTATCCACTGGAGAAGCATGCCTAATTACCCTCAATTAAATCACTTAGCAAACGAGAAAATTACTTTGATATGAAATAGCGCACACGGAAGCGTGACAAGAACTATGGTTGGCTTCTGGAATGGACAGAAGCTGTGTTGAGTTAGGACGTCTAACAGAATAAATTTGAAAGATTATATTGTAGTTGTTTTGCTTCAGGATAATGCATAAAAACAAATATCAAAAAATAATGCAATGCTTGGGAGAGTGGTGTTCTGACATTTAGCAAGTGTGAAATTGATTTTATTCCTACCATGACTTTGGTGCAGATTTTATTACCAGTCCAAACATCATCGAAACAGGTAATAGAAGTTAAATTGCAAGGACATTAGCTTTGGGACTGAATTAACTGGATTAATTAATTAACAGGATTCAGTTGTGCATTGACTTTGTTTTTATCTTTGTTTTTATGAGGTAACATTGTTTGTGCAATGTTGCAGGCTAATATATTTCCAGAGTTTTGCTGGAGCAAATCTAGTGACTTCTAAGCCAATGACATACTATTTTATATTCTAAGATATCTGGTATACGCTATGTAAGTCAACTTCTCAACAAAAAGGTTATTGCTTTTTAAAATGTCTAAAACAGGTGGATGATTCTCACCTCAGCTATACATGTTATGTATTTAAAATATTTTTATTCATGAAATGTATGGTTAGGGAGCCACATATACTGAATATAAAACAGTTCAATCGTTTACATATTGGCAATATGTTGCCAATGTGTAAATGAAATGTATAAAACTATGATACATTGCAGATATTTCAGCCCAATCTCAAAAGGAAACTGTTACGGTCCCTATTTAAACAAAAATTATGATCCTAAGACAGCGTAACATAAATAAACAACGGCCAATGTGCTCCAACTGAATTATTTATTAACATAACTTATCAGCAAAACAATTGATAAGAGATGGGGAGTCCAACAACATAAAAAATAACAACCAAACAAACCTAAACGTTGGGACTCCTTTGCATATTCTCCCCGTGTTGGCGTGGGTTTCCTCCAGGCGTTCTGGTTTCCCCCACAAGTCCAAAAACATGGTACAGGTGAATTGGGTAGGCTAAATTGTCCGTGGTATATGGGTGTGAATGGGAGTATATGGATGTTTCCCAGTGATGGGTTGCAGCTGGAAGGGCATCCACTGCGTTAAAAAACATGTGCTGGATAAGTTGGCGGTTCATTCTGCTGTGGCAACCCCAGATTAATAAAGGGACTAAGCTGAAAAGAAAATGAATGCATGAATAAATTACAGGCAGGAGTGAAGGCCACACATAACAGAAACACAACTCTTTTACGTATTGCTAGAAAAGTGTCTAATTTGTACAAATTCATGCAAATGAAAATGTATGATTTTTAAAACGAGTGGCCCAAACCCCAACCCTTACCCTACCCTTTATTGGGGGATGAGTAAAAGATTTATGAATGAGATCATACAAATTAGCCAATAAATCAAGAAGATATGAAATGCCGTGAGCTTACATTGGATATTCTGTCTGCACCATAAAGTGTTCTGTAGACAAGACCTCATTACACATTACACTTGAGTGTCATTTTACAGTTAAACACTTGCTATGTAAATGAGAAAGCGATAGAAGTTTTTGTCATACTTTTTCATCATCTATTTACAAAACATGTCTACAATTTACAGATCCATTCTTATACTCTTTAATAAGCTCCACCAGGCCTCATTAACAAACCAACAACTTTTATCATCAATGACATTGTAAAATCTAAAATCCTTCATTAGATTTGTGCAGCTGGTTTAGTGGTGACAGTTAACAAATGTGAAGTATTGACTTCACACCAAAAAGCTTTTTGAACTAATCTTTGCTGTTTAGGCTGTTGCTGATTTGCCAGCATTAGAGCAACCATCGGTAACAATTGTTATAATCACCACCAGCCTAATACTTTCATAGCGCTTATAAACGTCCAGTTTACCTCACGCTCTGTTGCTGGAGAATGAGGCAGCCTAGAAAAGGCAATGCAGTTACAGATAATTGTAAACAGTAGTAGTAATAACACCAGGCCCAACAGTGATAACAATTAGATTTGATTTCATTTGAGGATGCCTCCACAGCTGCTACCCCTGCCCCCATAGTCCTCCAACCCCTCGAATGGACCACTCTGAACCCCAGCACCTAACAACAACCCCACCCCCAACCCATGGGGGCCGTCTCCCCCTCAGATTAAAGTGGGTGTGTTAATTCGGTGGTGTAGCGATCGAAGAGCTCTGGCAACAATGGGAAATGGGCTATTGATCAGACCTGCTCAGATTAAGACTGGGGACTGGAGCTCTTTCTTGCTCTCTTTCGCTCTCCTTTTCTATTCGCTTTCCCATCCTTCTCTTCAGTTCTCTTACAGCTCATCTGTTCTTCCTCTTTTCTGTCCTTTTATTTCTCTCTCTTTCTATTTGTTGTTCCTTGTTCTAGCCATTTGCGTCTAAAGATGTCCACAGGCTTTTCTTTGACTGTCTTTTCCTTTTATGTTTGTGCTTCCCATATTTCAGTGGATGCAAAACTACCACAAACAGGCTCTTCTTTTTTTTTCCAAAATGTAAATTTAAAAAAATCTTATCCATTTATTTATTTAAGTGTAAATCCCAAGAGACCTAAATCGTCCACAATCACACAACAGCAGTACAAGATGTCCTTTGCCAGCATGGTGTGGTTGTGAATCGGATCCACATTGTAAAGTAATAAACCATACAGTAAGGAAGTGGACAGTAAATCCATACGGTGCAAAGTGAGCTTTAAAAATCTCAGCTCTACCTATACGAATAACCTCAATCACTGATAATGGGATAGGTCAGTCTTCCCCCTCCCACCTAATAGATGCACCATCAGTTGTCACCACAGTCACTGACATTAGCACAAACCACGCACCTTGCATTCATAATGCCATCAGAGAGGCCTGTAATATGCAGCATATTAGGGTCTATTACATCTGTCTCGGGTCGTATATGCACATCCTTTTATTGAACATTTGGTAGTTGTGATTTCATTCTAGGTATTTTTTAACAAGTGTGTTTGTTACCTGAAAATCATGTCACTTGTGTGCATGTTATTGTAATTTAAGGGGACAAAATTATATATATATATATATATATATATATATATATATATATATATATATATATATATATATATATATATATATATATTTATTTTTTTTTTAATAAGAATATGTAACTATGTTTCCCTATTATAACAATTTTTATATAAGCAGTACTTTTTTCTGACCTCTTATCCTTGATTCCCATAAGAACAGACTCGTGACCCTAGTCTTTGTGTTCACCAGGGGGCGATAAAGAGGTACATGCTAGTATTTTTGTGTGCAAGTCAGTTCATTATCGGTGAGACTGTATAATTGACAGAACGTTTTAAATTTTCACCACTCAATCTTTCTCATTTCATTCTCTTTATGCATCCCCTCTTAGTCTCATGATATGCCTCTTTCCACACCCCAGTGGGTTCCATAAGTTTACCTAATGGATTATTACGTAGTGGATCAATTAAGTCATTTAAGTTTGTTAAGTGCAGTCAATGGCTTGGAAAAGGCCGTGCAGAGTTGGAGTGATGTTTACTCCTGTTCGTAATCCAGATTGAGTGCTGGTTGACTCTTGTTTGCAGTGACAGTTTTGTTTTTACCAATGTGACAGCTGAATGATTTTATTATAGATTAAGATTAAGATCAGAAGTTGTTTATAAAAATGTCAGCGTGGTGCACCACCAGAATAAGGTGGAAGAGCAAGGCTCACGACACGTCGCTTGAGGAAGTTTGATGATATGATACAATAATATACATAATTTTGTTGTTTTTTTACGTGCAAAAAAGCTAATTACGGTGCTAAGGGTGGTTTTGAGAAGAGTGTGCTGACTAAAAGAAGTCGCTATTTTGGATTGAATGGGTGAATATGAAGCTGTAGGATTTCCTGGAAAGAAACGAAGTTCAAAAGCAAAATGGACACAGTCTGGAGAAAAGCGAAAGGGGTAGTTGTGTATGCTTGAATGTTAAAACGAGAGTAATGGGGATTTTCTGCAAAAAGAATGAGAGGGAGAGAAGAAGGGAGGGAGGGAGGACAACACACACACACACACACACACACGCACACGCACTTCATATACGAGACAGAGGAGCGGAAACGGGTCGAATCCTACTTCAAATTCTCTTTCCTCTCGGCTTGTCGACCGGGGAAAACAAACCGACCCGAGGCACAGCGAATGGGGATTTACTAATTAACTACTTACCGAGAGATGCACACCTCCTCAGCGCCCTCCCTCCCTCTCATTCAGTTCCCTCGGTCGTGGTTATTAGTGTAGAGGTGCTTCCACGGTTGCCGGCTCCGCGCGCCCCCGGATCACACACCAGGAGAGTGAAAGCGCACACGGGTTAGATATAGTTTCTACTTGTGGACGGCTGGAGATCACGATCAGAAAAGACTGAGGTATGTCATTCGGACTGTGTTGTAGATACATTTACCATGACAAGATTCCACAAAGTGGTCTTTACATTTTTTTAAACTTTTGTCGCTTTCGCAAATTCGCATATAGGTGCGCTTTAGGTGTTTACAAACTTTTAATTTATAAGATTTTTGTTTGTTTAAACTTATTTGCGAAATATAAAATTTGTAGCCTATGTATTTAGCTAAAAGTGTGTTTTGGTAATTCTTAAAAGTTAGCTACTATTAAATGCCATATTGAAATTATGAATGTCAAATATTAATTTAGTATTATATTGTACAAACATATAGTAAACGTATAAATATGACAAATCTTTAGAGTTTTTTGGGGTAATTCTGAAAAGCGCTGACGTCCGCGTGCACACTGGCAGTTTGATGCGCCGCGCGGTCCGTGCCAAGTCGGATTAGCTGTTAAGTGTCTCTATTTGTTAACGCTGTTCGTTGAGCCCTCACCTACACGCCACACTATCAATCAGTCAATTAAACAGTCACTCTCACGGCAACTAGAGACGTTTAATGTGGACTAAGCGCCGGGCGAATGTGTGTGTGTGTATCACTTCGATCCGGCAAATGACCAAGCTCAATTTACTCTCACAAGTGCATAACGTGAGCTGCTCCATTCATTCATCCTTGTCATGTTAGCCACTGGTCTAATCCGAGCGAAAGGTTAAAATTTACTTTCTTTCCATATGTATCAGGAAAGCCTACATTTACAGCTTGGTTGTCTGGCTTACTTCTTGATTTCTGAAAAATTTTGGATTTTAGACATTTAGAATAGAATGTGAATTAGAGAGTGCAAACACACATATGTATAATGTAATGTATATTTTATATGTATTTTAGTAAAGCATTAGTCATGTATCAGGACGTTTGCTTGTAATATATTTGTAGTTTGTGTCAATAATTTTAACAGGTTTAATATTTAACGCTGAGACCAAAAACTTTTCGCTTTTCACATGCACAACTAAATAAGCACATGCAGTGTTAATCCTGTTTCTGTTGGAAACTTTTCAGGCGTCCTGCTCAATATGTTTATGATACATCGTCGAAAGTTCTACTATGTTGAGCCTATATTTGATCCATAATTCGGTTAGTTCGTTTCATAAAAAAATGTTGCATCAAAATGTCTACCACGGGCGATCTTTGATGCATATCCATGTTAGCTCAAAGTATATATCTCATCAATTATTACTTACCCAGTGTATTTGATAAGTGTTTATAAATCAATAAACAGATATTTTGCTTTAATCATTTCAGAAGTACTGATCTATTTATGGATTCTTTTTTAAATCAACAAAATATTTTGTTTGGATTTGTTCAATTATTCACTAAAAGTGTGCCCGTTATGAAATCTACAAAGTTGTTCTGGTTTTGGTGTTTGCTCTTTTACTTTTGCAGCTCTGCCTCTGCTCATTTCTGAATTTCGTTGCTTGTCTTTTGAAGTAGAGTTCCAGCACGTAACTAAATCTTGAAAATGTTGAAGAAAGTCAACAATTAGCTACAACTTGTATGAAAAATATGACACTGTAAAAATGTTAGTAGGCTATTAGCAGAGCTTTATTTAATATATTTATATATTTAACTCTGGGATGTTAGAAGAAATCAATTAAAACGAAGTAGTTTTTTTTGCTGCCCTCGTTATATCAACTGTTAACACACTGGTTTATATATTAAAATAATTATTTATTTATTAAAAATCAGAGCTATTGTCGATTATAATATTTAAGCCCTTTTGACACGGTTCGTGCGTGGTGATTTTGATCATGTTTTATGTTAGCTTACATTTAATGTTCGTTAAAATTTATTAGAACTTATAATATTGAAGATGCCTAAGTAGTTTAATTTTCATAGCAATTTTATGTGCAATGCTGTAAACTATTAATTACAGAACTAACATTTTTAATGGACTAACCTACTATGAATAATAATAGGCTAATAATAACAATAACAAGATTAATAATAATAATAATAATAATTATTATTATTATTATTAATCTTGTTATTAAGCTATTATTACAGAAAAAAAATATTTGTAAAAAAGCAAGAAGACTATTAAATTATGGTGATTGTCCACGGGAATTGTTGTTATTATTGTTATAATAATTATAATAATAATAATAATAATTATTATTATTATTATTAGTCATTTTATAAAAATGTCCCTAATTATAATTTTGAGGCCGTATCTCCTGTATCATTCCTATAACATGGCCTGTTGCATCTTCCGAGTTCGCTGTATTCTTTACGTGTTTTCACATTATTTGATTTCAATCAAAGTAATTAACCGCAGGATGTCAGTCCGCGAATTTGGACAATATCCAGAACATCCATTAATTCAATCACATGCCCGCCCGAGCCGTTCCTCTGCGGCTCCCTCCTGCGTCTATCTCTCTGTCAATATTTGTTGGAAATATTTCCGACATTAAATGGCATTTGGGGATATCTCTCCTCTCCACATCACTCAGTTCCCCCTCCCTCTGCCCCAACACAGGCTTTGCTTAGTCCGCGATACCGAATCAGCTCACCTGGCCAACTTTATTCCGAGTCACGTTGCTCTGTTTGTGGAAGTGGCTATAGCTGATAATTATGGTAAATCCATTAACGCGACTGACACTGTTGTGTTAATAATGATGACGATGATCATAATGATAATAATTATAGTATAATAACAATAAATATAATAATAATAATCATAATAATAATAATAACGATGATAATAATAAAACACTAAAATAGAACAAATACATTTTTACAGCTTAAGTCTAAAAATAAATAATTAGCTTTATTAGATATTTTATTTAGTTGTACTTGTGTTTTGCAAACAGTTTTAGCCTATCGAAAAAAATATTTTATAATAGAGTGAAGTGTTTTTCTGTTATTTTATAGCTGATATATGAAGGTGCACTCTTTAATTTGTATTTAAAGATTAAGTTTGGATTTTAAAAATACTTTCAATTTAATACATTTTATTGGCATATATTTTCTTTTCTTCTGAATGTCTAGATTGCTATTGTGTTTATGATAGCGCTGTCGAATCTTATTTAGACGCTGATCCTCCCTTTAAAATCCAAAACTCTTATTGAATTCGTTTATTGTTTATACGCAAATGGAAACCAAAAGACATTTTCTAAATTGCTGTTTAACTTCAACCTTTATGCTCTGAAATAATATTACCTCTTATAGACCTCCATTAGCTAAACGCGGTTACTAAGTTCAGGTCAACGTCGCTTTGTTAAATTCTCACATGCATAATTTGCCAATGAATAGGCCTACCACAAATTGTGAGTTGTTAATATTATTAATAAATGTAAACAGCAATTTAATGCTATTACTGTGTAGAAAAAACTGCAGTCTTGTGCATATTGAATACAATCTCCCAGCAAATTGAAGGGGAAAAATCTTTCCAACTCTTTGCTGTCGGATACAATAAAATAAGCGATTAATGTTGCTTTTAACGCTGCCATTTAACAATTTTAGTGACCGAAAATTAGTAGTTGTGCTTTACAAAGAAAAAAATGACATTTTTAAAACTTCTGAACTTATTTTTCCGTTTCAGCGCATCAGTTATACCGCACGGAACGGCGCAGTCTTTGCTGTCCGAATTGGATCAGATAAAGCCTAGAGATTCTCATCCTACAGCCAGCAGCCACGGTGCCGGCTCCGGCCCTCCGTTTCCGTCTGAGGCGAGGCCACTTGGGAGTGCCGGTAAGTTCAGCACCGAAAACAAACACACATATTTCTGCAGATAAGGCTGAAAACACTATTCCCTCCTATTGCACCTCACACATAATTTGCTTCATAAATGATACTCGAGCGCCGCTACAGTGAGGAGCATCATTTTCACTTGCATCACAAATTTGTTCACAACAGGTTGTCACACATAAGGCTTCACCTCGAAGCATCTGTTTTTTTTATTTGGAAGCACTGAAATAAACGTCACCTGCAGTGAAAATATTTTTAGAAACAGTTTGGAAAATATATCTCACAAGTTAAGTGTTGAAATGGATCTTCATTACTTTTTTATTGTGGTTTTTGTGTACAGTGTAATGATTGGGATAATAAAAATTTGTAAAGTCAAAACAATTAATTAACAATTCAGTTTTACTTCAAAGTATGCTATTCATTTAGGTCCAATTCAAGTTAATGTAACCTGAAAAAGTATTTGTAATGTAATTGGCAATATTTCATAATATTTTTAATTGCACAAAGTCAATTAATTGTAGTAAACTCGTAGATTTCACTGCTAAATCAAAACATTTATCTTTTTTTACACCAACACAAAGTGTTAAAAACTTTGAAAATCAAAGGCTTTTACTGTCCTTTCTTGCTCCCCAATGTGCTCATTCTCTTCTCTCGTCCACCTTCCATGCACCTCTAGTCGTTACAAACTTGTACACAATAATAACACCACTATATATCTATCTATCTCTCTATCTGGCTTGTCGGCAGTGCGGAGAGTGCCTGGGAGCCTGAGAGTAAGGAAAGGTCAGTTAATCGATGGCGCCCAATTTGACAAATCCAAGCTAGTCTTATCATCCGCAGTATTTAGGGGCGATAGAGGGCCTCTGAGATAACTGTTTAATCCTGACGGCAACCGCAAGGCGAGAAGAGGAGATAGAAATGTCCACGGGAGAGAAAGAGACAGTAAGCTTGAGGGAAAGTTGGGGAGATGGTACAGACGAGAAGGTGTAGGTTAAATAAAAGAGTTTAGAGGTTAGACATATTAGGCTTTTGGGACAGACAGAAGAGTGTAGAAAGAGAACGAAAGCTGAAAACACCATCACCTATAAGTAATTTTAGCATTATATTGTATTAAAGCCTTCTATGGTTGTTTATGGGCGTAATTCATGCAAAATTCTTACAAATTTTTTATGATTTTTTCACCACCACCACACACTTGCATGATTTTCATTGCTCTGTAGAATACAAAAAAGGTGTAGTAAAGTGTAAGTGTCTTTTCCATACAATTAAAGTTGACCCATTGTTGACTTTCATTTTATAGACGAACACTAAAAATATTTTGTGTTCGGCCAACATAATTTGAGCAAGTTTGAAAGAACTACAGAGATGTACAAACAAATTTAAATTATATTATACCTTATTTGTGTTTTGAGTATAATTAACACAGCCCTGAAAAACCTGTTCACAACATAATAATGACTTAACAGTTAGGCTAGGTGAAAATTTTTTTTTTTAATTATGCAAAAATTAGCCATAAATCAGTTCCCAATCCCAGAAGTTCTCTATTGCATATTCTGACTACTCATAATGTCTGAGGCTTTTAAATTTTGTTAATTCATTCATTTAAAATTCGTTAACTCAATGCTCATTTGCATTAAATAAATGTATTGATTTGAGGCGGTACGGTGGCGCAGTGGGTAGCACTGTCGCCTGACCACAAGAACGTTGTTGGTCGAGGCTCGACTGGGTCAGTTGGCATTTCTGTTCGGAGTTTGCATGTTCTCCTCGTGTTCGCGTGGGTTTTCTCCAGGTGCTCCGGTTTCCCCCACAGTCCAAAGACATGTGGTATAGGTGAACTGGGTAAGCTAAATTGTCTGTAGTGTATGTGTGTGAATGAGAGTGTATGGGTGTTTCCCAGTGATGGGTTGCTGCTGAAAGGGCATCCGCTGCGTAAAACATGTGCTGGACAAGTTGGCGGTTCATTCTGCTGTGGCGACCCCTGATTAATAAAGGGACTAAGCTGAAAAGAAAATGAATAAATGAAATTTATTGATTTGAATCAAGAATCAATAATCTGATCAAGAATTGGATCAAATTGAAATGACAACTTGCAAATAAGTATTTAAATGAGACATCTAAACTGAAATTTCATATATAACAATTACAATAAAGATACAGTTAAAAAAATCATTCTACATATGAAAGAACAGCAGAGCTTTCACGTAAATAATAATGATAAGACATTAGAAAAACTATTTTCTTTCTTTTTCCCTCCCTCCAGGTGATGTTAAAAACATTAATAGCCAATCAGAATCCTTCATGCTTTAAAGAGTTTGGAAGACAACAAAACTAGGCAAGACAAACTTTATTTATAGGGCACAATTTTACACAACCGTAGTTGATCCAAAGTGCTTTACAATAAATGTTAAATAATTTATAAAAATTTTTTTATAAAACTTGTTTTAAAAATATAAGAAAAGTGAAAAAAATATATATCATGTAATAACTAAAATACAGATATGAAATAACATGGATGCATCACTCAAAGGGCAAGGGAGTAAAAATAAGTCTTTAAATTACATTTAACATTAGGCATGGGACGATAACCGTTTTCAAGTTATACTGCGGTTTGGAAAAGTCAAGGTTTTACAAGGTTTTAATGTTCTGCTATACCGTTCCTCGTGCGTAAGATTTTTTATTTATTTATTTTTGTTTTTGTTTTTTAGGACAACAGTCTCTCCAGCAGAAAAGATCTCCAAAGATGCTGTTTTAAATTGTAAAGAAATCTGTGTTTCAGAAACTAATGAGGACAGCACAAGTCAATGATTCATTTGAACTATTTAGCCTGACATGTTTACTGGTCCGAAATACTTTGAATGTTTCTCAAAATAAAATATATTGAGTTCAAAGGAGAAAAAGTTTTATCTGTTGTATATATTTTAGAGCAGTAATCACAATACCGTGAAACTGTGGTTATCATTCGGTCAGAATCACACACCAGCCCATGCCTATATAAAAGCATCCAATGATGGAGAAATTCTAATGTTCAGAGGGAAACTGTTCCAGAGCCTTGAGGCCGCAACACTTAAAGCTTAATCACCTTTTGATTTGCAGCGAGACCGAGGGACAGACAAAAGAAACTGATCATAGGACCTTAATGGCGTACAAGCTGTATGTAGCCTAATAAGTTCACAGATATAGACCGGGGCAGAATTGTGCAATGCTTTATATGTGAAAAGAAGGACTACACCATGTGCCTATAATAAATATCATTACCTATTATAGTTATAAAACAGTTATGGCTTGTGGTGTGAATGGGCCTTAACACTTGTTGTCTATGAGTGGTGCTTAGTCAAGTACACAGCCTCCTACTCTTGTCCTCTCTCGCCGTCTCAATACCAGCTCAATGTAATTCGATTGAGATTAGTTGCACTGGCATGACAGGAGATCCCTAGTATTGCCAAAACACTTAGGAGGCAATGACAGGCTCCCATCGACATGTGCTAATACAAGACTCCACGACTGGCCATGCATCACGACTACAGCGTATATGCACACATACACACAGCAGAGGGGTTTAAGTGTGTGTGTGTCTGTGTGCATGCATTTATGAGTAAGTGAGCTCATAACTCGGACAGAGCTAGAGATGAAAGTAAAAGATAAGAATACATCAGCGAAGAGCACAAGAGGGACAGAGAGACAAATGGCATAACGGGATTGAGTTATAATGTGCAGGAGAAGCCGAAACGGTGCTTGGGGAAGACGGACAGGGAGACTGATGGTGACTGAGTGAAAGTGCGGGAGAGGGAGATGAAGAGTAAGTGCTTTGAGAGGATGGATGAGGACAGGAAAGGGAGAAGGCACAGCCAAGACACGGAGCAGCTTTACAAGAGCGGAGATTAAGGCAACATGTCCCCGGTCAGTCATTAATCCGGTTTAAAAGCAATTAAGCTAAGACTCTCTGAGAGAGAGAGAAGGAGAGACTGAGAAAGAGAGTGAGATAAAAAGAGAAAATGTGATTATTTTGGCTTTATTTGGCTGTTTAGCACATATAACCAGTGTAAGAAGGTGAAGCAACCTTGATTATTGTCCCCAGTACTTCGGTCTTTCTGTCTCATTCTTCATCTTTAGTGTGCATCACGGTCATTGATGTTCCAGATGTGTATCGTAGGTTACAGGTCGACACAGGGCCTTACCACATGTGTAATGTTTCTGCGATTGTGGTACAGATAGCGCTAGCATCTGACAGGTACACAACGGAACATAAATCACACCTGTGCGCACAGAGAGACAGTTTTATCACACAGTCTGTTCTGCAAAGTAATTAACAACTATGCATGCAGGGAAAGGTCAAAGCAGAGCGATGCTGAGAGAAGAGTCCTTGTGTGCATGTTTTACTTTTTTTTGTAAACACTGCCTTTAGGGGTAATCTAGTCCAATCATTGTAGTGGAGCGTGATCATTAGGGCATCCACGGTATTTTGCGCCTCATGTTTACAGTCAGGATAAATCAGTTGAAGTTTGAAACTAGATGCGCAATTGCTATTGCAGTGTGTACTGTATGTAGAGTGTTATTCGGACAGATTCTAAGGGTTTATGCGGAAGGTCGCTGGTTCCATCCCAGCTCAGAGCGGGTTGGGTGGTGTAGGACCGGCGGGGTTACATTGGTGCCGTGACCCGGATTGGAGTGAGGTTTTGTGTAGCAGAGGCCGGCTAGTGACGTGCTGTGCAAGTAAAAACCTCACTCCTCTGACCTCTATAAAGGTGCTCTAGCGACAGACGTTAGCAGCCATGGTCTTTAGCCTCCTTGGTAGAGCAACCGACTCCCATGTGGAAGGTTGCCGGTTCCATCCCAGCTCAGAGCGGGTTGGATGGTGTAGGACTGGCGGGGTTATATTAGTGCCGTGACCCAGATGGAAGTGAGGTTTAGGGGGGTGAGTGTAACAGAGGCCAGCTAGTAAAGAGTTGATCTTCTATGAGAAGCTCCTTCGACACAACCTACATTGTAAAAGCGCTATACAAATAAAAGTGAATTGAATTGAAATAAATCTCACTCTTCTTACCTCTAAAAAGGTGCTCTAGCGACAGATGCTAGACGCCATGGATTTTAGCCTCCTTGGTGGAGCATCCATGTCCCATGCAGAAGGTCGCCAGTTCCATCCCAGCTAGAGTAGGATGTGTGAAATAGGACCGGCGGAGTTACATTGTTGCCGTGACCCGGATAGGAGTGAGGTTTAGGGGGGTGAGTGTAGTAGAGACCAGTTAGTGAGGTGCTGTGCAGGTAAAAACCTCACTCCTCTGACCTCTAAAAGGTGCTCTAGCGCTAGATGCCATGGTCTTTAGCCTCCTTGGTAGAGTAACCAACTCCTATGCGGAAAGTCGCTGGTTCGATCCAAGCTCAGAGTGGGTTGGGTGGTTTAGAACCAGTGGGGTTAGATTTACATGACCAGACCTTGTTGGAAAGGATTTGAAAATATGCATAAAAAAACTTTGAAGATAGATGGTTGTGCATCAAAGGTGAATAAAAGGTTTGTTCACATTTGGGAGGTTGAGTTTGATTAAAATCACACACGTTTAATCCAGCACACAGGATTAAAGTGATTTTAAGTTTGGTTTCAAAATATACGCCGTTCGAAGTTTTTTATGTTTGGTCTAAAACTATGAATACATTCACAATGTGAATGCAAAGTGAATCAGGGTTACTATCCATTCATTAATTTTCCTTTGGCTTAGTCTCTATTTCACAGGTCGCCATAGTGGAATGAACCGCCAACTATTTCAGCATATGTTAGACGCAGCAGATGCCCTTCCAGCCACAACCCAGTATTGGGAAACACCCATGTACACTCATTCACACACACACTAATGCACAAAAGACAATTTAGTTTATTCAATTCATCTTTGGACTGTGGGGGAAACCGGAGCACCCGGAGGAAACCCACACAATTAGGGGAGAACATGCAAACTCCACACAGAAATGCCAACTGACTCAGCCGGGACTCGAACCAGTGACCTTCTTACTGTTAGGCAAGACCACTGAGCCATCATGCCACCCAATCAGGGTTACCACTACTTTGGTCCAGACCAAATGAACCTAGATAACTGAACTAAGTGTTATATGTTTACAGTATATTTCTATCTCTCTGTCCATCTGTCCATCTGTCTGTCGAGTTAACATACCTCTTTTTATTCAGTAAAGTCTTTATCATTTTTCATTTTAATCAAACTCTCCTGTCCTCATTGACACTCGGTAATGGAAACGTGGGCAGTTGTTCAGTTTTAATGCGGTCTTACTCTGACCTTTGTGTTGCATTGGTTGCACTGTAACATTAAATGGAAAAAAGAGACATCTTTTAAACATGACAGATGAAGTCCGTGCAATTTTTCACTTCACCCAAAGTGAAAATACAAAAGTGTTGACATAGATTTTGTGAAGTGTTGCTTATTGTTGACCAGGATGGAGTGCTATCGACTGGCTCTTCCTGCTGAGGGATCACTGTGCAGCCCTGAGGCCAAACCCACAGTGGCATTTAATACACTGCACTGGTGACCATACTGCTACACTACTCATAGTGTCTCTCCCTCTGTGTGAGCGTGTGCTCTTATTCACTCAATCACACACACACACACACACACACACACACACACACACACACACACACACACACACACGCACACACACACACACACACGCACACACACACACACGCATACAAATAGATATTCACAATTAAAGACACAATCATTATATGCAATACCTCATGAAGAATAAAAGAAAATTTAGCGAGTGAAAAGACACAAACAAAAAGACAAACTGAAAAAAAATGAGAGAAGAGAACTGCTCTCTTCTCCAACTGGGTTAGATGTCTCACAAAGTGTAAAGATGCAAAAGGGGACACAGAAGGAGAAGGGGGACAACATGAGAGAAAAAGATGCCACAAAGACAGCCTCTGGGTAGGATCTAATTTGCAAAAAGGGAGGAAGCACAGAAGAAGTTGTTCACTAGGGAGAGAGAAAAAAGAAAGACAAGGGAAAGACAGAGATACACAGATGGGAAGGAGAAAAGGGGAGGGGGGTAAAATTTCCATCAGGTTTTCAATTGGGGCGGATCAATAGTGTATTAGAGCTCACCTTGACCCCGCGTCTCCCCCCTCTCCTTACAGGCCAAGTCACTTGCACACACAGCAGGGGGCTGCAGAGGGACAGTGACTGCATTACTGCCTCCCTCACAGCAGCCGAAGTGGCAGAAAATGGCACAATGATAAAGGGAGCGAGTGAAGGAAAGAAGGAAAGACTGCTGCTCGAGTGCTCCGGGAGGCAGAGCGGCCTGCTGAGCTCTGCTTCAAAATTGTGAAACAAGCTGATTTACTAGATATTTCTGCGTTTACCTGCCTTCGTAAATTTATAAGTCTCACTGTGCTTGTTCACACATATGTGCAAGCACAGGCAGCCCAGACTGAGCGTGCAAAGAGACAGTGAACTTCAATCCACTTCGGAGGCGGAGGCAGGGGGCAACGGGCACAAAGGAATCGGGGGGAGAGGTTGAATGAAAAAAAATTGATCTGGGAATTTAGCATTTAGACACAGTTTACAAAGCAATATGGAGGGAAGGCAAAAGAGCACAGGGGACCGTAGAGGCCACACACTTAACTTTACAATTGGTCAGCATTACCCAGGCGACTCGACTCCAAAATATGGAAATCTCTGGAGGAAAGACTCTTTCTCTGGCTTTTTTATGGACTCTTTTGATGGTCAGAAAACTGGGTGATCAGTACGAAATTTATGTTCCTTAGACGACGCCGTAAAGACATTATTAAGACTTCGTGTCTTCTATCGTTTTGTCGAGACGCTGAGATTGTGCCGCTCAGATGAGAAGTTTTCTCCAGGCGTTTCCTCAACTATTGTTGGCTTCACACTGTTTCGCTCAGTCACACTTGCACACACAGCGACTAACAACAAAACAGAGGCGCGCACGCAGTGTCCCTACTGCTGAAGGGAAAAAAGAAAGAGAAAAAAGGAGAGAGAAAAAGAAATCGATCGCCGGGGATAGCGGTGCGCGTCGGAGGATCGTATCTTGTCAAAATAATATATTACCCTCATCCCCGGCTGATCGATGCGGTGGATTAGGGACGGAGGGCTCGCTCTCCCCTCCCCTCCTCTCTCTCTCTTTCTCTCTCTCTCTCTGCCTGCCGTTCCTTGCAGTTTAATATTTACCTCCGTGAAGGAACGGGCGCGACGGCGCTCACTCTTAATTGATTCCGACACTTGGGGCTCTGTGCGCGGGCTGTGGAAGAAGGCGGGAGGGGTGGCTGGAATGTAGAGAGTGTGAGAGGGAAGTGGTGAGGAACAAGCAAAAGAAATGAGGGTGAATAAAATAAGAAGTTGATTCTCATCATTTACATATTTTGTCAGTTCATTAAAATTAAGAAAGGAGAAAAGAGAAATGTGAATTGATAAAACTTCAAGTTCTACTACATTCTGTAGCATTCAGTGCTCTTTCTGTAAAAAAAAATAAAATAAAATAAAAAAAGGTTCTTGATTGGCATTAATGGCATCTAACATAGTAGCATCCAAGGAACCTTTTCATTTCCATTTTTTTGTTGTTGAAAACAATAACTAAAATGTTGTTTATTGGCTTCATTTGATTCATATATCAATTTTACAAAGGTTCTTTATTAAACGTCCTTCACACACACACAAAATTGTTTAAAGAGCTGTTCACTAAAAGGTTCTTTGGGCATCTGAAAATGTTCCTTCTATGGCATCAGTTTAAACAAAGAAACAAAACAAAAAACTATTGGAAACTTATTTTTAAAAATTAAGTTAATTGATGATTGATGAAACCAAATATCAAATGAAAAGCAGAGATGTTAAATGAAAAAAGACAAATGGGGAAAGTAGCATAGATGAATCAATACAACAAATAAAAGAAATGGCAAAGAGAAAAAGGCAAACACTTAGTATGATAAAACGTTAAAAATAAAGAATAATGAGCACCAAGTGTGACAAAAATGACAAAAGAAACTGCAATATGGTTTAACTTGCTAACATTAGATAATACAGCTAAAGTCAGAGTTATTAGCCCCCTTTTGAATTATTTTTTCTTTTTTAAATATTTAACAAATTATGCTTGACAGAGCAAGGACATTTTCACAGTATGTCTGATAATATTTTTTCTTCTGGAGAAAGTCTTATTTGTTATATTTCTGCTTGAATAAAAGCTGTTTTTAATTTTTTAAAATCTATTTTAAGGTCAAAATTATTAGCCCCTTTAAGCTATATATTGTTTCGATAGACAGAACAAACCATGGTTATACAATAACCTGCCTAGTGAACCTAACTAACATAGTTAAGCCTTAACCTAGTTAAGTTAAGTGTCTTGAAAAATATCTAGTAAAATATGTGCTGTCATCATGGCAAAGATAAAATAAATCAGTAATTAGAGATGAGTTATTAAAACTATTATGTTTAGAAATGTGCTGAATAAATCTTCTCTCTGTTAAACAGAAATTTGGAAAAAATAAACAGGGGGGCTATTAATTCAGGGGGACTAATAATTCTGACTTCAACTGTACATTATCTAACATGAACTAATAATAAGTGATATATTTTATGGTATATATTAGTCTTTGTTAAAAGAAATTATCAGTGTTAACAAATTCTGGATTTAACAATATATTAAAACTAATTTTAATGTGTTGTAAATGTTGAAATCGCCTTGTATAATAACTACGTTATAGAAGGATTTTTAAATTAATATTTCATATTAACTAATGTTAAAAAATTAAAGCTTACTGTTAAGTTTAATAATACATTTCCGCAGAACAAATGTGAACATTTTAATTGTTTGAGGAATTTCAAGTTTCTTGTTTTTGGTTTAAAGGCTTAGGGTCATCAAGATCTTTGTCAAATAAATGAGTACTGCTATTCTGCATGGATGAATCAAATTGATCAAAGTGACTGTAAAGACTTTTTTCAGTGTTAGAAAAACATCTAACTCCACATCTAATTTCATTTCATTTAACACAAATATTCAGTGTCTGGAAAAGGTAAATGATTCAAAATGGTCATAGATGAACCTGTAAAACAAATGAATGGCCAGGAGCAAAAGGTAAACACATTGCATTAAAGAGAACAAAAAAAGAAGTTCTATTAGTGAAAACAAACAAACAAACAAACAAACAAAACATGCATGCCAAGATAACAGAGGGCAACCATAAAATGAAAGGAAAAAACTACGAAGAAGGGGAGAAGACAAAACAGTGAGGTGACAGAGTAATATAAAGAGGGATAGACAGAGAACAAGAACGATGCAGAGAGACGGAGAAAACAAGAGAGGCACCATATTTTCCGTTGAAGGAACTCAGCTGTCATCTTGTTCCGTCAGCACAGAGCGCAGCTATAAAATACTGAGCCGGGCAGGCCACACTCGCTGACTTATGTGTATATCTAGGCTTTGTCAATATTTCTTTCTGGCTCTCCACCATCTTTGTTTCTGTCTTTCTCTCACACAGGTTCTTGTAGAGGTTATGTGGGTGTCGCGTAGCACAAAACCTAGAGCCAAACCGGTTTTGTTTAGCATTTTATGACAGCGAGAATAGATGGATTGTTAAACTGTTTTAATGATGGTGTGCTTTTTCATTTATTTAATGATTTAATTAGATTTTATGTGTTTTTTATTTATTTTACTTTTACTTAATTATGCAGTTAATAAAATGAACATCCAGGATGAACTAATATTATTAAGTTAGAAAGTTTAAAGCTTTTACTATTAGATACAGGAATAACCTGCTCCATACTTGTCTTTCTTTCTATAAAATGTGAAAGAATTTTTTCCTTTTACATGTAAAAAAGCTGAGAACAGAATTTTCATTTTTGGGTGTATAATACATTTAAATGGACTTTAAATATATAGACCATTTTAAGGAAAGTAAACAATAATAATAGTCCAATGTATATCCTGTTTTACATTTTTAATTTTTATAGCTTCCGAGAATCCAAAAAAGTCCACATATAGAAAAAATAATGTTATGATAGCTGTTTTACCGTGATGATATTGAAATGTTTTACAGTTACGATATACAGTAGTATGATAACAAGCAGGAAATGTTCAATGGTCAATCACATTACCACATTGGAATGGTCTATGCAGCTCCAATCTAAGTCCTGAATTATTTATGTGTCACTTTTATGTTTCAGAAGCCAAAATGATCTTCATTTCTCAGATGAACGATCCCTTTTACCTTTAGTAATACATTAGAGTCTCTGCAGATATTTTCATTCTCATCTGCACACCTTCAGGCCAAGGTCTCTGCAGGTCAGGCCGCACACTACACCACATGCAACTCAAGTTGTATAGATTCTGCCAGCACCTCAAGTCCAGCCAACACACGGCCTCTTCTTCCGTGCGTTTATTGGTTTTGAAAACAGAGCTCCGCCATTGTGAACTATTGTGAAACAAAGCAGATTGCAAACAGAAATGCCCTCGTCCATCCATCTAGCTGACTTGTCGAGTTTCTTTTTCCCTTTGTCTTCGGTTTTCCTTCCATCTCTCTTTGTATATAGGCCTACGCACCTCCATTGGCTCTCTCCATTCATCTCCCTGCCTGTTCATCTCTCTCTGTATTTCCTCATCTCTGCTCTTTATTTACTGGCGCTGCGGCGCTGGCTGTGGCAGCTCAGGGAGCGGTAACAGAAGTGTCAGGTGTCATTATTCGTCTAATTCAGTAATCCGTCATCGCACACTCCCGGTGTGTATGACGTATTATACATGGACACAGCGGGTGTAGTAGGCGCTGAGGTGGAGATTCGATTTGACACGCGCAGAGGTGGGCTGTTTGGTGGAGGGGGGAGGATAGGGGGGATACAAGACTGGAAATAAGGTCCTGAGTTTGACTGAAGACAAAGGGCAGTATGAGTTTTGTGTGATAGAGGTTATGGGTGGCTCAAAAACGTTTTACTTTAGAACTATATGTGTCCTATTTTGTCAACTTGTCTCATTCAAAATTAGATTCCTGTGAGTGTTTAGGCTGTTTTAGCTATATTATTATTTTTTTTCTTGACATTGCATATGAAATTGTATACTCACGCTTAATTGTGTACTTCTACGCATATAAAGAACCAGCATGTTAGATATTCTGAAATGTACATTCAATAGACACTTTCCTTAATTCAGACCACAGGAGTGTATTTGTGAATGCTAGTGAAGTGTTAGGTAGGCACTGGTGGGTCATGTGATAATGTCATTGGCAGACGTAGTATTTTCAAATTTCACTAGGTTGACCTTATTCTTTCACGTAGGAGCAGGCGCAGACATTGGAACTGCTTTAGCTCAAGACTTCTGGTTTTATTCCCTTCCATTGATTTTCAACCATAAAAAGTTTTGCTGCTTGATGTTGCAAACTTCATTATTCTTACTATATTATTTTTAATTTTATGTACTATCATAAACACAAATGGAACCCTCTTGATAATGAGTACATCTCAGGGGCGTTATCCTAATGAATCGGAGGTTTTAAAACAATAGCAGAAATGAACTTATTTCAGAATAAGGTCAATATAGGTCAATTTAGAATATTCTATTTTAACAGTCCTGAAGTAAGTTCTAGTTCAAAGTGTAGAACCTAATCAGACAGCGCAGAATTTCAGACACAGCTCTGGAATTTTTGAAAATTATTTGGAGCCAGTATTGGTGTGAGCACAGAGAACTTCTGCAATCTCAACGCAGATCATTTAAACATGTTAAAATGTCCAGAATCATTTTGATTCTGAAATTAATTATGATCGTCCTCGGATTTGTGTTTCAACACCATTGTTAGCCGACTTTAGCTGCAAGTTTGTTCCCAACATAGTTCAGTGACTTTGTGTCCAGAATCCACATATCCAATGAACAATCTCAAACAGTATCTCAAACTTCTGTGGATGGAACTATGGAACATATGGATAATAGGGTATTCATTTTAATATGACATATAGACTAAAACTGATGATTAAGGTAAATAAATATGAACAAAACATTTATTACGTCTGTAGGAATTACAGCACTGTTTTAGGGCACATGTGCTTTCACTGCTTTCATTTCATCTTGAGTTTCGTTCATTCATTAATTCATTTTCTTTTCGACTTCGTCCCTTTATTAATCAGGGGTTGCCACAGCGGAATGTACCGCCAACTTATCCAGCACATTTTACACGGCGGATGCCCTTCCTGCTGCAACCCAACACTGGGAAACACCCATACACACTCTTTCACACACATACACTATGGCCAATTTAGTTTATTTAGTTCATCTATAGCGCATGTCTTTGAACTGTGGGAGAAACTGGAGCACCCGGAAGAAACCCACGCAAACACAGAGAGAACATGCAAACTCCACCGGCAACTGACCCAACCGGGGCTCGAACCAGCAGCCTTCTTGCTGTGAGACGACAGCACTACTTACTGCGCCACTGCGTCACCTCTAATGAGAATATAAAAACTAATTAGAATTTGCCACTTATTTGCCAAAACATAGTTACAAATTGCTATTATTGTACTGCATTGATAATATAGTTTGCTATAGTTTATATAGTTTATAGTTTATATTCTTATGTAACATAAATCAATATTCCAATTTAGCAGGATTGCTAGCGTATCAAGATCAAGATGAGTAACATAAAATTGAAATGTCTATTTCAGTTTGTTCTGTTTCAACCCAAGCAATGCAGAAAATTCTAGAAGTCGACTTTTTATGATTAGTGCTTTCATTGAAATTAATATTGAGAATTAACAGTAGGCGGGGAAGCAGGAAGAAAGTCCATAAAGTGGTTCTTTCTTTTTTCCGCAGTGTGTATTGAACCTCAGTTGATGTGTATGGTAAATGCCGCTTGTAACTCTCTTATAGTCTACATTCTTGCTAAAATTTTCAAGAGCATTGCAGTCCTCAGTTCTTAGTACATCTAAAAATAAAACATTTGAGGATTACAAACAGAGATATTTTCAATGTTTTAAAACTACACTACAGTGCTGAAGATTTAAATGGTATCGATGAAACAATTCAAAGTCATGTGTCAGTCAGTGTCCAAAGTCATGTTGGGATCATTCTAGAGTACTGTTAAATGGTTAGTTGCAGTTATAGTGATGATTTATTTCCTTTACCTTTTTCCTTTGCCATTAAATTTGGAAAAAGTCACACCTGCCAACTCCCTTTGTGATCCACAGACTTGTCATGCTCAAGCCTTCAAAATATTTCTACACTAAAAGAGTCTAAACCAGATACAGTAACTGTATAGTACAGTTTTGATCCTTCCTAAGACCTGTCAGACATAACGTTGCAGAAGTTGTGTGCACGAGTAAAATGGATTTGTACCTTTGAGGAGACGCAGTTCCACTCTGGTGATGTTCATTAACTGCCCTCAGGTCTATTTCCCAAAACAATCCAGTTTGTTAAGACCTTTAAAGTCATTTGCCTATTGAAACTAATTTTCTCAGTTCAATTTGGCGTTGGTAGTTGTTTACCTTACTAGACATTACAAATTCTCATTGAAAACGAATGATAAAAAGTCTGTAATCTAAATGATTAGTCACAAATGCATAATATATGAACGGTCTTTTACTTGTGACTTTAATGGACTCAAAAAAATAACTCATTGGTTGAAGTCAATTTAATTAAAGGCAGGATTTCCATCAAATAAATTTGTTTAGCACCAACTAAAAAATATTTACACAATTAAATTGCTATTGAGTTGGTCCAACTTGATTTTATCAAATAAAGATTTAAATACATTTGAATTTTTATTTTACTTAAACTCAAAGGTCTGATAATATCATATATGTCTATTATGTGTTGTACATTTCGAAGTCTCTTAGTTTTATTTGAAGTTATCCTAAATGAACTAAAAGAGCAATTTTTAAGCATATTTCATGTTACATACAGTTGATTGAGATTGATCTCAGAACTAATTTTAGGACAGTTATTGCTCACTGGGCAAAGCAACAAACCACATTTTTGCTTATTAAGCTGTCAACATATTTAAAGCATGAGTGCTTCTGCAAGGTGGTAACCTCAAAATTCAAAGCATAACATAAAACTCTTCTAAATCTTCAAACTAAAGTGAAGATTAAACTCTAACAAGTCTTACTATTAACTTTAAACACCTAAGATTACTTTTATTTCTCTCTCTTAATTCAATCCCACGGAAAGCATGCTAGAAACTACGGGAAACTCCCCTATCCAGGTAGTTGAACAAACACAATTGCTTTATGTTGATTCAACACAAAATGCTTAAATTAACTTAATGGTTTACAAATTTAAGTTAACTAAACATAAAACAAATAAGTTGGCCATAGAAATGACAAGAATTGTGTTGTTTTAGCTTATTTTAAACAGTTAGTTTGAACAAGCAGCAGTTATCGTTTTTTTTGAGTGTGGGTCCTTTACTATTCAGCAACAACAAAGGGTCACGTAATGCATATTTTAATCTCATTTTAATTATTGTACACTATATTATGTGCACTTTTAGTGTGAAACGAGCTTTTGGTTGAAATGTAGGTCTAGTTCAGAAGTCTTAAATAAAATGCACTAATATTCTTCCTAAAAGTGATATACACTTGCTGGGTAAAAAATGCTGGGTTCCACGTGATCAATTTGTGTTGGGACAACATGAAGAAATTAAGCTAACCTTTTAGTTTTTACAAATTTAAGTGGATCGAACATAAAACAATTGAGTTGTGCACAAAACACTCAAGAATTGTGTTGTTTCAGCCCATTTTAAATTAGTTTGAACAAACAGCAAAGGTCGTTTTATGAGTGTTTGTGCTAGTTTGTTCATGCTAATTGATAACATTTTATTTACTTGCATTGCTGTTCAATATCTGTATGACTGTATGAAATACAATGAAGGAATAAAGAAACATCACAAAAGCATTAATAGCAGCCCATGTGCCTTTTTAAAGCCATTAATTTATGGGAGGAACATAAGTGCAATTTTATCATTGTTTGCTGAAAATCTTGACAAAACGCTGAAAATGCTGAAGCTGGGGTATTCTGCTATAATGAAGCATTTATGTGTTACCTGAGTAAAAAACACAAGGATAGGAAAATCCTTTTATTTATTTGCAACTTTCAGAAAAACATGTTTATTACACGCTAAACCTGTTTACCTGTACTTTCAGTTTGCTGCTTTTCCTTTATTTTGGAAATTTTTCCCAGTCTGTTATAGCAGATCTAAGGTTCCAAAATATGTTTTATTAAAGAATTTTTTAATTAGGGTTCAGTTTTTCTTAAGCACTAATTTCTCAAAGAAACATTGTCATCTGTTTAACAACGTAACAGCCACATATAACTTAATCTATGACTTTCATAAAGCATTCTTGTTTAAATATAGGCTGTTTTAATACACAAAATTATAAGACGATTAGCTAAAAAGCCTGGAAAGGGATAGGCAATGTGCTGTCCAGACATGCACTGACTTATAGGGATATTCTTGAAAGATATTAATGTAAATTTGTCATTCAATTCTCAAACATGAATTTAGTTTATTGTGTTACACGTATTGTCCTCGTATTGTCCTTTTTTTTTTTTTTAAGTTCATATCTGCTCTGTCGAGTGTATCGGTGTATCACATTTTATCGACATATAATGTAAATTAACATTAACATCTACACAACTGTAGTCATAATTATTTCTTTTTCGTTCGCTAAAACCTTAATAATTTTTTTAATAATAATTTTATCTGTGTTTTAGCATTGTTGTGTGACTACAACAACTCCTTGCGTTATTGATAAAGGTTTTCTTTAGCCACTTTTGACCTGACCTCCTGTAAAACTTTATTTATCCATGACAACCTGCTCTGGAAATCCTGAACAAAGGTTCAGATCGCGTCACAGATGACACGCACACAGTAACGCGTCTGATCCTGGACCTTCTCATCAGAGACATTACCAGAATTGCACTGCGGTTACATCATGATTTATGCACTGACTAATTTAAGAAGACTGTCGGAAGGAAATTTTCAGAAATATCGGTCTGATCTGACTATTCGATAAAGATCGTGCGCATAAGACAAATTAATCTTCGTTTAAAAATATTATTATTATTAATCTGCTATATGTAATATAATAATAATAAAAACAACAAAAACAACAACAACAACAATAATATTAGGCTAATAATTATAATAATAGTGGTTTTTGTAGGCGTGCTATGCAGAAACAACACCTGGAAGGAGTAAATCCGGCCTGAAAGACGTGCTTCCTTTATTGAGAGATTCTTGCGTGTCGGTAATGAGACGTGCCGAGAACTTCAAACAAACGGAAAAAAGAAATCCTAACGGATCTCTGATACAAGCGCGAGAGAGGATAAATCAATGTGTTCACTGCGTGCATCTGCCTTCAAATATTTTTTGTTGATGTTTGTTTTTTCGTTTTGAAAAAAAAGTTCCATCCCTTATTAAAAGATGAACTTGAGAAAAACGATTTGACTAAAACAATCATTTAAAAAAATCCGAGTTCACAAGAAAGCGGGTAAATCTTAAGCCCACACTATAGGAATGAAGGACGATGGATAAAAACAGCAAAAGATGCAGAGACAGGAGTATAGGGCTCCAGTGGCACTCGGGGAGATTGATAGTGTGCGCTGAGTTCGGGGCAGGTCAGGCACTTTTTTCGCCCTCTGAGTAATCCTACACTTTATCACCATCATAATGACAGAGAGCGCAGAAGAGGGAGGAGAGCGCAAAGGAGAGACGGGTTAAGTAGGTGTGTATTCACCCGAGTTATTAGCATATGCTTGAGGAGAGAGCGAGGGGGAAAGTAGCGAGATGGAGGGTGACAGAGAGAGAGACTTCAACGAAAAAGTAAAGGAAGAAAATGGATGAGCAAAAGAGCGCTGTTAATGCGCGCGCGCCAAATACAGGCGCATAGCCTGATGATGAAAGTTTGAATAAAGTAAATGAGCTACCTGAGCCCCAGACTAACCTTTGTGACGCACACTGTCAAGAGGGCCAGAGACGGACGAGTGGATTAAAGGTGGTGGATGAGGATTGGGTATGGAGGGAGTTCAGAGTTAAAAGTTCACAGTGACGTAGGCCAGCCTGACGTCAAAAAGAAAAACGCGACAAGATGAGAAGAAGTCGCAGGGAAGCGGCCGTAATGCTTCTTTAACATTTTCCACGCACAACTAACTTAGCGTAGTTATTTGCTAAAATTAGTTTGTTTACTCTCACAGTGAAAACAAGTGTATTTTGTCCACTCAAACCCGTTCCTTGATAAGTCTATAGACCATTGAGGATATATTAGCAAGAAAAGATGTTAAAGATGAAGATGTTCTTTGTTTAGGTAGTTTAATTTAATTTCATAGATGTGCATTATTCGCTTCAGTTACTGTAAAATGCAGAAAAGGCCATTATTTTGCATTGCTCTCTTGTTTTTGTACTTCTCTTATTAATTCAGTTAATCACGAGACCTTTTTATTTATTTATTTATTCTTGCCACCCTCTTCCCTTTTTCATCTCTCTCTCTCCAACGATTATCCTGCCGTCTAATTAGAAATCGATACTGTGAAGCCGGCGGGTATTTGCGATGTGTTTGTGAATGTTGAGAACAATTCCCTGGACAGAGGTAGATAGAATAGGAAGAAAAGAAAGAGCGCTCGCGCGCGCACACACATTCGCGCACACCACCACTGCCGAACAGAGACACACTTACGGCTCCGAGCTATTCGTTTTTTAAAAAGCTGGAAAGCTCACACTAAACAAGGACAGAAAGAAGAGCTTTCCTTTTTTGCGCAAGGGACTGAGGCATGTGCAGCTGGGATTTTTATGCAAATAAACGATACGGGGCTTGATGGTGCATATGCCTTAAATGAATAACTTGATAATGAGGAATTGCGTCACTGAGGCTATCAAAGTCTAATGTCAGCACTTAATAGACGCACACACAAGAGGGAAAGAAATTAGGCTAAAACTTGTTTATTTATAAGAAAAGTTGCTAATTTCTTGCAATTCACACTTGAATTTAATGTTTGTTTAATCCAGTTTCCTTTTCAAATTTCATATACAATTTATTAACGTATCCATATATGATCTATATGTTTAGTAATTGTGTTATTCTCTGTTAGTAGTAATTTAACTTTTAAGATGATTGTAATATTAGTGCATTATTTCGGGTTATGCATCGTCAATGGCATTGGGTCATAGCTTCTTCCACTCCCAATGAGATGTGATCTGAAGTCTGCAATACAGGAGACGGAGGCGACGGGTTAGCGCTATTATTGCGCCAGCAATCGAAGTTAAACGAATTAGCAGCTCGCGACGCTGAAGTGGGGAAAAGAAACAGAGAAAAGAATAGGACCTCGTACATTTATTAGTTTAGCTTGCACCGAATCCGTTTTTCGCCACAGTTTTCTCTTTATTTGCTCCCACCGTAATGTGTTTGTGTCTGTCCTTGCTTGTGATTGCTATGTCCCTTTTGCAAAATTGTCCTCCCACTTTTTTCTCCGCGGGGAAATGTCGATTTAGATGCTATATAGCACTTTTCACACAAGTTGTTTGTTTAAAACAGAGCCAGCCATCCTCTATTACATTATATTTCATCAACCTATCCGGTGGGAAAGGCTGATTTCTGTACGTTTCTCTCATTTATGTGCTAGTTTGAATCCGTCCGTGTGCCTTTCCACTTGAGCCTCTCATTAAACGTCGCTCTCTCTCTCTCCGCTTCGGCATACCGACTCTCTCCCCCTCATTTATACGCGCTTTACTCTCCCCTTGCCCATGGCTATATGATCGCAAAAATGTGTTTACAAAACTCGCTCTCGCACAGATCAAACCGCTCCATCGAATCAAAGAGTTTGAAACAGAGACAGAGGGAAAGAGAGGCTGGAGAACAGGGAATATGAGCAGGGGCCCATTCGTGTGTAATCTTTAAATTCTCTGTGTGTCTTGTGTGTGAGTCTGTTTCTGTGCGGGTTAGTTTATGTGTTTTTATACATCAGCAGGGGCTAAAAGATAAAGGGAGAGTCCATTTGCATACTTTTTGTTTGGCAAAACAAATGAGCTTGAAATAACTTTATATTGCACATCTAAACATGTTAAACATGAAACAGTGCATGAAATATTGATCGAGTTTCCTTTGTCAGCACAATGTTAGCTAATCTGACATATTTACATACTAACTGTGATATAAAAAGTATAAATTGTGTGTAAATTATGTATAGTGCAATTATTCACTTAAGGATCTGTTTTAACCCATTTAATGATTTAGTGTATGTGTGTAATCTGATAGGCTTTATGCTGAAAGCCGCATGGACATTATTAACTACAGATGCAACATCTATGGAATTTTAAGATAATAAGCTGTAAAATAAATCTAAGGGTCTTTGTTGTGTTTAATACCAAAATGGCAGTGAGGAAAAGAGAAACACACACACACACTCACGGGTTTTTTTTTTTTTTGTGATTTATGACTCTCCAGGCTTAATGTATTTTATAGTGTAAAAATTGCTTATTAAATGGCCTTACCCTACCCCTAAACCCAACCCTCACAGGAAACTTGTGGAAAATTTTGAACGTAGGAAAAAAGTATGATTTTAAAAAGTTTTAAATTATGAGGACACATGTCCTCATAAACCACCTCAACCTTGTAAAAGCCTACCCAGGTCATACCCATGCCATTATCCAAATGTGTGTCCTCATAAATCACATACGTTTAAACATACTTTTTAATTTCTGCTTAGGGGATGCGTGTTGGTTATGATTTTAGTAGCTCTTTTAAAGGTAGCCTTTCTTGAATACAACAGACTTAAATGTAAGCAATACAAACAGTTTTTATACAGAATATGAGTATGTTTGTTGCAAATATACCCCCAAGTCAGGTTGACTGGGTCATATGACTTTTATAAATAAAACCCACACAATTTTAATTGATATGTTGAGAAACAATCCGACTTTTTGAAATTCTCTTTTCGTAAAACATCAATCATGATGAAAGCTTCTGATAGTAAAGTCAAAGCTGTGCAACGCACCTCCTAGTGTAGAGACACCAAATTGCAGGAAAAGTCAGAGAAAAGCATTAGACAGAAAGCAAAATGCAACATGCACAGGAGCAACACAATAATTAGATTAATTACAGTTTCCACAGTGCCTATAGATAACAATCAAGCAGCTGTAAGAAAGCAGCAATAAAAGGGTGAACAGGTACTTTAATTAGTTGTACAATTCGTCAAATCTACATAAGTAGCCTAGTCTATAAGAGGACAGAAGAAATATGTGTGTGTGAGGGAGAATGAAGGGGTAACGAGGGATGAGGGGGCAGACAGACAGACATGTGGAGCGATTATAGCAGGGTTTATGTATGAGCTATTGATTGAGTCGGTGGTGACTTCTTGAGTGGTTAATTCGGGAAGTGAGAGCGATAGAGAGAGTAACTCACTGACCGGAGGGAGGAGGGATAAAGAGAAAGGGGGATAGCAAGTAGGAAAAATGAGGCACAATTCTAGTTGCTCCTTCTGTACATAAGGACACATGTAACAGCAGCATTCAGTAACCTAACTTTTAGACTCGGATAATAATCTGGTATTGAAATGCACACTGAAATTGCTGTGATCTCAAGACCTTGAGCAGTCAGCACTTCATTTCTTCACCACCCTCTCTTTCTGTTCAATTAATTAGCTTTCCGCACCTTTTAAATTATCAAGCAGAGCCAAAATGTTCCCCCTGTGCACCATTTAAACAATAGTTTGAAGCTGAATAAATGTGTCTTGAATTTCCGAGTAAAACGTGCCCAACGTGACAGACAAACTGATAAGAACTGGTTGTTGCGTGAGTAAAACTCTTTTATCGATTATAAACTCAACTTTATGCCTCCTTGGAGAAGAACCTCAAATGAGTGAAGCCTGTAACAGTCTTTAGACGGTCCATTGGCTTCAAGGATAAAAGCAGCAATATGCTGAAAAAAGAACCACTAAATTTGCTTGCTTAATCTAACTTTATATGATGACAGGGCGTTGCTATTTGCTCTTAGCCAAGGAAAGTAAACAATCGTAGAAAATACGTTGTGATGTCACCTCACAGGACGAAGCGCAGACGAAGTGTACGAGTGGCGCGCGTGTTTGCGTGAAGTTTACGGTCCGCGCGCTCTCCCGCGCATTTTCCTCTTTATCTTCCCTTCTCTCTTCCGTCTCGCGCAGGTTTTGATCTCTCAGCCGCGAGATCAAAGGCGCTCTCTGGCTATTAGTCAGCGAGAGCCATTGATCCCACATCGATCCACGCGAGACACAGCCGCCCCGTGAACACCGTACGAGGCTCCCCAAAGCTCTCCCGCGCGTCGGGAGGGAAAGCGAGCGAGGAGAGAAAAAGAGCTTTAAGGGGGGCTGTGTGTGTATTTTTCACTGGCGCGGGCAGAACCAAGCTCGAGCTTTTTCTTAGCCGCGGGACATGAAACAATGAGGCTCGAGCCGGTTTTAATAAAGCGCGCTTTCCCTCCTTTCAACTCTGGCGCGAGGCGGACGAGTCGGCAACGGAGAGCGATCGATAATTAATGACGATGAATAATTTAACCCTATCGATTGATACTTTTTCTCCGACTTTCCCCCCTTCTTTTCCTTGTATCTTAAGTCCGATGTTCTATTAGAAACTGATACCTGATCGCACGCTCGCTCGCTCATATCATCGCTGCGAAAGTTGAACAAGTTCTGGTCCATTTTTTTAAGCAAGTTTCCCCAGATTTCCTATCCGCTTGTAGAGAGCTCCACGGTTTTAGATTTTACGATCTCTTTACCTTATTATCTCAGTTATTGGGTCTCGAATCTAAACTTCGTGAGTGTTGGCTGTTTGGAAATCTGGTGGAAAGTGGTACAACACGAGGCGAGATGTAACCAATTGGAAATGAGCTACAGGGGTGAAAGCTTCATCATGCTCAACCAACATCCTGATGGGACCGGAGAGACCGTAGACCGTTAATTATCATTATATAGGAAGGCTGTGTGAAAATACAACCCCGAAATTAAAGTCACCAGAAGTAGGATTTTACAAAACCCCATCCAGTGAGCAATTCTTAAAAGAAAAATTTTATTTCATCCAGGTGGATGCTGCACACTGGTGGTGGATGAGAAGATTCCCCCATCCTGTAAAGCGATTTGAGTATCTAGAAAAGAGCTATATAAATGTAAGGAATTATAATAATAATAATAATAATTATTATTATTATTATTAATAATAATAATAATAATAATAATAAAAACCTTATCTAATAAAGACACTTTTGTGAATTGAAAAGGTTCAATTGAACTGATAATGACCATAAAGTGTACAAGAACATAATTTAAAGTGTGGCTTGATTTGTGGTATCATTTCAACATTTCAATCAGGAAATTATTTTGTTTTGCAATTGTTCATTATAGTACTGCTATAGTCTAAAACTAACCCGTAGGTTTAGCACAGCTGTGAGTGAGACAAAAATTTAAGTGTAACGTTTTGCATTCAGATTTTTTCAGAGTTCTTTACACTAATAAAAATGGCTCTTTCAAGAACTGTTCACTAAAATGTTCTTTGGATAACCAAAAATCCTTCTTCCACAGCATGATCTTTCTTTTGTAAACATTTTATCTTTGACCTTTTTTTAATACTGTACAAATTATATATTCTATCCCCTAAACCTAACCCTACCAAAAACTATCCTCACAGGAAGAAAACACTATTCATTTAGTTTTTTATTAATATTTTAAAGCTTTCTTAAAGTTAGCATTCCAATAAATCATATTTTCAAGAACACTCAAACATACACGTTGATTCTGCATTTTTTTGTGGTGACTTTACATATGCAGTGCTCAACATACACCCCCAACAAATCTCTCATTTAAATTAATATTTTCTACATTTACAATATTATATTTGTGCATATACATTAGTTTACTCAGTACTGAAGCCAAATCTGGAGCTTATCTAACAAAATAAATTACAATAATGGTTAAAAAAATTTGTAGCCCACATTTATGTTAGGGAAAAATATTAAATAAATAGTCAAAAATAGCAAAAATCAACACAAACAAACAACCAACCAAAAAAAAAAAAAAAAAAAAAAAAACAGACAATTTAGTTGAAATGTTGTAGTTTGTATTTTATTTTGCAATATTTTGCATGAATTTAAATGTATTATCTTTTCATTTCTAAAGATGTTCTGTGGAAAAAATATTATTAATATATATATATATCTGTGTAATAAATCTGTTTTGTTCAAATGCACCAATATATTACATATTCACTGAGAAATGGATAAAAATATTCATTTTTAAAACGGCTTGTACTCAATTATGCTGAGCCCTGTATATTCTTTTACTGTAAATAAAATATCCTAACATAATTCTGCCTCTAAACAACCTCTCAAAGAAAGCATGTATTTGAAAAAATGTATTTCAAATGAAACAGATTATTCCAAATTAGTAGAGATAGATACTTAACATAGGTTGGACTATGTTGTAGATTATTTTAATGACAAATTTAAACATTTAAATTAATATTTGAGACACCGAGTCACCACAGATGTTTGAGAAAACAATTTAGCAACATTCTGCAAGCTTTCTCTTTGTTGCCTATAGGTCAAGAGCAATTATTAATCACACATGAACCATGAAATGAAACCTAAGTTGATTACGCTGCATTTAGAGACATGCTTTACAAGAAGCATCCAAAACCTTTGTAGTTGAATTAATACTTGTAATAATGTATTCATGCTCATTTGAAGGGCAATAAAGGCTATTTATTTATTATAACCTATAACCTTATAACCTATATATTATAACCTATTTATGGATTGTTACGATTTATGAAATTAAAATAGCTTTGTAAGGATTCTCTAAATGAAGAAATGTTTGTGAGCACCTGAAATATTTCCACAAGTTTACGTCGGAACTGTCATTTTTTTGTCTTGTGCTGTTCACAATTTGTCATATATCTGGAGTATAAATCTGCTCTCCCCTTTTTCCTTCTTCATAACAAACACACAAGCCAGTCCCTCTGTTCTTTGACCCCGAGGCTGTGCAGACTGTCAGAGCAGAGTCAAGAGAAATCGAGAGATCGAGAGAAAGTATAAGAGAGAAAGAGGAAGAGCGAGAGGGCTGAAGGGGCTCAGTAAGTCCCTTTCCAGTGGCAGCCCGAAACAGAAAGATGACACAGATTCAGAGGGTTCTTTTCATGTCCTGGGAGCAGAGACTCATCACATTCCCTCAGTATCTCAGTTTCAGAGTCTTGCTGTCCGTCTTTTTCACAACATTGTCGACCATTTGTTACTCCGCTCGTTCTCTTTTCCCTCGCTCTTTAGTCCACTTCTGATTTTTGCCATTTTATTTAGTGGTCCATCCAGAAAACACCAGACCGATGAATACTGAGTACATATACAGATAAGTCAGAATTATTAGCCCTCCAGATTGATTAGCCCCCCATATATTTTTCCCCAATTTCTGTTTACGAAGAGAAGATTTTTTTAAACACATTTCTTTTTTTAAATATATTTTTTAGGGGTTTTCACCTTTATTTGGACAGGACAGTAGAGAGAATTGACAGGAAAGTGTGGGGAGCAGGGAGAGGGGAAGGATTGGCATAGGACCTCGAGGCGGGAATCGAACCTGGGTCACCGCAAACACCGGAGTGCATGTGTCGGTGCACTTTTCCACTACGCCATTGGCAACGACTTTAAACACTTTTCTAAACATAATAGTTTTAAAACTATACTATAGTATTCAGCTTAAAAAGACATTTAAAGGCTTGATTAGGTTTATTATGCAAGTTAGGGTAATTAGAAAAAAAATTCTTGTATAACGTTAATTTGTTCTGTAGACAATCTATTGTCAAATATATTGCTTAAGAGGGCTGATAACATTGACCTTAAAAAGATACGAAAAAAAAAAAAAAACTCCTTTTATTTTAGCTGAAATAAAATAAAAAAAGACTTTCTCCAGAAGAAAAAATATTATCAGAAATACCAGCCTGATCTCACGAGAAAATGTAAGTATTTTACGTTTTGTCAGTTTAGTGGCTAATTTGTACGAAGTCGTACAAGGTCAGTCATATGAAAATGTACAATTTTAAAAAGTAGGCTTGGCACCCAGCCCTCCCCCCGCTCTACTAAATTGTACGAATTAGATTGTACAAATTCTTATGAATTAGTCACTAAATCAAAAGTTACAAATTGCTGTGAGATTGCATTGAAAATACTGTGAAAATTTCCTTGCTCTAGTAAACATAATTTGTGAAAATATTTGTGAAAAAAATCACAGGAAGGCTAATTGCTTTGACTTCAACTGTATTTCATGTGGATGGTGCTGATATTTTAGTGCAGGACTTTTTCTTATGAAGGGCGAAAAACCAAGTAGAGGATGGTGGTAGGCCGAAGATAAATATACCAAATTTTAGTACATTAAAGTTTCCATGGTAATTTCCTAATCTATTAGTATATTTTAAAAGTAATAGAAAAAAAATACTTTAATCATAATAATAATGAAACATTTTTTTACATTTTTTAATGATCTTTTTGCAATTAAAAAATATAAACAATCCCATTTATAACACAATGGACCCTTTTCACAAGCCTGTAATTATGCGTTTAACATCATAATCTTAAATCGTTTTTACTATTTAGATTTTTTTTTAAAACGCATGTACATTTACATGTATTTATATATGTATTATGTCAGTTTTGCAATAAATTACAAAAAAACGCATTACCGCTTGTGCGAGGTGTTTCTAGTGCAGCATCTATGGGGCTGAGAGTAAATTTGATGTTATTCATATTTCCGCCTGCAGTTTCCGCTTCACACTATTTTTTTCCTTTTTCTGAAAGTCTTGATAAGAACATAATTGTGGAGTTTTTCTTTTATTATTACAGCAAATTGGATTGTAAAAATAATTATTTGTTGTACTCTCCCATTCACTGCACTCTAAGTTTACCCAACTATGAGGACTTCCGCTACTGAGAAACCTGGACATTTGAAAAAAGTCCATGGAACTCAGTGCCAACTCAGTGCCAAGTACACTAGTCAAGCTGCACCTGCCTTTCGCTTGGTTCGCTTGCTGATGTCTTCCCTATTCATCGAGGGACAGTATTAAATTAAAAAGCATATAATGGAAGCATTTATTTCGGTTTGCTTTTATTTGTAGCTCAACATTTAAACAAACAAAAGGTTACTGTATGTTAAATTAGAAAGACAATCTCCAACAAAGACATTGCCCCAACTTTCCTCATCATTCTCCCTCTTTTCTCAGATGGGATGGCGAGACAAATCAAAAGTTACCATGGGCAGACTTTAGCACACAGGCTCTAGTTTGTGCATCTCTGTTTCAGTGCATTTATTTATTTACAGATGTCGTGCATACCCCAGTGTACTTAGTTATTGTATTTTATACTACAGGACTGTTGATTGATTCTGATCAAAGGTTTGAAGAGTTCAGATGCAAAAACCTCTTAGTGCCATCTGAGATTTTCATCTAAAATTTGCATTTTTCTCAGGCTTTTCTGTGTAACTTCAGTAATTTTACTTTTATGGCAACAAATAGTTTATTTTCATTGCCTTAAAGTGAAATAACTGAACATAAATATAGGAGGCTGAGGAAAATGCAACTTTTAGAGGAAATTTTCAGACAGCAGGTTTTTGCATCTGAACGCTTAAATTATTTTTAGATAAACTCACAGCTAAAGTTGTTAAAGGAAGGTGTTGACGGCATTACAGTTCCGTATCACTACACTCAAAAAATTCAGTTCCTTCCCAACGTACAACTGTCTAAAATCAAATCAAAGCAAAACATAAGGCTTTGGATGAGATGCCTAAGAAACTAGTCCTTCACATTGTGGCCACGTCACCAACTTGCATGTGCATTATTTTCTAAGGATTCAATGCCCTGTTGTCAGTCATTCAGTACATATTTAATAATGTTGAAGTAATAACATTAGAGTCAAACTTAGAGATGTACTTATTGCTTATTGAATTGAGAAACACTTATGGTGCAGTTGAGATGGAATACGGTTATAGAGACAGATTTGGTGATAAGGGCAGTTTTAAAGTTGCTTTAAGGTGTGTTAAGGTGCATTAAGATAGTTCAACAGTGTAAGTGCATATGTAGTTACTAGAGATGCACTGTCCAGTTGACCAATATTGGATTAATTTAAAGCTTTTGGCATATGAGCAATAAATTTTAAAAGGCTAATAGCGATGGCGGTCACACTTTATTTTGATGGTCCGTCTGTTGAATTTAAGTTACATTGCATCTACCATGGTTTCAACCATAAAAACTGTAAAAATGCTACAGTAAAAATCGGTAACCTGGTTAACAGTATGTTTCCTTAATATGTACGGCGAATAACCGTAAATTGACTTTCCCAGAATTCCCTGTATGGCACATCTCTTTTTATGCTTTTTGTTGACATTACCATAGATCCTTTTAATTGTTTCCACATCAGTTATGTACATTAGAGATTTATGTTGCATCTAATGTTGATAAACAATGTTTATTTCATGACTTTAATTTTATGTGTGTTACCATACTGGTGTTTAGTAGCTGTGTGAATGATACGGAGCACCTTCTATACACTGATATCCTTTTCTGCTTGTGGGAAAAGTTGTTTGTGATGAGTAATGGTTCATTATGTAATTTCCTCATCACCACCTGCATATATCTGTGCTAACGTGTCTATCTGTGTAACAAAAGATGTGTAGATGTTGTTAATTCAAAATAGAGACATATTACATCTATAAATTAATGAAATACAGTAGTTTTCTGTAAAAATGAGGAATTACTTTTACGGATTTTACCATATTTTAACGGTAAAATACTGGCAACCACAGCTGCCGTTTTTACCGTAAATTTTACGGATTTATTTTTTACAGTGTACATGCCAACAAATTCTCATTAGATTAGTGGTTAGTGTAAGTGACATGTACAAATTCTCCTTTTGTTCTAAACAAGAAGATATAACTGTAATCAAAACAAAAACTCCCAAAAATGTTCATTCATCCAATTAAAAAAAGCAGATTAGTGGTTTCACATCTAAATTTGATCACTTGAGCCAAAGAAAAATAAATAATTTGCTTTTTACATTATTTTTTAAGTGCATGAAAGTAGAAAGCTTATTGAGCTTCTGTTTAATACGCATGCACTGGCCTGTGTGAGTAACCTTAATATTTTACATTGATCAAAACAAATATTTCTTAGTTGACCTCTTAATCAAAAACATTGATATTTAACTCTGTTTTACTTATATATATGTACAATATATTAATTGAAAAATAAAACAATTGATGTTAAACTGAAATTGAGAGTTTTTTAATTGAATGAAGTACAGCTTAAATGTTTATTTAGTGTAAATGTTATTCTAAACCCCCTTTGCCCCGTAACAACCCCCCCCCCATATTCAAGTAGCAATTATGATGTTTCAAGTAGAAATTATGGATATTTTGATATTTTTTTATGGCATAAAGCTCTGAGTTGACTTACCGAGTTTTTGTTTTCAGAACAGCTGATCTGAGTTAGGTCAATCTAGTCTGAGTAGACTAATTCAGAGTTAAGCGCACACACTGCGACTATAAAAAGGCATTATCAATGGAGCGCAGATATTACCAGTCACCATGGCAATATCTGAGAAAAAAGAGAATTTTTTGCTCATGCAAATATTTGCTCATGGCAATATCTGAAAAAAAGAGAGCATTTTTTTGCTCATGCAAAGTTATAGCAAATATGACCATATATTTTAGAAAAACCAACGCCATTGCATCCGCGAAACAGAGACATTTAGCGCGAGAAAACATAGCTGCTCAAGTTAATGCGTAAATTTACACTTAAAATATTTAAAGTATTCAAATATTGCATTTAAATGAATGTTTATAGACTTTTACTTGAAAGGGGAATTGGCCGTAAATTTGAAGTTATTTCAGATTAATTTCTTTACATGACATAAAATAGGCTACTGCATAGTTTCTACAACAAATCTGACAAGACAAGACATATAACCATATGCATATAACCTTAACTTAACATTCAGTGGAAATGTTTAATTTAAGGTTCCCACTTTTGCTCACGTTGTTTAAGATAACATTTCTAACATTGAGTTTTTAATAGATGTAAAAGTGCACTCATGTGTCTGCCTTTTTTATTGATCAAGTGGAAGAGGTTAATATGACATTAAGAATGTAAGCAGTACCAAAAAATTGTTTTTAGAACGAGTAATAATCCCGTTAATCTAGTTACAGTATATTTCCCTGCTGAAGGTCAGTGAATTTAAGCTAATTATTTATTTTTTTGCAGTAATATCAAAGCTAAAACTTTAAACTATGGTATTGAATTTAATTGTAATGTTCCCAAAAAAGGATAAGCCATTTTCTGTTCTTTTTGTGACTGAAATGTAGGCAATGAATGACTAAGGCTAAGGCGAGCAATACGCATCATCTTAAAAAAAAAAGGGGAGGAGACTGACAGAAACTCAGAGTATAGAGAATAAAACCTGCTCCTGACCAGGTTAGGTTCACAGAGTAAATTACCAGTTACTTTCTCTGAGTAAAAGTTCTCTTCAGAAACAGGCTTGACTTACCCTGCTTTCTCGAGTTTGACAAACCTGGCGTTTTGAAACTGAAAACTCAGAATTTTTCTTATTTCAGGGTTAACATACTCTGAGTTTCACTTAACCTTCTTTCTGAAATGGGGCCTAGATGATACCAAACTCCCTACATGTATAGGTTTTGATTGTTCTGAACTGAATGCAGTGACATTTTTTGCTGAAGTAAAATCAATATTACCCATAATCAGGGCCCGACAGAATCTGTGGACTTTTTTTTGTTATTTCTGCACAGAATTTTATTAAAAGAAAAATGTGCAGATTTATTTATTCTTTCTATAACATCAACAATAAGCATATTTTTACATAAACAAACATCCAAATAAACGTTTGGGCAAAGTCATTTTCCTTTATTTTTTTAAATGTGGTTTCTTTTATCTTAGTGGTTCAAGACCTGCCTACTTTTCATAAGTTTACCACTTGAGCAAACACAAAAACCTGGACTTGATTTAACTTGAAGTTAATACAACTGCATAATTTGTCCACTTTCAAATGAATGGGGATTACTAAAATTAAAAGTTTGTTTTTTATTTGTACTTAAACAGGTATATATAAGTATAAGTATATAAAATATAAGTAACAAAACTACACAAATTGATAGATTTAATTTTTTTAAAGACAGTGATATGACATAAAAAAAAAATGGTTCACACTTGAGACCTTCTTGCCCAAAAATGTTCACAAGGGTAGAATTGAAAGCTGCGGTAAAGTATGCTTGAGAGTTAAGTAGGAAAGATGCAGTTGAATTTTATGAAGCAGAAATAAAACAAGATGCTATAAGAAGTAGATGCAATGAAGATGAAGGAGAGCATCGCATTCTCTGTTAAAGAATCTGCTGTCCATCTTTGTCTCAACTAGAAACAGTGTTGGCATCTGTTACTCCACTCGTTCTTCTGCTCTTTAGCCTTCCGCTGAATTTCACCTTTTTGCCATTTTATTTTGTGCTTCATCCAGAACTCAGGCTTGTTTTCAGGAGCCCTGTTTTGTTGAGGCATTAATGTGCAATTAACAGAGCTTTTCACTGTGTAATTAGTCACAGGGGAAAACGTGTTAAAGGCATCGCTATTCCATAATGAATGCGTAATCAATGTTCAGTGTTTAAATGCAATAATGTTTAGAACAGCACACTTATTATTTCATACTTTTTGTTTTTATGCTATAAGATTAACACAAATCAGTTTTTCACTGCATCCCTGCTCTATTAAAAAATTGATTTACTTAATGATTAATAGTAATTTTACACTCACTCAAAATGATTAATATTAAACCACAAAACCTGCTTGAATGTTTATATTTATTATCAATAATTATTGTTAATTTTAATCTGAATATTAACATTATAAATAATACATTTATTTAATTATAACCTTTTCAAAAAGTTCTCATACAAACGCACCTTTTTTATATTGCAATTTTTTATTGTATATTTTTAGATTTATTTTTTTCATGCTTTGTAATTTTATTAGTTTCTACAAATATGTTTATATATATTTTATTCATTTATTTATTTTTAAATATACCAAATATAAATTTCTGACATTTTTGTGTTGTTTTTAACTCAAATTTAGGTAAAATATAGACAAACCCAGAGTCACATTTGTACAGTGTTCAGCATACAGTACATAAGTACATATGTATATAATGTATGTGCATATACATTAGATTAGTCAGTATACTGATACCAAATCTGGAGCTTATCTAATAAAATAAAATACATAAAAATTTTAAAAGAGGAAAAATCAAGAGAAGCAAAAAAATCTAAACATTTAGTTGAAACATTTTGCTTGAATTTAATTGTATTATCTTTCCATTTCTAAATATGTTTGGTGACTAAAATATTAGTTTAATAAATATATCTGTTTAATAAATCAGTTTTGTTTAAATGCACCAAAATACATTGCCTACACTGTAAAAACAATTGACCTTAAATTCACAGTAAATTACTGGCTAATAATTTCATTACTTTTACAGTAAAATACTAAATTCACAACGAATTACTGTGAGCTAGTTCACAGTATTTTACTGTGATTTTGTTGCATTAAATGACTGTGAAATTCACAATAGATTGTAAAGTCCATTACTGTGATTTCACAGTATTATCTTGTAGAGTTGACTATATTTTACTGTGAAGCAGGCTTTCCTCGGCTTGTCATTCTGACATTTACCCTGACTTTGAAATAATTTTGGGTGTTAAACAGTGTTTGGTTTTATAAATCAATTACTTTTGTTCCAGTTTATTATGTTTTTGCTAAGCACAAAGTTATGTTCAATAAAAATGAATTCATATTTCCATGTTAACCGTATAAAATTAAATAAAGATGCAGTGCACCCAAAACTGAAAATGTCATTTCAAAACAGGATGAGTTATTTTTTAAGATGTAACCAAATTGTTTTTGGGGCTGCAATAACATTCTGCTATTTCTAAATATCAAAAAACTGCCAGTACTAACATAGAAGTTCATTTGTATTAATGTCTATGTTGAATGAAATAAAAAGAGTTTGAACTCCTATAACTAACATGCAAAAGATATAGCCCTTTTTACAGTAATTTGCAGTAATCATGCTAATTTGATTAACTTCACAATAAAATTCTGAAAACAGTACTGTGAATATTTACAGTTAAGTCCTGTAAAGTGTTTTTTTTACAGTGTATATTCACTGAGAAATGGATAAAAATATCCATTTTCAAAATGGGGTGTAATAATAATAATAATAATAATAATAATAATAATAATAATAATAATAATAATAATAATAATAATAATAATAATAATAATAACTTCTGTAATAAATGTAATTATTTTCCACTTTTGATCTGTTGATCATTATATTTTGAGTGTATATGAGAATACTCACCGATCTGCTGTTAGTTTGTTCCCACAGAAGAGTTTTACTGTTCTCAAAAGTCTGTTTCAGAATGTTGTCTCAGTGAACGGTGTTACTTTGTCTTGCCCTGTCCATGTCTATGTGCATCTCTTTTTCTGACTTTTTTTTCGTGTTTTGTTTAGTGTGTGTGGTGGTGCTTGTGCACTCTCTGAATCAGTGTCTTCATATCTAGGAGATTGTGAGAAGATATATTCCCTTGGCTGCTAGTTATAATGTTTCTGGGGGTGATGGGGAGAACTTGAAAGCCCTGTGCTGCCCAAATCAAAACTAACAAGGAAATGATGGGGGCTCCTTTATCTCCTCACTGGCCTGGAGGGGAAGAGCAGGGCAAAAGAAGGAGATCGAGGGAAAGGAGGGGTGGTGGGGGCGTCCTGGCTTCCTCTTTGATTTGTAAAAAATGCATTACCTCCGAAATCAAACGGAAAATTACTGAGCGAGAGCAAAACATACAGAGGAAAGAAACCGAGAGAGGGAGAGCCAAGTCAGGTGCATGGGCAGGTGAGGCTGGGTTTGCTTTGATTGGATAGGCTGGGTGATGAATACAGATTTTCCCCCCCAAAAAATAAAAAAATGATATGAATATGATGATGATTATATCTTTGTGGATTCATTTACAGGTGTATGATGTACTGAAGTGTGCTCATTTATTGTATTTGACCATGTTATGATGTACTGTTTATCATTAAGATGACAGTCCAGTTAATCTCATACCGTGCTTAGCATAATTGAGTACACCCCATTTTGAAAATGAATATTTTGTATCAATTTTTCAGTGAATATATTTTTGTGTTTAAACAAAACAGATTCATTAAACAGATACATGTATTAAATTATATTTTAGTCACCAAACATATTTAGAAATAGATAGATAATACAATTAAATTCAAGCAAAATATTGCAAAAAATAAATAAAATAAAAAATACAACCTACAAAATTTCGACAAAATTTTTCAATTTTTTTGCTTCTCTTGATTTTTCCTCTTTTAAAACTTGCATTTAATATTTTTATATAATATATAAATTTGAGTGTATTAGTTTTTGGACAGTTATTGTAAGTTATTTTGTTAGATAAGCTGCAGATTTGGCTTCTGTACTGACTAATCTAATGTACAGTTGAAGTCAGAATTAATAGTCCCCTGAATTATTAGCCCCCCTGTTTATTTCTTGCCCAATTACTGTTTAACGGAGAGAAGATTTCTTCAACACATATCTAAACATAATAGTTTTAATAACTCATTTTAAAAAACTGATTTATTGTATCTTTGCCATGATGACAGTAAATAATATTTGACTAGATATTTTTCAAGACACTTTTATACAGCTTAAAGTGACATTAAAGGCTTAACTAGGTTGATTAGGTTAAGTAGGCAGGTTAGGGTAATTAGCAAAGTTACTGTAAAATGATGGTTTGTTCTGTAGACAGTCAAAAAAAATTAGCTTAAAGGGGCTAATAATTTTGACCCTAAAATGGTTCATAAAAAATTAAAAACTGCTTTTATTTTAGCTGAAATAAAACAAATAAGACTTTCTCCAGAAGAAAAAATGTTATCAGACATACTGTGTAAATTTCCTTGCTCTGTGAAACACCATTTGGGAAATATTTAAAAAAGAAAAAAAAATTAAAAGGGGGGCTAATAATTCTGATTTCAACTGTATATGCACAAATATAATATTGTATAGCTTCCTATTCAAAATATGAATTTAATAGATAGATTTGTGAGGGGTGTACTTATTTATACTGAGCACTGTAGGTGATTGCAAAGTGGAATTTTAAGTAATTGTATGTAAGAAA
Source organism: Danio aesculapii (assembly GCF_903798145.1). NCBI lineage: Eukaryota > Metazoa > Chordata > Actinopteri > Cypriniformes > Danionidae > Danio > Danio aesculapii. The sequence continues at coordinate 29,940,349 of NC_079450.1, forward strand.
ACAGGCAATTGAGTAGACTTTTTTTGAGTATGATAGATGCTGCACTAAAGATGATATAGAGATGTGTGTTTCCAAAAAAAAAGACTGAGATGAGAAGAAGATGGAAGATGGTGTGAGGGTGGGGGGGAGAGCAAGTGGACAGTCCAAAGAGTAAAAGCAACAAAGAGAACTGTGTGTGTGTGTGTACTTGTGTGTGTAAAAGAGAAGTGCCTGGAGTTAGCAATAATAATTTATACAAACACACCTCAATAATTCACGTTCCATTTCAATGCTGGAGGGAAGATCCAAAATTCACAGAGCATAATTAAATAGAGTGGGAGAGAGTGGAGAGAGGGGGAGAGGGGAGAGGCCGGCATTAAAGATACCCTTGTACCGGCTTCTTTTTCTTCCACCCGAGCTTTGTAAAACAACCTTTATGAAATTGTGATGGCTGAGGAGAGATTGAATTTCTCTAGCCATGTATACTGAATTGCTGCATGGAGAGATGGATCTTTACAGATGCTCCCAGTTGTTCTGATCGCAGATGCAATCTTCAATGATTTTTGATATCCTGCTTTGAAGTTATTTGTATGAGCACATGCCCACCGTGGCGTATTTATTTCCTTTTTGCTGCAACGTGAATATTTCACGTTGAAAGTCAAGAGCAGTTTTGGAAACTTTTCTAATTTTGTGTGTTTTAATTGGTTGTGAGGTGTAATGCGTCTTGTATGTTTGGTCCTTATCGCTAACAGATACCTGTGAAATGCTATGAGGCCCTCACACACGGTCATATATGTTCAGCTGGAGACGGGGTCTTTTGAACGATGCTCTTTGTGAAAAAATGCTCAGTGATCTTCTGCATGGCTGAAGGGATAGCCTTCGGCAACCATATTTAAAGAAACCCTTCAAATGAAAAGGCATTGATTGATTTCAGAGGCCACTGGAATGACATGCCCTCATGGTTTACAAAAGCATGTTCAGACACACTGGTGTCTAGTGGGTGAAGTGAGTCCACAAGCACATGACACAAATTTGTTGAGTCAAAGTACCGTTCTTTAGCCTTTAGCCTTGTGTTCTGTGATTTAACTCAGAGACTGTGGAAAAAGAGACAACAACACATGACAACATGTTCTCTCTTACTGCTGTAGATAATTGAAGCCAAAATGTCCCAGTGCTGTCTGATGACATCATTTAGAGCCTGTACAGTAGTAATTATGAACGGGGGGTGTGGCATAACAGTCCCATCGAACTTTAGCAGCACTAATCGCATGTACACAATCAGAGCACACACCCCTTTATTGATAAATCATGAGTAAATTGCTGTAGAAATGCAATGTCCCATGGTTATTTTTAAAACAAATGGTTAAACATACAGTTGAAGTCAGAATTATTATCCCCATTGAATTATTAGCCCCCTGTTTATTTTTTCCTCAGTTTCTGTTTAACCAAGAGAAGATTTTTTTTCAGCACATTTCTAAACATAATAGTTTTAATAACTCATTTCTAATAACTGATTTATTTTATCTTTGACATGATGACAGTTAATAACATTTTACTAGATATTTTTCAAGACACTTCTATACAGCTTAAAGTGACATTTAAAGGCTTAACTAGGTTAATTAGGTTAACTAGGCAGGTTAGGGTAATTAGGCAAGTTATTGTATAATGATGGTTTCTTCTGTAGACAGTTGAAAAAATATAGCTTAAAGGGGCTAATAATTTTGACCCTAAAATGGTTCATAAAAAATGTAAAACTGCTTTTATTCTAGCCAAAATAAAACAAATAAGACTTTCTCCAGAAGAAAAAATATTATCAGACATACTGTGAAAATTTCCTTGCTCTGTTAAACATAATTTGGGAAATATTTAAAAAAGAAAAAAAATTCAAAGGGGGGCTATTAATTCTGACTTCAACTGTACATCAGCTTGATAAAAAAGCTACCCAAAAGTATTTAAATATTATTACATTTTTTATTTATTGCTCACATTCAATTAGTTGATAGAGTCGAGGAACTATGATGTCACCTTGTAGGCCAATCGGCTGCTAGCATAAAACTGGTTCCCTCGATAAAATCCCCATAGTATTTTCCCATAGGCTTTTCGAAGATTGCAAAAAATAAGCTCTGTGTTCAAACACATTTCATTACACTTACACGTTTTGTCCAACCAGATAATCCTCACACGAAAATATAAATTTAATCACTTTTATTCAACTTAAATGCAAACACAAGAACTGAAAAGCTAACATTAGGCTATAAACGGACTACTGTGCTTTCAGGGTCCTCGTCTGTGATGTCAGCACCACCCTGCTGATTGACAGGTCTATCAAATGCTTGCAAGTTCCATCATGGAGAGAACAAACATTCAATATTTCTTTTTGTCACAAAGTACAGCGAAAAGCAGCACATACAGTCACATATGCTATATATTTTAAAGAGTGTAAATATTGCAGTTATGGGAGCATTAAATATGTGTTCAAATAAAGAAAAAATCGATTGATCATGTTAAAATGACAGTTAATATTTATGTATTTTTACAAATTTATTCAGACATTTGCATTATCGGGAGCAGGAAAGAGACAGGCTTCACTGGTATCTTCATAATATCGTTTAACTGAAATAAATGATCAACAAATTAATCTGTCTTGACGGTCTCTACAAATGAAGCCATTATCTACACACAATATGAATTCCCAATTAGAAAAATACTACAAACCATAAAATACTATTTATGAAAATACTTAAATAACAGACAAATCCAAATGTCCAACACAAGCGAGCTGCGTTCCAGACTAGTTCAGCTCGATGATGTATAATGTCTCAGACACCGCCTGTTATCCCATTTAGCAACTTGATAGCAACCGTCTTTTTAAGAAAGCGTAACCGATTTAAAAAATCAAGAGTGTGACGTAACTGATGTTTTTATGTCGGAGAGTAAAACGTGAAAGTATCTTGAGTTTGTGTTAGCCACAAACCTTATTTAAGCAATTTAACCGAAATCCCATTCAAAAAACCCATTGACTTTAGGACAAGGGAACTGCAACTGCTAAAATGCTAACTCGGGTTTTTATACACAAATTGACGTCATAGTTCCTCCACTCCACACAGAAACTGTGATGTTATTGACCAATACTGCACTGTAGGATGACTAGGGGTCATCAAAAAGTTTTGGCTTCACTTTTCAGGACTTGTGAAGCACACCTGGTTAAACGTAAGGTTGTCACTGAAATTTGTTTTGTGTTTTTCTGTATGTGAATGCAGGTGTAGTGGAGGTATGGACTGTAACTGTGTTAGTGACCTGCTGCTCACGCCACCTGTCCCAGCCCTCTGGACACCAGGTGAGACACTGAAAGACTTCTTCACCATAGTTCTGTATGACAGGACAGCCGAAACAAATACACAGATATTATATTGATTTTTAAAACAAGCTTCTGTTATATATTTAAGCAAATGTTCCCAACAAACGTCACAAATTCAAACTTAGCAAAAATAATAAAAACTTAGGTAACACTTTATTTTGATGGTCCATTTGAGAATTAGTAGACTGTCTGCTTACTATCTGTTGATACTGCTACTTCCCAGACATTTTACTGACTATAAGAAACTTTACAAGTACATGCCAACTTACACTAACCCTAACCCTAACCCTAACCCTAACCTCAACCCCAACCCCAACCCCAACCCCAACCCCAACCCCAACCTAACAGTCTACTTATAATATAATGAGAAATAGTTGGCATGTAGATGCAGTGTAACTTAAATTCAACAAACGGACCATCAAAATAAAGTGTGACCAAAACTAATTATTGAGCAACCTACATTTTAGATACAATATTGCCATTTTCACTGAAAATCACCTTATCAGGTTGTTCAAAGCTAAGGTGGAATCAAGTGCTGTGTATCTTAACAATCACAGTTTTATTCAGCATTTTATATGACTTGGTTGAGTGAATCTTACAGCGACCCACTGTAATGCAGTCGCTGCATCCAAAATCAAATACATTTACTATATTTTTTGTTTATTTACAAAAATATTTACCACATAGATTTTATTTTAAGTTTGTAAAAACACATAAGGGAGGATTTTGTTTACAGAATGAACGTAAAGTAACACAAATGAGGTTGGTAGATTATGTCAACATATAGCAAATAATGAACATCCGAATTCCGTTCATATAGATTTTTTTCATGCTGTATAAAACTTGTAAAGTAAGCTCAAATTCAAATGTAGTATCTACTTAATAAACAATTTTGGACATTCTGATTTATTTTAAACAAATGGTTAAATGGAACAAAAACAAGTCAAACTAGAACAAACATATCCAAAGGCCAAATTTAAAGGTTGTGTAAATAGAGTGCTGCAACTTTGATGAAGAAACCCAGAAAACTAACTCCATATTCTGTTATCTAATGGCTTTTTTTTTTATAGTATTGATAATTCAATCATTTTCCTTCGGCTGAGTCCCTTTATTCAACATTGGTCGCCACAGCTGAATGAACCGCCAACTTATCCAGCAAATGTTTCACACAGCAGATGCCCTTCCAGCTGCAACCCAGTACTTGGAAACTTCCATACACACTCATCCAAACACACACACACACAACGGCCAATTTAGTTTATACAATTCACTTAGAGTGCATGTGTTTGGACTTTAGGGGAAACCGGAGCAACCGGGAAAACATGCAAACTCCACACAAAAACGCCAACTGGTCCAACCGGGACACGAACCAGTAACCTTTTGCTTTAAGTCAAGAGTGCTAACTGAGCCACCATGTCGCCCCTCAATATTGATAATTGCAATATTGATATTAATAATATAAACAATATTGAGTTGAAGTCAGAATTATTAATTGAATATTTTTTTTAATACAGAGCAAGGAAATTTTCACAGTATGTCTGATAATATTTTTTCTTCTGGAGAAAGTCTTAATAAAAGCAGTTTTACATTTTTTAAAAATGGGGGGGATGGGGGGGTAATAATTATGACTTCAACTGTACTATATGTGGTAAATATAACTTGACAATAGTTGTTTTGTTTTTATAGCATGATTACACACAATATTTCATAATCACCATAATTTAAGGATGACAACACATTCTTTTGAAGCTGTAAAAACAATTGCCAATGATCATGTGGTACAAGACAGCTCTTCGAAAGATCCCAGCTTATTATTTTACAAGAACACAAGGAAGTTAAAATCTTATTAAATGTTATTACAACATAGCATGAATGCACATTAAATAAAATTTTAAATGACATGTAGAACTGATAATCAGTTTTTGTTTCTGGTTGTCATTTAGTCTGAGAAAAAGACGGGTACACTCTCTCCCTATACTTTATTTAAAGACATTTTATATTTTCCAAAAATGGGAAATTCCTTTACGTAGACTAAATACTCCCTGGGCTCAAAGTACACTATCGAACCACCCATCGCTTCATCAGTTATTTAGACAGGAATGCTCTTAGCAAGTAACAAAACCAACAAGCCTTATCCAAATCCTTTCACTTACTCGCCTCCATTTCCTCAGGCATCGCCTTCCCAGAGTGGGCCTATAAGCCAGAGTCAAGCCCAGGCTCCAGGCAGATCCAGCTGTGGCACTTCATCCTGGAGCTGCTGCAGAAGGAGGAATACCAGGGGGTGATTGCCTGGCAGGGAGACTATGGTGAATTTGTGATCAAAGACCCAGACGAGGTGGCAAGACTGTGGGGCATTCGGAAGTGCAAACCTCACATGAACTACGACAAGCTCAGTCGAGCACTTAGGTATGCACAGCATGTGTGCGCTTCATATTCAAAGGCCTGTTTTCTGTTTTAATGCTTAATTGCTGCCTTTTATTGTTCTCTCATGCAATATGTATATTCTCCATCATGTGCTTTGTTGAGTACACAGGCTGTTTCTTTTGTGCGCTCGTGCTTTATATCGCATCTGATGAGAGGGAAAAACATCATTTATTTTTTTCCTCACATAATATCCTGTATAATAGCCTTGCCCCCTCCAATGCTTGATAGTATGTGGATATTTTAAGTGCTGCCTTCCCTCTGAAGAACATCAATACACTCCAATTTGTGGAATCTTTGAACATCTAAATGGATTCTGGATGTTCTCCGGCGAGAGGCTCATAGAAAAAATACTTGTCGATGGGGATTTTGAAAATTAAGTCTAAAATTGATTCGTCGCTTTGCAAAAAACTTATATCAGATCTCTTTTCAGACTCCAAACTCGTAAAACTTCTAACGTCTGAACTTCGACCCTGCTTGCATGGCATTCATGCAAATTGCGCTTATCCATTTCTCATCCCGTCTCTGTTATCGCTCTGCTCCCCTCCTCCACTTCTCCATTTAATAGATGCTGTCGCTGGCCGCTAATTGTTATGAATAGGCACAGGCCATAATTAGCCTCGTTGATTAGCCTTGCTTAATTGCTCAATTAAGGGGCACAATTGCCACATAAAATAAAAGCGTACAAATTATTGCACCGGCAGATTGCACCGCGGGAACTAACTCGTGTAGGCTGGCGGACCGGGTAAGGGGAAGTCAAGCATAAAGTGTGTTGAGATTAAAGAGGCTCGCTCTCATGCACAGGTGAGCATCCTCAAAGCGCTCTGACACCCGCGATGAGCGCAGACGGCTGATAGTCAGGGGAAAAGACTCAGATCGCTCTCTGATTCCCAGCTTTGTGTGATGTTGAGGAAAATCTAAGCGGTCATCGCTGTGCAGATCAGGAAGCTGACAGGACTGGTGCTCCCGAATGAAAGGCCATGACCCTGGAAAATGTTCCGGTGGAGGTGGAGGCAGCTTTTCCCCCTTTTAAAGACACAGTTCACTTGAAAAACAACACTGTGACATTTATTCATCCTCATGTTGCTTCAGATTAGGATGGCTTAAAGATCAAAACAGCATGTGTATTGTATATACAGTTGAAGTCAAAATTATTAGCCCTCCTTTATTATTTTTTCCCTAATTTTTGTTTAACTGAGAAAAGATTTTTAAAACAAATTCTTAAACATAATAGTTTTATTAACTCATTTTTAGTAACTGATTTATTTTATCTTTGCCATGATGACAGTAAATAATATTTCGCTAGATATTTTTCAAGACACTTCTATACAGCTTAAAGTGGCATTTAAAGGGTTAACTAGGTTAATTAGGTTAACTAGGCAGGTTAGGGTAATTAGACAAGTTATTGTATAACGATGGTTTGTTCTGTAGAATATCGAAAAAATATAGCTTAAAGGGGCTAATAATTTTGACCGTAAAATGGCTTTTAAAAAATTTAAAACTGCTTTTATTCTAGCTGAAATAAAACAAATGAGACTTTCTCCAGAAGAAAAAATATTATTAGACATACTGTACTGTGAAAATTTCTTGTAATAATAATTCTGACTTCAACTGTATATAGTAACAATGCACATGCTGTTTTGTATAGTAGTAATGTCCAGATGGAACATTTGCACGAAACATTTTTTATTAAAGGCTCTTTATTAGCATTCATGAACAACCTGTTACATCTATGGAATCTTTTTATTTCACAAAAGGTTCTTTACTATGAAAAAAGCTTTTTTTACTTTATGAATTTGTTCTGGGTACGATTAAAAATAGTTTTCACTAAAAGTTATTCTTATTATTATTGGTTGATTGATTTATTTGTATATTGATATTAAATATTTTTACTTAAAGAAATATTTTTTTGCCTTTCATCTTATTATCTTTTGGGAAAAGACTGTGTCATTTCCGGTGTCCTGACATTTTATCCTACCCATCAGATTATGCTACCAATACTGTACTTGAATGGTACTGAGCTTGCGGTTTGGGATTAGGTAGGTTAGGGCGATATTACAGCTTTAAATCACACTACTCTACATTAAAATTAACACTGGTAGCAAAATTTGACCTACTTTTTGAATGGGAGGTAGGACAATTTGACAAGGTAGGACAAATCGACAGAACACCGGTTAAAAAAAACTTGCTGGTTTATTAAAAGTAACTTTTATGACTTTATCAGAATTTGCCAGGGGTATGAATGATTTTGGGCTTGACTGTATCTCGTGAACATGCCAACAAGATTATATCCGTCTAACACGTCGTGTTAATGTTTATCAGAATGATTGTTCATTGATCACAGGTCACAATATTCACGCCTTCAACTTCATTGTTAACAGCATCCGCACAATTTTTATTGATTTAAACTTGGCCAGTTTTCATGGGAATCAAACCCATGGTTAGGGCCAGACAGAATTTGTGGACATTTTTTGCTATTTTTGCTGAAAATTTTGTAAAAAAAATCTGCGGATTTATGTGGAATGATTTTAGGAGAATCATAACTAAAACTTAATATATGAAATAAAAAATAATACATTTTTAACTTTTATTCAATGTTTACAATGCAAATCCAATCAGATCCACTTATTTCTCTACTAAAAGATGGAAAATGTTACTTTACAAACTGTATTGTAAATAAATCATATGAACATTTTAATATTATTATTATTATATCACAATAATATTAATGGAATTAATTTAAAAACTGAATAAATATAAGTTTAAACACATTTACCCAAGTTAATACATAGACTCAATAATGGGCTAAAAATTGGTGGAAATCTGCTGATTTCTGAATGTGCAAATTCAGTTTGGGCCTTCCATAGGTCTGTAGGGCCATGGTCTATTGCTTCAGCGTCACACAAAAGAAAAAAACAATAAAAATTAAAAAACACTTAAAAATGTTTTATTAAATTATTTTGAAAAAAACAAAAGGTATTACTTAACCTTTTGTCGAATTGCACTAATTGCACCCACATCGTAAAGAATTAGTTTAACTTAACCGCTTGTAACACAAGTGCTGAACAAACACTTACACCTTATTGGATTGTATTTCCTGTGTTCTTCATCCTGCAGATACTACTACAACAAACGCATTTTGCACAAAACCAAAGGCAAGCGCTTCACCTACAAGTTCAACTTCAGCAAGGTGGTTCTGGTGAATTACCCGCTGCTGGACATGGCGAGCTCTCCATTCCTGCTGGCCCAAAACCACTTCAATGGAGGAGCAGCGACACCGGACTGCAGCCCTGTCACACCTGAGGTGAGAGGAAATGAATTCTCATTCATCATGGTGTGTTTACAGAAGCATAATATCAACAGAACAATCTAAAAATGAGAGACAGGCACAAGCTGCCAGCTAGAGAAGAAAAATGAAGTCAGACAAAAAGCTGAAGAGCTTGACGTGCTCCGTGATAATAACAGCTCTATTGCCTGTGTTTAATGATTGATGTTTTTTTCTATCCATACTGTATAAGGCTCTCTGTATTAGCTTTGATGTGAGGGATCAGGCTATTGATTGTACAGAGTCAATCAGTATGTAGGTTTCTTTTTTGCTTTTTATTTTATTTCTTTTCAACTGTAATTGCTCTAGTATTACTGTTCAGCAATTATTTGCCTTCGGTCAATGTTAAACTTTAACTAAAATAGTTATCGTCTGAATACCAGGGGCAAAGCATAAATTTATATGTCCCGTTTGAATACAAAGAGACAGAGAGCAGGTTTGATCAATAAAGGCTTAGTCAAATTTGAAACTTGAATTCACTTCTTAAAAGTGTAAATGCTTAAAAGGAATAAAATGGCGGTAAATTTGCTTCACAAAGTAATTAAAAGTGAGACCCTGCAAGCGAAAACTTAGATTTAAAGCAGTTTTGCTGCACTTTATCCATTTCTGTTTGTAGATTTCAAAACAATAAATATTTTAAAGGCTGTTTAATCATTGAAAACCATAAATCTCCACTTCAATTCAATTCAATTCAGCAATGTGCATGTAAACCAAACTTTACAGTTTTAATCATATCTGTATTATGAAGGTTTACAAAGGCATATGTTCACATATACAGTATAGTAGTTTGCTTGATTGTATTCAAATTTTATTCTATAAAAACTGTGAAAATGTACTTTTTTGTAGTATTTGCGAAATCCTTTTGTAAAAAACCCTGAAAAATGTAAAGATATTAAATCTGATTTAATCCAATGTTCAGCTTATTGCGCTGAAAAAATATCCAAATTAGCACATATTCAATGAAATAATGAATAATTTGCATATTAAAACAACATTTTTGAAAAAGTTTTGACTTTCTAGCACTTGTTTTTACATTTAGTTTATAATAAATAATAATTTACATTTTTTATATAATAATGTTGTTAAAATGAAACCCAAATGGCTATAATATTATTTTATTAAAATCACAAATCTCAAAAAATGTTTGGAGTATTTCTACCTTGAATGGCCACAATAGTCAAATTAACCACATGTATTTCTTTTGAATATACATGTCTCTGTTGCCTAACAACTTTTTCTAACAAAAACTTTCTGATAGCAAAAACATAACTTCTTCTTTCAGTCTTTTAAAAACAACATTTTCACTGCGGTGAAAAACTCTCTCCTGCTTGCTTTACAAAGTGAGTTACTTTTACTTTTGGAAGCACTCTAACTTCCACACATATATACACTCACTGGTCACTTTATTAGGTACACTTGTCCAACTGCTAATTTCTAATCAGCCAATCTCATGGCAGCAACTCGATACATTTAGGCATGTAGACATGGTGAAGATGATCTGCTGCAGTTCAAACCGAGCAACAGAATGGGGAGGAAAGGTGATTTAAGTGACTTTGAACATGGCTGTCGGTGCCAGACGGGCTGGTCTGAGGATTTCAGAAACTGCTGATCTACTGGCATTTTCACGCACAATCATCTCTAGGGTTTACAGAGAATGGTCTGAGAAAGAGAAAATTTCCAGTGAGTGGCAGTTCTGTGAGCGCAAATGTCTTGTTGATGCCAGAGGTCAGAGGAAGATGGCCAGACTGGTTTGAGATGATAGAAAGGCAACAGTAACTCAAATAACCACTTGTTACAACTGAGGTATGCAGAAGAGCATCTCTGAATGCACAACATGTCAAACCTTGAGGTGTATGGGCTACAGTAGCAGAAGATCACACTGGGTGCCACTTTTGTCAGCTAAGAATAGGAAACTGAGGCTACAATTCAAACAGGCTCACCAAAATTTGACAACAGAAGATTGGAAAAGCGTTGTCTGGTCTCTGTTTCTGCTGCGACATTCGGATGGTAGGGTCAGAATTTGGCATCAACTACACAAAAGCATGGATCATCCTGCCTTATAGCAACAGTTCAGGCTGGTGATGGTGGCGTAATTGTGTGGGGGATGTTTTCTTGGCACACTTTGGGCCCATTAGTACCAATTGAGCATCATGTCAATGTCACAGCCCACCTGTGTATCCATCCCTCTATGATCAAAGTGTACTCATTTTCTGATAGCTACTTCCAGCAGGATAACCACCATGTCATAAAGCGCAAATCATCTCAGACTGGTTTCTTAAACTTGACAATGAGTTCACTGTACTTAAATGGCCTCCACAGTCACCAGGTCTCATTCCAATGGAGGACCTTTGGGATGTGGTGGAATGGCAGATTCACATTATGGCTGTGCAGCCAACAAATCTGCAGCAACTGCGTGATGCTATCATATCAATGTGGACCAAAATCTCAGAGGAATATTTCCATTACCTTGTTGAATCTATGCCATGAAGGATTAAGGCAGTTCTGAAGACAAAAGCGGGTCCAACCTGGTACTAGTAAGTTGTACCTAATAAAGTGACCGGAGAGTGTATATGCTATATTACAAAAATATCATTTTTAGGGTAATAACTTCATCAAATATGATGACAGACATTAAAAGATTGATTCTACAAACTGAACAGAAGCTTTGAATATAAATTTGACGTGATCAAACTCTTATATGAACAGCCAGAAGTATCGCTATGGCTATTCAATGTAGTTATAGAATTCCACTAGTTCAAGTCGTTATGTAACCAATCAACTGGGGAAGTATGGTGATAATAACTATTAGTTAAGCTATTTACCCTGTTCACCTGGTGTCTTGCCTTAAAATTGGCAGGCTGGTAAAAATACAATAATAACCTGATTTCACTTTTTCCTTGCGAATAAATAAGCATCTGTCCTGAGAAAGTTATCTGCGTTACATCTTGTCTAGAGGAGACTGAAGGAGAAGGAAAAGATCCAGAGGTGAAGAAGAAAGTGCAGAGAATGTCACAGACGGCGTTAAGCAGTCTTAAAACAAAAGAAGACATTATCCCTTTCCTCACATCCCCGTCTCTGTCCTATTCATCACTGCCATTGATTGAAAATGAAAGACATGTGAGAAATAAAAGAGAAGGTGGAGCTGTCAGATCAGTGTTGTGTAATTAATGCGGTTTGCTTAAGCAATCCAGATTATGTAGCTTCGAAGTACAGTCCTTTCTCAGCGAGAAGAGAAGAGTGACAGAAATGATCGATCACCTTCATGTCACTGATAATAAAAAAGAGAAAATCTTTACGCCGCTCATCCGCTAGGATTCCTGCGATGACTTCCAGGTTTCCTTTACTGAGCTTTATCCTTTTCTAATCTGCACCCAAAAGTCGTTGCTCATTTTGGGAGGTAAAACCCCAGGATCATTTTGTGGCCTATTCTGACTGATGCCTTTTTTTCTGGAGATTTCTAAAAGAGCATTAAAGATGTCATGATAGATTTACATTCTTTATGTTTTGATTATGCATTCATAATGCAGCAGTGAATTCTGTCTGCTCTGTTATTTTTATATTTTATGATCTGATTATATATGTGTTTATGTATCTAGTTTTCACTTCATATGTACATTTGATATTAGGTTCAATATATGACTACAGGCTAATATATTGGGGTGTCGCTGAAGTTAACAAAGTATTGATAGTTGTGTTAATATTATCATACAGTTATTACTTTTAGTGTTATGATCCATTATCAGATTATCAAGATGAATTTGCTGTGACAGTTTAACGGCGAAGAACTGAATTTTTCTCATCTTTTATCATCATTTTTTAAATTGTAATGAATGAATCTGAAGATCCCATCTTGATGTCGTTTTATCAGTCATTTTATAAAAGAAAAAGTAACCATTTGTATATTTTAATATATATATTTTAGTATGAGTCAGAATTACAGTGTTTTGAATTTTTATATTATATTATATATATATATTTTGTATATTTTAGTATGAGTCAGAATTACAGTGTTTTGAATTTTTATGTAAATATATCTGTCACACTGAATGATAATAGAATATTATTTCATCTATATTTTGCTTTTTAATTTTAAATTTTACATTTTTATGCTAATTAAAATGCTTTTCGTTCATCTTTCGTTCAAAAATCATTTTTTTAAATTGGAAATTGTATTGACAGCAGAATGTCTTTGATGTTGTGTATAAATGATTATTAACAAGAAAAAGTAAATATAACATCTTAATTTGTTGATCTGTCATTCAAACACTATTCATGCACTGATATACTATTTACGTAATAAATCTAAGTTGATGCATCTTATAAAGACTGGATGGAAAATTGTTGGGCATGGTAAATATTTTAATCCTCAAGTTTTTTATGAGAATTGTGTCCTCAATCAGGTCGAAAGGATTCTGAATGACCCAACTCATTTTTTGTTTCCACATTATGAACTGCTTCCCTCTGGTAGGAGATTTAGAGTGCCAAAATGTAGGTTGAACCGATATAGATCCTTTGTACCAGTTTCAGTGGGTTTACTTAACAAGAGTTTTTCTTAATTAGCATTATAATTATTGTAACTACTGGATTTTGTATTGTTTTAATTTTTTGTTTTTATGAAATCTCTGCAGCAATATGATGATGCCTATAACAAATTTCCTGTCAAGGACAATGAAGTTTTACTACTACGAGTGCTACTACTACTACTAATAATAATATTAATAATAATTATCTAATGATTTTAATCTTTATCTTTATCTTTATCTTTAACCTTTATCTTTTCTCTGTGCTATCTCAGGCCCTTCAGACATTATTCCCCCGTTTGCCTGAATCGGGTAGAGGACCGTCTCTGTTTGAGCGCAACGCAGGAGCCCCAGGACCTGATGGAGACAAGCTGAGACTGGACACTTTCCCTTTCCTCAGCTCAGGTACTAACTAACTAACTAACTAACCAACTAACTAAATAGATAGATAATTAATTAAAAAGAGATTTACCATTGAATCTTTCTCTGATTTTTCAGAGTAGTGATTGGAGACTGGTGATATGCAGATATAGTTCACACTGCTTATAGTAGTACATTTTGAACTAAGCACATGATGGTAGTTTACACCAAAAGTGAGAAATAGCTAATATACAGTTGAAGTCAGAATTATTACCCCCCCTGAATTATTAGCCCCCTGTTTATTTTTTTCCCCAATTTCTGTTTAACGGAGAAAATATTTTTTAATAACTAGTACTAATAACTAGTAACTAAATCATTTTAAATACTCATTTCTAATAGCTGATTTTTTTAATATTTGCCATAATGACAGTAAATAATATTTGACTAGATATTTTTCAAGACACTTCTATACAGCTTAAAGTGACATTTAAAGACTTAATTAGGTTAATTAGGTTAACTAGGCAGGTTAGGGTAATTAGGCAAGTTATTGTATAGTGAGGGTTTGTCCTGTAGACTATCGAATAAAAACATAGCTTAAAGGGGCTAATTTAATATTATTGACCTTAAAATGGTTAATATTGACCTTAAAATGGTTTGTAAAAAATTAGAAACTGCTTTTATTCTAGCCAAAATAAAACAAATAAGACTTTCCCCAGAAGAAAAAATATTGTCAGACATACTGTGAAAATTTCCTTGCTCTGTTAAACATCATTTGGGAAATATTTAAAAAAGAAATACAATTCAAAGGGGGGCTAATAATTCTGACTTCAACTGTTTTTGTTACTGATGTTTGTTAATGTTAGTTTTAATTTTTAGCTATTATTTGTTAATGATATATTTGTTATTAGCTCCCTTAATTAGATAAAATAATTACTGTTTTATTTTATTTATTTTATTTTACTTAATTTTTTTTATTTCATTTATTTTATTTTATTTTAATGAGGCATTTTAGTTTACTGAGTTACATTTTTATTGCATCTTTTTATTAACATTTTAACTATTAATCACAAAACACATTGAAACAAACCAACAGACAACGCAATGCTAAAGAAAGACAGAATAAATTATATATATATATATATATATATATATATATATATATATATATATATATATATATATATATATATATATATATATATATATATATATATATATATATATATATATATATATATATTCATAAATAAAATAATTATAATAAATGAATAAAAAGTAGCAATAATGATAATAATAAGTAAATAAATAAACAAAATATTTGAAAATTAAATAATAGTAAAATAAAATACCTAAATTCAATTATGACATACCATAGAGTTTCGTTAACTACAAACTAACATAAGTAAAGCCATAAGTTGCTGATGTGAAAATGTACAAACAAACAAATGAACATCACCTTATTAGGGTTTCATCAGTTTAATTTAGTTAATTGTTTAAAAATGGTGCCTTGCAGTAAGTTGTCAGCAAACAATACCCCTATAAAGAATTAGAACATTTTCAGTCAATATCTGAGGCATGCTGTCGATCAGATGAACATGACAATGTTTATGTTTGAAAATAAATCATCTTCAAGCATTTGGTGCGGCGATAAACACCACTGTGAATTACAGAAAAATATCAAAAAATTATTAAAAAGCCATTCCAATCTATTTGTATCCTTAAAATCTCTGTGTTATTCATTTCCATATGCATTTCTGCGCTCTAGCACTTCTGTAAACGTCATTTACACACTCCTTTGTCTTTTCCGATGCTCGTAATGCACTGAAATATGGGTGTATCAGAATGTATGAGGGCATGAGTATGTCAAAGCAACTCCTCAGCCCCCCCCCCAAAAAAAAACCCTCTTCAACTTAGTTTGTCCTGAGGTCCTGTTCCGCCCTCCTCCTCTCCTTACCCCTCTCTGTCTCCCATGTGTACCCGCTGTCCTAATCCCTTCCCAAGCAGGAAGGCCCTAATTGAGGGTGCAGGCTTCAGTTTGTGGCCTGTGGCGCCCATTACTGTGTTTTCATAAGCAAGTGAGGCCTGCCTGACTGATTCAATATTCATGTGTCTGCCAGCTACTCCTGGCCCTACACACACACACACACACACACACACACGCACACACACACGCACACACACACACACACACACACACACACACACACACACACACTAGCACTGTCAAATTAGCCCTGCATAGCAAATAACACAGAGAGAAGCAGAGGAGATGAAAAAAGAGAGGGAGAGAAAGTAAAGTAGGCAGCAATGAAGGAAGAAAGAGGCTGAGGAAGAAGTAAAGGTAAAAATTTAATAAGAAGGAAACCTGTTTGTATTGTAAGCAAAAACATGTAATGTAGGTTTATGAAATCATATTTAAACTCGTGTCTTCTTGATTGTATATTTGTGAATATTAGTATAAATCAATAAATCATTTTTTATTAATTATTAAATAGAAATAAATTCAAATGTTGGCTTAAATGCTATTTTGTCTAACATATTTACTTTTCATTAGATTATTATTATTATTATTATTATTATTGTAGAAAATGTAAAATATTAAAAAAAAATATTACTGATAATTAATATATGTATTACATATATTACCTAATTGATTAATTAATATAATGATATATTTAATCATTGCACCTTCTCCTTTGTTTTTCATTCATTCATTTTCTTTTCGGCTTAGTCCCTTTTTTAACCCAGGGTCGCCACAGCGGAATGAACCGCCAACTTATCCAGCACATGTTTTACGCAGCGGATGCCCTTCCAGCTGCAACCCATCACTGGGAAACATCCATACACACTCATTCACTACGGACAATTTAGTCTACCCAATTCACCTGTACCGCATGTCTTTGGAATGTGGGGTAAACCGGAGCACCCGGAGAAAACCCACGCGAACGCAGGGAGAACATGCAAACTCCACACAGAAACGTCTACTGGCCTAGCCGAGGCTCGAACCGATGACCTTCTTGCTGTGAGGTGACAGCACTACCTACTGCGCCACTGCGTCGCCTCTCTTTTTGTTATCTGTTACTTAAAAAGCTGGTGGAATTCATACCTTTTTTCTTTAATAATTCATTCAAAGTATTAACCCTAATTGATTAATTAATCACAGGGAATTTAACTTCTTATTTTTTTCATATATTTGAACAATAGAGAGATTGTTTAAATGTATGGGGTCAGATTAAAAAAACATTTATATTAAGCAAGGTAATTCATAAAACTGATTTTTATTTTATGTAAATACTGTTCTTTTGAACTTTTTGTTCAGAAAAGAATCCAGAAAAAAATCATATACCCTTAAAGTCAGAATTATTAGCCCCCCCCTGTTTATTTTTCCCCCCAATTTCTGTTTAACGGAGAGAAGATTTTTTTCAACACATTTATAAACATAATAAATTTCTAATAACTGATTTCTAATAACTGATTTATTTTATCTTTGCCATGATGACAGTAAATAATATTTGACTAGATATTTTTCAAGACACTTCTATACAGCTTAAAGTGACATTTAAAGGCTTACCTAGGTTAATTAGGTTAACTAGGCAGGTTAGGGTAATTAGGCAAGTTATTGTATAATGATGGTTTGTTCTGCAGACAATCAAAAAATATAGCTTAAAGGTGCTAATAATTTTGACCTTGAATATTATCAGACATACCGTGAAAATTTCCTTGCTCTGATAATCATAATTTGGGAAATAAAGAAAAAAGAAAAAAATATTCAAAAGGGGGCTAATAATTCAACTGTATGTTAATAAAATAGTTCCCATTGCAACTTTTTAAACATTCATAATAAAAAGGATTGTTTCATACTATATCACACTATAAAGAAAATGCTGGGTTCCACACAGTCCTTTTATGTTGTCCCAACACAAATTGATTAAGTTAACTTCTTCTTACAAATTTAAGGGGATTGAACATAAAACAATTTAGCTGTTCCAAAAGAAAATAAAGAACAAACAACAAACAGAGTGCAGAGGAATCATATCAAAAGCATCATGTGTAGGCATGGGCAGTATAAGATTCTGACGGTATGATAACCTTGGATAAAAATACCACGGTTTCACGGTATCACGGTATTGTGATTACTGCTGTAAAATATATTCTTTTTAAATGTCTGAGTAAAAAACATAAAAACCTTTTTCCTCTTTTGAACACAAAATATTTTATTTTGAGAAACATTTAAAGCATTTTGTAGCAGTAAACATGTCAGGCTAAATCATTCAAATGAATCATTGACTTGTGCTCTTTTCATTTGTTTCTGAAACATAGATTTCTTTACAATTTAAAACGGTATCTTTGCATATCTTTTCTGCTGTAGATAATGTTGTCCTAAAAAAATCTTACACACCTTAGAAACGGTATATAGTATAAAAATTTGGCAGTTTTAAAACCTTGACTTTTCTAAACTGCAGTATATCTTGAAAACGGTTATCATCCAATGCCTAATCATGTGACACATACAACTATGGTAACTGGCTTCTGGAAATTAAACTTTGATTTTAAGATCTTAATATGCATACAATTTTTTCAGAATCAATGATTCAAAACATCCTTCTAGTTTTCCCTGAAAATGAGTCCCCTCATGTTCTCTGTTTACAATCCCACCTCTAACATCTGACCAAAAACATTAACACCGTCTTCCTTTCCATGTTTTGTCAATCCCTCCCATAGGAGCCCCTTGTTACTCTAAACCTCCATCCCTACTGGGCCCTTACCCTCGGAGCCCTTCTTTTGACTACCCCTGGGGGTTCAACCCTTACCTCCCTGGGGCCTTTTCCCTCAACAACTGTCCCAAACTGCCTCCAGGCTCCCTCTACTCCTCACACTTCTACCCCAACCAGCTCCAGTCCAGCCTGTCCCAGTTACCACACCCCTTCTCCTCACTCCTGCCCCCCGGGGACGCCGCCGGGACAGAACGGGGAGGAACAAATGGCTCCGCTGGTGGTCAGCCTCCAAGACTGTGCATCCCACCATATCCCGGGAGCCTTTCATTAGGCCGGACTGAATTGGGGAACGGAGGAACGGGTGTAGGCGACCGGGAACGAGGGGAGGTCGGTGTTCCTGCTGGAGCTCTTGGTTTGGGGTTGGGTTTAGGATTGGGGTTAGGTGGTGTAACCATAGGAAGCGGAGGAGGCCATCAGAGCCCCTCGGAGCGGAGAAAGGGTGTGAAGCAGGATCCGGAGTCAGACTCTGAGCTGGAGATCACAGATCTAAGCGACTGCAGCTCGGAGAACGAGAACGAGCCGGACTTCTCTTTGGGGAAGGAGCCGGGGCTGGGTGCACGCTCACATCTTCTGGAGGCCAAATCAGGGGGTCTAGGGGGAGTCTTGCCCCCTCTGTCATCTCTTCCTCCAGCCGTGTCTCCGCATCCCCTCAAGAGCCTGGGACCCCTGACTCCGCCACCGTCCCTCTCTCCCTCGCTCAGTATGGTGGAGCGGCACAGGGAAACAGACACTCTGAAAGTCGCTCACAGTTAATATGTTCTGTTGTGTGTGATTTCTGTTGTCTTGCAGGTTCTCTCTTTCTCCTTTTTCTGTCTGTGGATTCCTGCATTTGTGGAATAATACTGTATATTTACCATTTTTTTCCTGTCCAATGTTTTAGTGTCCTCTCAAGCCACTCGTGCTGTTCGAGTATTTTGCTTTCTTCAGTTTTTGGAATCGCACAATGCTGTCTTAGGGGCCATTCACACTGAATGTGTTTTGTATCTGGATAATTGTCAGAAAGAGTATAAAATGTAAGAGTTTGAGATGCGTTTTGAAAAAATGAACTTTTAACCGGAGCTCCCTGTATTTTAGGAGCCGTGTCAGGCTTAAGGTGCTCACTAGGAGGGATTTACTAGGAGGCTTAATGAATAGAAAAGGACTTACAATACTGCAAAATGATTATTTAAATAAGCTGCACTATAAAAATGTTGTGTTGTTTTAACCCAGCATTAAGTCAATGGACAGTCCCAACATTGGGTTAGTTTTATTTAAGTTAAATGTAAATGACACTTTCTAACCCATAATTGTTTGTCCATATTTTAACCAACACTGGGTTAAAATAACACAACTAACAATTAAAGTTCAATGTTTTCTTTATTTTCTTTATTACCTCAAGAAGGATTGCTTTTTAAAAATTACATTTAATTTATTTTTTCCTACTAGTCTTGGAAAACATGAGAAAATATTAAATGTGTGATTTTTAGATCTGGTAAATTCATGGAATACTTAAAATACCGTAAATTAATTTTAGTTAAATTGTTAAAGTTAAAAGAAGAAAAAAATCTTTTAAAAATCTTTTTGATTTTAATTAAGCAGATTTAATCATTGCTTTAGAATGTTTTAAACACTCAATTCTTATGTAATAAATTACTAAATAAATGTAAAAGCTTTGGGTCCTTCAGATGTTATTGCTGATAGTAAAAGGCTGAGAACCACTGAAAACCAATGGAAGATTAAAGCATAATAATAATAATAATAATAATAATAATAATAATAATAAAACATGTTTTATGTGAGTGGCCCCTGTCATTTTAAAAATCAAAATGCAACACAAAAACTGCTTCAACAATTTTAACATTTAAAAAAGAAAAGAAAATGATTATTCTCTCATCTCTGTTAGGAAGCTGTAACAATGAGATATCTTGTAGCTAAGACAGCACAGTAAGTGAATATGCACATTTTTAATCACCCACTTTTTAAAACTGCACTGCATTCTGGCCCTGCAGAGATAGACAGTAGGTTTGTTCTGCTTCATGTATTTCCCAGACTTTTCCTTAAGTAATGCTAAGCTCCGCAATACAGTGTTCAGCTAAACAATGTAATGCCAGCAAAACGCAATAATGGCATTGAAAGTAATTTTAACCTGATTCAGTTGCGCAGCAATAAAGCACTTTAGTTTTATTGTGCTGATTCCAAAGGATTCAGACAAATTTATGGTCAAACATTGCCATCTTGTGGTTTAAATAAAAATCCAAGCCCTTCGTAGTCTTCTGAAGATAATGTTTATTTATTTATTTATTTATTTATTTATTTATTTATTTATTTATTTATTTATTTATTTATTTATTTATTTATTTATTTATTTCACATTTCATGTCCTGTCCATATCTTTTTTTTAAACAAAAACTTTATGAGCCTGAGAATGAGAGACAATGCTGCTCATGTCAGTGAATATTTAAAATTTGTATCTATTTCATTGTATATATTTTATTATTGTGTACATTATGTTCAATTACTATTACTATATGGGATAGTTGTATTGGTGTCATTTTACTCTGTACCTAATTAAAGAGTGATATATGAGGCAGGGAAATGATTAAGTAATATATGTGTAGTGACCCAAAGTTGACCGATGTGGAGCAATTGTTTTTCACAAGGCTCAAAAGAATGGACTGAGAAGTGTGCGTAAATAATAATAATAATAATTTTTAAAAATCTGACCCCTCTAATTGTGCCCATTGGAAATTTTCCCCATTTATGCCCAAATGATGACCCTACTGGACTGAGTTATGCCACTAGTTTCACTTTTCAATAATTAATTCGCCCAGTGGTGGGGTATTATAATTAATCTAGTGTGAATAATATTAGTTGCAGCTTCTGCTCCTTTCTTTAAGCAGTGTTCTCTCTGATTTTTATTAAGTTTTAATATATGAACATTTGATTTTAATGTAAAGATGTCCATGAATTGGAGCAGAATGACACACGTTAATGAATCTTGAAAACGAGGAGGTGGGGAAAATAAGGGCCTCAAATAAATTTTACCTACCTGAGCCAACGGTTTTCACAGATATTCTTTGGAAAGTTCTTATCAGATTCTAGATAAGATACTTGAATGAGTTGTTACTTGACTTGCCCGTACTACAGAAGATTTCCGCTGTACATAGGACTTTGTGTATTTGTGTGTACACATTGAAAAGGAAAAAAAATACCATTTACCTTACAGTAAAGCTTTTCTTTGTTTTATTGTGAAATTTAAAACAGAAAGGATGACTAGAACAAAAAATGAGCAAAGAGTAATATCTTCAAGAGCAATAAACAATATTCTTGAGATTGAATTTATTGTGGATTTTTCTTTCAGTTCAATTGAACGTGCTCTGAATTACGTTCTTAAAAATAAAGATTCTTTAGAAATGGTTGCATGAAAAACATTGACACCCAGTGTAACTTTACACTTCAAGGTTCTGTGCAGTGAAAAATGTTATTTAGATTCTTAAAATGTTCTTTAAAATACGCAAATGTTCTCTGTTAAAATTGTTCTCTCTGAAAAAAAGACATGTTGCATTTAAAATTATTATTCGAAAGGTTATTTGGGTTAAACTATTTTTCCTGTTTGTTTTGAAAACTGGTGACACGGTAGCTCAGTGGTTAACACTGACGCCTCACATCAAAAAGGTTGCTGGTTCGAGTCCTGGCTGGGCCAGCTGGCATTTCTGTGTGGAGTTTGCATGTTCTCCCCATGTTGGTGTGGGTTTCCCCCACAGTCCAAAGACATGGACTATAGGTGAATTGAATAAACTAAATTGGCAATAATGTATGTGTGTGAATGAGTGTGTATTAATGTTTCCCAGTACTGGGTTGCAGCTGGAAGGGCATCCACTGTGTAAAACATATGCTGGATAAGTTGGCGGTTCATTACGCTGTAGTGACCCCTGATGAATAAAGGGACTAAGCCGAAGGAAAATGAATGAATGAATGTTTGAAAACTCACATTCATGCTGAATACTAATATCTTGCAAACTAATAAGAAATATATAATTACTGTCATCATGGCAAAGGCAAAAAAAGTTAATAAAACTATTATGTTTTAAAATGTGTTGAAAAAGCTTATCAAACAACATTTGAGAATTTTTAAATGACAGTTTGGGTGGCTCAGTGGTTAGCACTGTCACCTCACAGCAAGAAGGTCACTGGTTCCAGTCCCGGCTGGGTCCGTTGGAATTTCTGTGTGGAGTTTGCATGTTTCCTGTGTTCGCGTAGGTTTTCTCTGGGTGCTCCGGTTTCCCCCACAGTCCAAAGACTTGCACTATCGGCGAATTGAATAAACTACACTGGCCGTAGTGTATGGGTTGCAGCTGGAAGAGCAAGAAGTTGGTGGGGGGTAGTTGGCAGTTCATTCTGCTGTGGCGGCCCCTGATGACTAAATGAATGAATGAATAAATTACAGTTTCACTGGAGGGCTAATAGTTATTTTATCTGTAAATAGAATAGATAAAAAGAATGCTAGTGATTACATAGTTTTAATAGTGTTAAATAGATGACTCTTTGGACAATTCTTTATTTAGACATGTCAAATTCACAGAATTGCCTTAAATACAGAGATTAACTTGACAATGGAAATATATAAAAGCTAAATAAATGACTACAGGCGTATATTTCCTGCACATACAAATATAGATCAGCGTATTTCAAAATAAGGGACAGGCTTATTCATTAATCGTGAAAATGTGTAGAGTAATACCACAGGGAGCCGTGTAGTGTCCCTCAGCACACGTTCGAAGAGCCCTGATAGTGATAGCCGTTCTAATGGAGGGGAACGAATTTAGTGTAACACTGCACGTAACCAAACGGACATAGATGAAATGAATTTCTGGACACCGTTTGGCCTCTGGTGGTCGCAAGTCATACAGGAAGAGGCGGTGGAAGGCGAAAAGTTACGTTCCCCAAAGCAAAAAAAACACACAGCTTCTCTGTCGATGGCACTCTGGAATCACTAAACATATTTATCGAATTTCCGCACATTAAGAATGGTTTGGTCTTGCTTGTATATCTGCAATCAAACATCGCGCGCTTGAATTTGTCTCCACTTCCGCGTACAATGTTTTTTTCCAACGACATACGACAAGTTTAGAACAGGAAGCCTGCAGAGGCGCTTGTCACTTCGTCTCACCTTTTAGAAGGTAAGTTTTTAGCTTAAACATTTGGATTATTGGGTCACTTATGATTTTGAGGTGTTTTATACATTTTTATGACACATCGATGTGATTTGTCATGAGAGGGAGCATTCGCACACTTGATTAGCATGATCCGATTCTGCCAGTTTGCCTTTGCTCGCCGAGAGGAATGTTGTGTTTGGCTACAATGTAACCTTTGCCAGAATTCCTGTTATTTCCGTCGACCTGCGCCTCTATTTTTCAACAAGACAACGTTAGAGTCTAGCGAGATGTTTTGAATGAGAATAAGGCTCTTTGACAGCTAAACAGTTTTACTTGAAATTCCTCGACCCTTTATAATGGCTAAAAAACGTCCATACGCGGTGTCAACATAACCATCGTTTATGTTGTTATTGATATTTCAGCCTTAGATCAGCATTGACAGTACGTTACACTGTAATTCGTTTCACATATTTGCAACAAACCGATTAATTTAAATATTTAGTAATATAAATAAAATACCTCGCTGCAGCTAACACAAGTCTGAAAAGTTTTCTTTTGAATTTTACTAATATTTAAGTAATATCAGAGTGGTGTTGTACTTCATGTTAGCACATAAGGTATTTCCGTTTTCAAACTTGTTCAACACAAGTGTTTAATGGACAAGCAGCTTGTTAGTTTCTATTTTTTCATAGTTCCTCTCTACTAACTAAAATAATTCCCCAATAAACAAGAGTAACTACTTTTATGTGACATCAAGGAAAGTCTGGTCTGGAATATGGATCAGCACTTTGGAGTGGATTTCATATTCCGCTTCGTGTTTTGTATTTCACAGTCAACGGTGAGAAAATCTCAGGTGAAGAGAAAACTGACTTCTGTAAACCATCAAAAATCACTGTGCTTTGCATCTGTTTGTAAGAGAAAACACAGTCCCTTCAGTTACATGCCCGTGGACCTTTTCTCAGTCATTTGCCTCATTTTCTATTCAATTATGAGGTTCAAACACTGCATTTTAGTGACATTTTAAGCACTATATTTAGCTTGTCAGATGGTTATCATTACTACACTTTTTGATGCAACAAAAATATTTCCTACATTTTTGTCAAAGTGCTTACAATAGGATTTTATGTTTACAAACACGTGTGTTTATTTACAAATGTGCATTACGTTATTACAGTTTTATAAATAATGTAATGAGATTACAATATTAAATAAATTTTTTTGAACAAAGAAATAAAAAAAATACTTTGTTTTTTAAATGCTAATTTATTATCAATTATCATTTTAAAAACAATTAGGAATCTATTAAAACTTGTTTTAAATTAAAACTGTAGCCTATAGGCAAATAACAAACTAGCCAGCTCATTTCCTCAGTCAGAATTTGTCCATTTTAATAATAATTAAAAATTACATTTGTACTTAAAGCCTTCTTTTTATGGTTATTTTCACAGTTCATGAGGGCATACTGTCAAAAATGGGACAATTGAGCTCATATAGGGGCCAAACTCTGGACTTTGTTAGTAGTCTTTCGAACCACCCCTGGCTACAGGCCTGAGTTACATTAGTTGCTTTATTCCTACTTTCCCCCATTCAAATCCCAGTAATTCACATTTAAGCTCAAAATTGCCTGCATTAAATATGTATAATAATCTCTGATGGGCAGGAAAAAAAAAGTTTTATCATGAATATGCTTTAACAAACTTGAGTATAAATCCTAAATCCATTGTTTTCATCCATACATGAAGTAGCCAGTTTGTTTTTGCCATCATTATACAAGCGAATGTCAAGTAGGGCTGCATGATATTGAAAAAATTTGATATTGCGATATTTAATTTTTCTGCGATAATTATTGCAGTATGAATTTTGTATCAGAAGGTGGTTTGAACAGCTCTATTTGACGGTTTTCTGAGAAGTCTAACAGTATTCAGGTACGGAAATCGAATAATCACAATGCAAAAAAAATCATTTTGTCTTGTTTCTAGTGCAAAAAAAACTATTCTTAGACCAAGTAAAAATGTTGTTTAGTTTTCACCGTCAGAAGAAATAAGTAAAATTAAGAGATTTTGCTTGTTTTAAGGAAATTATCTGCCAGTGGGGTATGTAAAATAATATTGTTTTCGCTATGAAATGTAGATATTTGGACTAAAACAAAACAAAAATTCTAAGTAAAAATATTTTTTTTTTCAAAAATCATGTAAAGTTCATATAAATACAGTGATTAAATACAAATTTGTAGCTCCGGCTCAACTACAAGTCAGACTGGACATTGCATATCTTTGCGATGTGACTATTGCAGATGCGCAAATTGCGATATCGATGCTGAAACGATATATTGTGCAGCCCTAATGTCAAGGTAAATTGATGTCAGCCATTGTTTACATTTTATGTTTGGCTTCCAGGTAATTCGTTGTGTAGAAAACCACTGTAGTCCATTACATTTTTGGGCAAGGAGCACTTAAGAAGCATCGTTAGTCTTGATGTAGTTCTAAGCTACGACTGTCTGACAGCTAGAGTGAACTGGGATTAGATTAGTTTAACCTTCATGGAGTGAGCCTTGTTCATATTTATTGGATGCATTTGAAGAGAAATTGCAGTCATCAGTTAACCTGCTTGTATTCCTCTGTCAGCCGATGCTACTCTGTTTTCATCCCCCTGGTGTTGTCTATAAACATTCTCGGTGCTTGTTTTCTTGAGTTTCTTGTGAAAACGCATTTATGTCACTGTCAGAATGTGTAATTCTTTTGTGAGGTCATTGCAGTTCAGATTATTCTGTGAAAAGGCCAAACGGGAGCATTGTTAGAGTATGTTCTTGTTGGCTGCTTGTGGCGTTGCAATACTGATCATAGTGGAAAAACAGGAAGACATAGAGTCACAGCGACTCAAAAAGGTTTAGGTCAACAACAGTAAAAAGGCTTCAGGGTTTTTGTTGTAGATAGTACAACCCATTACAAAGGGATTCATAATTACTATACTTCAGTGGAAAAGCTGGAATGATAAGCCTGTCACGAAAGCCAATTGGATTGTAGAAGTTCATTATCTGAAAGATTTGTATGAACAATGTTAAAGCATGCATGCTAATCTAGTATCTTTACAATATTTTGTGTAGATTTTAGTGTACAATTTGTGTGTACAATATTTTGTGCGGTCATTAATCCAGTATACTGTCATTCAAAAGTCTAGTGCCAGTAAGGCTTATGTTCACCAAAGCTGCAATTAGTTCAACAAAATACAGCACATGTAGTAATATCGTGGAAAACTAATACGATTCAAAACAGCTTTTTATTTTAACAATCTATTATGTTTGTGTAGTTTATAGGGATGCTCATTTAGGTTAGTTTTGCTAACCCACAAACTGTCTAATTTGTGTCTGACACATTAAATATTGCATTAAAATTCTGATTTATTTTAACATGCAAACAAATTAACAAACGAACATCTTCACGCAACTGCAGTGTTTCCAACAGCATAGAAAAACTGAATAAACTAAATAAAAGAATAAAATAAATAGCCCTGTCCTAGATATTTTCCCCTTTAATGACAAATTTAGGTCACAAAATGAAAACACTGACCGAATGCTTTTTAAGAACCAGCATAGGCTGTTTTTTTCCCATTATATATGTTTTTCTTCTGTCAAATAGAAATAGCAGGCTACCTCAAATGGATCGCTCCACAGAAAATATGCATTTAATAAATGCTTCGCTGTAATTCTTATATCATAAACCTCTGTCAAAATTTTTAATAGAAGTCATTAGTTTAAAGATTATGGCTGCTTCCGAAACCGCCTACTGCTCAGTAGATACTGCATTTGAATTTAAACATACTACTCTGCCGTTAGAAAAGTATGTTACAGTATGAATGTGAGCAGTATGAATTAGGGTTGGGCAATGTCGACCAATTTGGCATTGTACTATGTCTAATGTGAAACATCGGTAATGGACGATGGCATCGTGTATTGACTCAACCCTAGTATGAATGGAGTTCGGATATACTACATCCGCCATTTTGTCACGATCATGTGACCTACCAGCATCATTTGCTTTCTCTTCACTCCCATTCATGAATTCTCTCGTGGGGCATCATGGGATAGCGGAGCATGCATGGGATGCGCACTTCAGAATCTCGCCGGAAGTATTAGGTCATCCGGGTACTTCTCGCATACTGATTTTCGAATTCTATTAATTCGGACATACTACTCGGCTCGCATACTGATTTTAGTGAACTATATAGTATGGAAGTATGCGGTTTCAGACGCAGCCCTGTGTCTTAAGTGTCTGGTTTTACCTTAGAGCTTGTGTGCTTTTATTTGCTCTTTCACTCCAGAGGATTTTTGGTATTTTTTTATTAATTTTTTGAATTTTGTGTCCCCAAAATGCAGTGGTTGTGCACATGGATGGCCAAAATGCATAAAAAGTTCCCCATTTGTAGAAACTTGTCATTATGCTTAGAAGTATTGCGAGAGAGAATATACTGCCATACAGCTTATTGCTACAATATATTGAAACTACTGTGTCACTGCCAGTATTTAAAGCCTTGTGCATTGCATAACCAATATAGCCTGGTTTACTGTGCAACCTCAATATAAGCTAGTGTGAAGTTCTACATGCTTTACTCCCAGATTTATCTTGGGGTGGATAATAACTGAAGCAATGGGGGTGCCTTACCACTTCCTCTTCCTGTTCTGACATTTCACGTCTGTCTCTCTCTTTCACTGCCTTTCATACACAGAGGCAAGTACAATCTTGTCCAGACTGAAGCTACTGACTCTTTTCTTTAGAAAGAATGCAGACAATTTCATTTTGTAGCAGTCCTTTTATCTGTTTTTTTTTTCAATATATGTGTCACTTCCTCTCTTACATAGTGAGAGTTTTTGTTTACTCCTCGATTGAAAAAATAATGTCTTCAGACCGTAGGAATTTGTGATGACTGGTGCTTATGGGAAATTTTAGATCTTTATTATGACATAGCGCACAGTATTATTGTAAAAGTGAGCATGTGAGTTAATAGACCCACTGAATTTTTCTTCTTGTTACTTTAAAAAATTCTTAATTTAGACTCACTTATGTTGTTTCTAAATCGGTATGCTTTTCTTTCCTTTAAAAAAGACAACTGAAATTGATCAGAGAAGTTTGAAGAATGTTGCTTCAAAACTAAGAACATTTGAACCCTAGGCAGGGCCCCAGTATAACTTTTTTATTTTGTTATTTATTTATTTTTTGCCAGGATCACTGTAGCACTAGTATGAAATTTAACTTTAATCTCTTTAGGCTCTATAGATGGTGCCATAAGCACCTGGTTTGGTGTTGGTCCACATGTAATATTAATAATATTGCAAGTTCAGTCTTGCAAGTAAGAGTTAATCAATGGCTTGCCGTGCATTGGATTTTAGGTGAAGTTTTATAAACTAATTTCGAGAGGAGCACATGATGGGCTATGATTGATTGCGGCTGGTCTCTCATCTGTAATCAGCAATAATCCAATCAGATTAATGCAAGCCTACAATAAATAGACCGGTTTCACCCTACTGTCTTATTTCGTTTTGGAAGAATCCCTTCTTCCACCCCATTTCCTCCTTTTACCAGGGGGACCTCTCGAGACCTACTTGATCTCGGGATCTCGGGAGCTCTGGCCTCAATTATCTCCCAGCTCCGGGTTCTCTCCTGGGACAGCATGCCAAACCTGTTAATAGTGTCAAGCAATATGTAAGTGTGAACTCTTGAAATACACAAAGCAGAGGCAAATAACACCAAGACACAAAACATTTAAAATCCTTTAGCTCACAGCAACTCCTACTTGTCCTACTTATTCCATTATCATTTGCCAATTTATTGATAAGTCATAACTAGTTTGAATTTTTTGCAGCACATTATCTGACTGAATTTTTGTTAGTTATGAAGTTAGTTCTCCTGGTCCCTGCTTCAAATGCGCAAAATCAATATTGCGTGTGTGTGTGTAAATGACATGGGCAAATCTAATAGCTCATAGTAACACCTCTTCACAAATATTTTAGTGCATATTTGCAAGTTGAGTGATCTCCATTGGCTCCCTTGTGCAGCACACGTTAGCATTTTCGAGATTACACATATGAATGAAAACTCTGGCAATTGTTACTGAGTTGCTATGGTTACAACTAATGTTTGAGGGTAGCACATTTATTTCAAACTAATCAAAACTGACTGGAATTATCAGTGCATTAAATGAATGTTGCACACCTTCCAGTGTTCCTATAAAGAATTTCAACAGTCCATGGAGTAAGTTCTAATAAACCAACGCAATCTCATGGCAATTCGTAACTTTTTGATTTAGTGGCTAATTCGTATGAATTTATACGATCTAATTTTACAATTTAGCACGATTTACTCATCCCCCAATGACGGTTGAGTTTAGGGGTGGGTTTAGGGGTTTGGTTAGGTACCACGCCTCCTTTTTAAAATCGTACAATTTCGTACGACTGAACTTGTACGAATTCGTAGTGAAAATATCTGAAAAAAGCTTTCTTCATTTCTGTCTTTGTTTTATTGTATTTTTTTCCTAATACTTGCAGTCCATTTAGTTTTACTCATTTAATAATAGATTACTTGCATAAAGGTTTTAATATGTTAGTTTTAGTAGTTTTTGCTGTGCTGTTAATGTAATAGAGAACTGTAAAATTGGTAGCAACGCATTTGTGCAATAAATAAAATCTTTTTGCAATATTAGTAGGGCTGGGCTGAAAAAGATATTACATCGAATCGCAATAATATTTATGTCAATAACTATGCTAAGCTCTGGACTTTTTTTACACTATATTGATCTAAGAGCCAATCAGACAGCAGAAATATTCAACAATGGGATTCTAGAAGTGTGCTGATATTAGATGCACCAAATTTTCAGCCACCAAATATTATCGGCCACTGAAAATAGGTTTTGTTATTTAATAGACCCTCTAATTTGTGTCGCTTCAGTTATTGTTGGGGTACTCTTTTAAATATGGAAGCATCAACAACCGATATCGAAATATAAATCGTTATTGTTCAATGTGGAAAATAATTCATCAAGATTGCGTTTTTGCCATATCGCCCAGCCTGAAATATTAGTTAAATTTCCAACCCCTGTAAATATGACTTGGATTTTTTTTAAAGTTGGTTTTTAATGGATGTGTCTGCAGCAGGTTAGAAAATGGAAAAACACTACAGTAGCTTTTTGCCACAAAAAAAATCTAAATAATAAAGAGCTGCTTTGTTGCTTGCTTTTATTATGTGGAACTATAAAATAGGTACTTTTGTTTTCTGGTGAGTTGCGTTTCCAAGCTAGCTATCAAAATGAGATTATATAATGTTGACATTCAGTTCACATCAGAAGTCCAATGCATACAGCAGCAGAGTGTCTCATGTTTGTGTGTTTATGCAGTGACAGCTTTCTTGTGTGTGTATATATGTGTAATGTGGTGTTTTTTGGCATGCTTTGCTGAGGCTACAGAAACTGTTGGTGTTTCCTGACCCATTAACAAAGAAGCCTATGTCTTGTCATGAGTAATAGTAGTGGCGCATGTCTGGGTGGGAGGTATGTTTGTGGAAGCTGTCAGTGGTGTGTTCTCTGTGTGAATTCTGGTTGTATATTATTGGGAAGCAAAGGTGGGTGCAGATACTTTAACCTCATCCAGATGCAACCAGGTGTGTGGAAAAGAAATTCTCGTATTGCATGAGTGGAAAATATAATGCTTAAAGAAGTGAGCGAAGTAAAATTTATTGTTAGCTGAAAGAGCGATGAGAGTCTTAAAGGGATGGTTCGCCCAAAAATAATAGTTTCCTCAACATTTACTCTCACTCAAGTGATTCTAAACTAGGCCTGGGCGATATTGCATTATCACGATATCATGTTTCAAATAATTTGCTATCGATAATTATTGAATAATTTTTAACAATCCATTTAGGAATATTAGGATTTTTTTAATTTAACCACTTTATTTTAATTTACCAACATTAATAAAGCAAATAGTTTTAATAGTCAAAAACAAAAATATCTAAACTAAATATCTGATCGCTTTATAATAAAATAAACATAAATGTTAAAGAGACTTGTTACAAATGTTACAAGGTGTCTGCAATGGTAAAGGTAGATTAACATCTGTAAGGTGTGAATAATAAGAATACAGTAAACCTCAAACTCTGTCAACAAAACAAATTATGGTAATCAAATCTGAGCTTTCAAGTAAAGGAATCAGCGTTCATTATTCAGATACATACTGCAACATTACAAATTGTAAAGTTGAATGACTACATTACCCCCTATGCTAAAAAGTCTTTCAGATAGGGTGCAAGTGGCTGGGATGCACAGGAAAAGAAACCAAAAAGCCACTCTGGAGACATCCTCACATCCTTTATCATTTACAATCTCCTCATTGCTGCTATATGTATCTCATTTTTGCATGTTGTTTTTCTGACCTGAAGTGACAAGCGCGAGCGCGGGGTTTCTTTGCGCTCGTGCTCCCCTGGCGTCTCTAATAACTAGGCGACCATCAGCCGTTTTCTCAGAGGATGACAAACAGACAAACCATTGCTGCAGCTGCGATACAAGTTTATGGAGAAAAGTAAAAAGCACTGCAGTGTTTGTGTGCGCTGCGTTTGTCTGAGGTAATTAGTCTACCGCTATTACTGAAACCTGTGTATATTACAAAGTGTGAAGCAGATTGGATAGTGCTACTTGCGTGAATCACGATGCGGTCACGGCTTTGGAAAATGTACGTGCGTCACGTGTGCGGCGATAACGTACCGTGTGCACGTTGTGCGAGTCGCGTGCCTCCATTGGAAATGACAAACCCACACCCTATGCTTTTTGGCATTCCTTCCAAGGCGCACACTAACCAGTCACATTTTAATAAAACTACATACTAAAACTTCATACAGAACTTTCTTTTTTTTTTAATGGTTATTGGCAATGGTGTTCAGTCAATAAAAACTGATAGTGATTGCCCTTTCTGAACCTATATGAATTTCTGTCTTCTGTTGAACACAAAAGCTAGATTTTCTGAAGAATGTTGGAAAAAACAGCCATTGTTATGGGTAGGTCTATCACAATAATCAATATATCGACTTATTGCACAAAACATGGGCATGACCTTAATCGGTTTTTGTGATGTAATATATGTTGCCCATACATTAAACAATTCTAGCAAAATTTTAGCTGATTGTGCAACATCTCTATCTCAGGTGTCAGTACGGTTAAAAACACTATAGTATTTACTATAAATTACTATAGTATATTTTAATAATAATAATAATAATAATTATTATTATTAATTTGTTTAGGATTTATAGGTTTACACAGTTCATTTCTAATTCCTAATTATTAAATTGTTAAAATGACTATAATTAAATGAAATATTCTTAAAAATAAAAGATTATGTGTTCTTTGGAAGAGTGTACTCAACAGAGGAAAGAACCTCAAACAGGTCTGGAACAAGTGGGGGGATGAGTAAATGATGACACCTTTTTAGTTTTGGTTGAACTGTCCCTTTAAGTGAATGTTTTTACGAAAAGGTAATTATGAGTGGTAAATGGAAGGTTGTGGAAGACAGACTGTAGGAGACTAAATTGTCTTAAGAGAAGATGCATTTTAATTGCATTTTAAATACATTTTTAAGAATGAATGACAACAGAGAAGCAAAAGAACAGGACTTTTGTAGATGTTTTTGCCTGTTGTGTCATCATTTGTTATGAGCGCTGGGTTTTCAAGATCCTGTGAAGTTAAGACTTGTCAACCTAAAACAAAAAAAGCATGTGCGATAACCTCTGTGTCCTGCTGCATTCTGTCTGTCTTTGTCCAGCTGGTCAGTTTGTTGACGCAGAGGAAAAACATAGTTCTCGTAAGGGACATTCACACTGACTGAATTCAAAGCGATCTGGAGTCATTCATTTTCAATTTGAAGACTATGATGAGCTGGTATAAGGGATTGAGCAGAAATGCCCAATCAGAAACAAATGCAAAAAGCACTTTTATAAGGGGTTTAAACACGGTTGTGTGGCAACAGTGTGTGAATATAGCCAGCATCTAATGCTAAAACTTAATTACATTTTTTTTATTTATTTATTTATTTTTATTTTTCGCACTAGATAAAAACTGTCTACAACTATATTTTGATTGACATTTTCCCTTTTTCCATGTCATCAAAGGGGCAATTTGTCTCTCATTAGCATAAACAGCCCTGAGTGAGAAGTACCTGCTGAAGATAATGTCAACGACTAAGAGGATTGTAAATAAAACGTTTTAGATAAAACGTAGTCTCCATAGACTACCTCCTTCTGGGACATTTCTATTGCTTTTTTAGTTTTTAACAGAGATAACGTTAGTTATTCGAGTTTAAAGCGACAGTCACCAAAATGGCACAATTTGGATTGTAAAAGTTGCCATCTCAAATATTTATAAAAATGATCAGCGTGGTATTTGGAGCTGAAACTTTACATACACACTTTAGGGACATTAGAGACTCATTTTATCATGTAAAAGTAGACATTAAGATCCTCTTTAATGTTTTAATTGAATAGTATGAAGATATTTTTGGTGTATTTGTATTATTTTACAAGCTTTATGTTAATCTCTGAAAATGCCTGGTTGTTCCGAACTAAATTTGAGTCAGATATAGACAATCCTGATTCTGGGTTAAACATTTAATTGAAAATGTTTTGGTTTACAATAAAGTCCATGCAACTCCTGTTTTATCAGAAACTCCACCAAATACAAAATAAAAGCATCAGTCTGTCATTTATTTAAAAAAAAAATTGAACAGCAAATTATAATAGGGCTGAACAATATATTGTTTGAGCATCGAAATCGCAATGTGTCTATCCGCAATAGTCACATAGCAGGATTTGAAACCATAAAGCACTATTAACTTATGTTTTTGCTCTGCCGTTTTTATATATGTTTGTAATTTGTTTTATTGTTATGCAAATGCACTGCATAGAAAATACCTTGTTCATTCAGTTAATCTAGTTAATGAAATATTTCCAAATAACTGTTTAAATCATCTGATGAAATTATATTCATATCACTATATATATATATATTTATATATATATATATATATATATATATATATATATATATATATATATATATATATATATATGGCAGCAAGACAAAATATTGCAATATCAGATTTTCCCAATGTACCAGTAAGTACTGCAGATTTTCATACCAGTAAGTACTGCAGTATGGTTTAGGGCTACATGACATTGGGAAAATCTGATATTGCAATATTTTGTCTTGCTGCCATATATACGTATATACATACACACATACATATATACATACATACATGCATACATTGGGAAATGTACATGACATATACATGACATGACATTGGGAAAATCTGATATTGCGATATTTTGTTTTGCTGCCATATAAATATAAATATATAAATATATATATATATATATATATATATATATATATATATATATATATATATATATATATATATATATATATATATATATATATATATATATATATATGGCAGCAAGACAAAATATCGCAATATCAGATTTTCCCAATGTCATGTAGCCCTAAACCATACTGCAGTACTTACTGGTATGATTGAGCCATAAATGTGCCGTTACTGTTACTTTCAGCAGTAAATTGCAACTGTCATCACTCTTGGCATCACCAGGGCTTTTATTCTGCAGTATGCACAAGATCCACAGAAGATCTTGTCAGATTGCCTGCTCCAGAGAGCAACTATTTGCTGGATTTGCCAAGTTTTGCAAAGTTCATGGCATAGAACCTTAAGATGTTTGAGGCCTTTGGATCAACTAAAAGCATTTGGAAAGTACATTTGCATTCTTTACAGTTGAGATGCACCACTAATAGGGTTGTACAGATAAAACTATTTTAATGTGTTTCAACGATAATCAGAGAAATTAGCAAGAAGACCATGGGCTCTATTTTGACGATCCATGAGCAAAGTGCAGGGCGCAAACGCATTAAGGGCGTGTCAGAATCCACTTTTGCTATTATAAGGAAGGGAAAATCCGATTTGCGCTGTGGCGCATGGTCTAAAAGCATTGAGCTTATTTTCTTAATGAGTTATAGGTGTGTTTGAGAATAAACCAATCAGAGTCTCATCTCCCATTCCCTTTAAGAGTCAGTTGCATCGCGCCTTAGCATATTTGCTATTTACATGACGGACTTTGTAAGTGTAAAAACGGAGCCCTTCACAAGAGAGAAAACAGTTAAACAGAGCATCTACAGCACGAGAATGAGAGATGAGCCTCCTCATTGTTTACTTTCGCTTTCACTCTTGTGGATAGGGAAACTTCTTGTACCACAGACATCCATTAGCCTATAAATAATTAATTTCATTTGTTAAGCGCAAAGATTTATTTCAAAACTACTTCTAAATTCGGTTCTAATTTCCAGCAAACGAATAAATGAACGAAGTGTGGTCAAAAAACTGAGTTATTTCCAAATACACATGCTATGCCCCATATGGTCTAAAACCTGACAGGTGGGCAAATCGTAGCTTGTTTTTAATAAAACAAATATAAATATGCAAATAATAAATATTACTACTACTAATAATGATAACATTATACAAAAGCAAATTGTCATGAATGAACTGAAAAAGCCTCCCGAGATTAAGACATGAAAGTTTAGGGCTAGAAAATACGTTTTGTAATATTTTATTCCTTTATATTAATATCCTATATATATATCCTTATTATATCCCATATATATCCTTAATATTTAAATTCTTTTTTATATGTAAAGATATTTGTGAATTGCTGTACATCCCGTTTGTATTAAGCAATGTGTAAGCGAGGCGCATAACTAACGCACTCTGCGCTGGACAATAGACCGGCTTTGTTCTGGTCTATAGAACAGTCTATTATAGTTTCTCAAAATAGCAACGCGCCAGCAATGAGCCTCAACACATCTTCTTTTTTAGATCAGAACGCCTATGGGTGCACATGAGTGCAAATGCATTTGCTATTTAAACAGCGTGGCGCAAAACGTCAAGACGACTCTTGTGCCAAGCTGAAACTAGCAAACAACAATTGCGTTGCGTCTTGCGCCACATTGCACCAGGTGTATGATAGGGCACTGAATATTGTGTCTTTTTCATGTTCACTTTCTGTACTAAATAGTCTGACTGATTGTGGTTTGAATCTCCTTCACCAACATTACACAAATCATATAGTTTTATAATTGGTTGTGTGGTATCCACAGTCTGGTGGTATGAAACTGAAATATTGTCAGAATTACAGCTGGCTTAGTATAAAGGCCCAGTACACTTTTTATTCTTTGTGTAAGGGGCAAGAAGAGTTTGAAAAGCCTGAGTGAAGTAAACTGTTTTCGAACACTTTAACACCTCTGTGCTACAGTACATGGGGTTGTTAATGTGTCCCACTGCTCGTATGTACACCTAAACACAACGATGTTGAGTGAGAGAAGAACAACATTGTCACATCTTTACCTTGTACTAACGCTGAAAAGTACTGCTGTTGTGCACAAACTGAAAGAAAAGATGCAATAATGTAATGTGTGTATTTATATAGCGCATTTATCGTGTATGGCTATACACCCGAAGACCTTCACAATCATGAGGGGGGTCTCTCCACACCACCATCAGTGTGCAGCATCCACTTGGATGATGCTATGGCAGCCACAGGTCAACAGCGCCAGTGCGCTCACCCCACACTAGCTGGTGGCCGATGGAGGGAATTTGAAGAGAAGTGCCGTGGAATTTTTAACGACCACGGGGAGTCAGGACCTCGGTTTAACGTCTCATCTGAAAGACGGCGCTCACTGACATTATAGTGTCCCCTTTACTTTACTGGGGCAAAAGACTGCCTTCTAACTGGGTAAAAGAAGGCAGAACAAACCCATCGATTGCGCAATCATCACAAACTAATAATAGCTTAAAGGTGTTTAGGAGCCAAAGCGAACCCCCAAAAGTTTGCTGAGCTGTTTCAAACTACCAAAAAAGAACTTAGAAATAACATAATTTCAGATTTAGTTTGAAGGATGCCAAGGACAATGACATTGTGGCATTGTGGTGCAGTAAAAGTTCAAAATATATAATAGATGCTTTAAGATAAATACAATTATTTTGCCAACAAATTCATTAAACAAATATTTTAGAACATTAAATCATTATGTATTTAATAATTGAATCATTATCTACATTATTTTCTCCCCCACTGAATATTAATTAAAAGCACATTTAAATATGATATAAACAAATAGGTCTATGTTGGATCTTATTTGTGTCTAATTTAATAGACATGATGTACATGAACTGGCCATTTATCCAAACAAATTTAGAGACAGAAACTAAACCGCCAGAAATAGGCTAATAGTGAAATTTCTTTTTATTAAATTACAAAAAATAACCTTCCTATGATCGAACAGAAATGCATTCATAGGATCTAAAGAATAGCAAGTTTCTACAGCCAGTCTCGCTATGTTTATGAATGAACTGGGTGGGCAGAGAGCAAGCGGTCTTTAGCAGTTGTTTGAACGCAAACGCATTCAACCACATGTTCATCTACTCTGTATCTTTGCCGGCCAATTGTTTCTGTTGCTACCAATGCGGGGGAAGGGGCAGGGAATCAAGAGTCTGCCTAAACATTTTGATGTCTGTCAGCCATTGGTGCTAGACGATGGCATTATTGTCTATCGCCACCACCGTCTTTAGTATTGCACAGATATAAATTAACAAATACCCAAATTAAATTTGATTAATTAAGAATAAGATAAATACTTTAGTTTTAATGACAATTAATGGGTGATGCACTGTTATCCCTACTATACATTGTTTCGAGTTCACGAGTTCTTCTGCTTGCTGGTTTGTTATACTATTGTAGTTGATTTCAGATGAACAAGCCAATGGGGGTAATGTTGTTTTGATGCACCCTTTTGTCATTCAATATTGAAAATACAAACAAACCCAAAAAAACTTCCTCCCTACTGTTCATATTTTTGCACACATTTATATTTTCCATTTATTGTTGTATATCTTTTGGAAATGAAAATATTGTGTCATAACACTCCAATAGTTTGAGCCAACAGTTCCGCCTTAATTAAAGCTAGATAAGTTACGGAAGACAAAGTGAATAGCTAAAATCGGTGGAATTATTTATTACCGTTGCTGTGTTGTATGTTTGATGCAAGGGCATATGCCAGAAAGTGATGTGGTGTTCCAGGATCCTCCTTCAGAAGTCTTGCCGGAGAGACGTGATGCAGGCGGGAATCGCTGAACAGAAAGGAGTTGCAGTCAGGTTGAGTCAGATCGCCCAGGGTGGAGTGATGAACTGACAGAATGATGGATGCAGTGACAGGAGTGTGGAGGAGAAAGCGAGAGAGGCTGGTGGAGGGCAGGAAAATGATTTGATGTACTGGTGCCCGTGTTCATATCTGAATCCGAACTACAGAGTGATCACCTATCTCCATTGAGACAACTTTTTTTTGGACTAGCATTTTCCTCTTGGTTCTGGAACACTTCCAAAAGGTACAGATAAAGTCATCTCTCAGACTTGACTCAAGATGGAGGTTAAAGTTGGATGATCTAACAGCCGAAAGCTTGTGTTTTTTTAGGCGCACAGACTCAATGCGGTTGGCTCTGTAAAAGAGGGTGGGTTGATTTTTGGCTGCCGATCATGGTGCTGGAGCTTCCTGGCAGTCCCTGCCCCTCTAGCGCTCGGCCACTGGACACAGGCACCACATGATGTAAAGTTCCTTACTGAATAACTATACGCTCCATTCAGAGATGTCCAATGTGAGAACATGCGTGGACACGTGTTCACGCTGAAGCACAGATGCATACTCAGACTCACTCAATCACACACACACGCACACATGCAGTGCCAGTGGTGGCGCAGGTCTGTTGGGCAGCCGGACAGGCCAGGTTTGTGTTCAGTCAAAGGACTCTGTGTTTGAAGCAGGCTGATTACTCCCTGGACTCACAGCCCACATTTGGAAGCAGTTAGAGAGAGATTTTAGGCTGCCATGGTTTCTACCAATCAGTGCTGGTTAGAGTGTAGTTTATTCGCTTGTCCAACATTTACACCATTGGATGGTAGAACTCCACTTATACCCTAAAATCTGAAATTGAGCTACACAAAATTGGAAAAATCTAACATTGTGATTTTTTTTAATTTAGCGATATATCTTGTAGGGTTGGGTGATGTCGACCAATTTGGCATCGTACGAAGTCTAATGTAAAACATTGCGACGGACGATGTAGGCGGTGGTGAATTAATTATTTATGAATAATTAATTAATTCATAACAAATTAATTATTTTTAGCTTACCATTTCAATCACCTTACCCGCATGGTCTTTATTTATTAATGATTTGGTTATGGGTAAAACAAAGATAAGTTACACACAAATTACCACCTGTCAATCACCTTTTCCGCGGGACTCTGTCATGTATAGGCAGAGTGATCGGTGTCGTTATAATGGCGTCGACAAACGCAGTTGTTTTTGGTAAAAAAAGGTGCTCAGCCAACAGGAGCCAACCAACAATATCTGAGGTTTTCTCTAAAGTTAAGTAATAATAACAATAAAATGTTATTAAGTATAAGCGTGAAAGCGAAAGATTGAAGCAGGGTACTGATGCTGTGACACATTACCTGATAGATTCAAAAGACAGAGAAGTCGTTAGATAGAGACAAGATTGATTATCACGTTTAACCTCCTAGGGCTTACATTTCTGTATTTGCATGTGTTGTGAGTGTTTTCATGCGTAACAATCTATAGCTACATTCAGGAAAATGATACAATTGAAATAAAGTGTTTTATTGTTTTCCGAGTCTAACAGTATTCAAGTACAGTAACTGAATGATAAAAATAAAAATAATTCAATGAGATTAATCATTGTTAAAGTTACAAATGATACAATTTCTTATGCCTGAATACTTTTAATGTCATTATACAATCAAAGGCATCAAAACACATGCAAATGATCATTTATAATCCAGACTCAGTATTATGTATGCTTGCAATATGACTATTGCGAATGATCACATTGCGATATTGATGCAGAAATGGTATATTGTGCAGCCCTACACTGAAATATTATCTTTTGTGTTGATCTTTTGTGTTTATTAGAGCCCAAGTTTCATGTTTGGGTGAACTATCCTTTTAACTGGGTTAGATAACGGATAAATAAGTTGGAAGGTAAAACCACCAGTAAGTCTTTTATTCAGTCAATTAATTCAAAATTGCCAATTTTACCAATCAAAGGATCATTAAATCAAACGATTCTTTTAAAAGCAAATTCTTTCACGAACAAAACAACCGTTTTTCAGCTCTGACTTTGTTGTTAACCTTAGGTAAACATAAGAAAAACCAATAAATGTAAAAAAAAAAAAAAAAAAAGTGAAATGTACAGTAATTCACTCAATATTAACTTATTGTTTGTTATATAGAGCAAACTGTTGTTTAAAATCTGTATGATTTTTGCAATCATTGTCATGCACTCATAATCAGGAAAACAACACTCTTGCTTGTAGGGCAGCGTATTAAAAAATAAATTGTATGAACGTCAAGTTTTCAGTCAGTTATGCTCTAGAACAAACTTTTGAGAAATGATGTTGTCTGTAATGTTCTGGATCTGAAGATTGGCCTAGGGTGAACTCCTGTACACTAGGCTATCCGAACCGTACCTGGGTACGTTTGACCCCCATTTCAGTTCAATTCAATTCACCTTTATGTGTATAGTGCTTTTACAATGTAGATTGTGTCAAAGCAGCTTCACATAGAAGATCATAGTAAAGTGTGTGGTTTAATAATCACTACTGAGAGTCCAAACACTGAAGAGCAATCCATCGATGCACAGTGCTACAGATCTCGAACCATGCAAGTCAGTAGTGACAGCGGCAAGGAAAAAAATTCAATAGTTGGCAAAAGTGAAGACTTAAAAAACCTCGAGAAAACCAGGCTCAGTTGGGCAGGACCATTTCTCCTCTGGCCAAACGTCTTGTGCAGAGCTGCAGTCAAGGCTGGTAGCTGGGCCTCAGCGAAGACTCGTTTATCCCTGGAGCGTCACAGGGATCAGTGTCATGCTCTCCACTCCTCCAAGACCACCACAGCTGCTGCTCTGGATACGACCTGGTCCAGGATATGGAAACCTTGGGATCTTCTCGTCGCCGGTCTTGGATCGAATCAGTGGCGTTGCATAGTCTGAGGGCCTTGGGATGAGTATCCCCAGGTGGAAATAGAGAATAAAGAGAATAATTAGCATAGCTGCTGTTCATAGTGTATATAAACGAGATGAAGAAACCTGTGTGGAGCACATTCATGTATCATACCGCTAAGTGATGCACTGAGTGTATGCTTTACTAAAAACTAAAAGGAGAGTGTGTCTGAGCCTCGGACATTATCAGGAAGGGTATTCCAGAGTTTAGGGGCCATAAATGAGAAGGCTCGACCTCCTGTACTCGACTATGCTATTCTAGGTACTACCAGAAGCCCTGAGTTTTGAGATCTTAAAGAGCGAGTTGGATTGTAGCGAGACAGAAGGTTGGTTAGATAAACAGGAGCTAAATTACTTAAAGCTTTACAGGTAAGAAGCAATATTTTAATTTCAATACGAAACTTAACAGGCAGCCAGTGTAAGGAGGATAAAATTGGGGTGATGTGATCAAATTTTCTAGACCTGGTAAGAACTCTGGCAGCTGCATTTTGTACTAGCTGAAGTTGCTGGGCAGCCAGCAAACAGAGCACTACAGTAATCCAGCATAGAAGTCATAAAAGTATGGACTAGTTTTTTTACATCTGAGATGGATAGCATACTTTGTAACTTAGTGGTATTTCTCAGATGAAAGAAGGCAGTTTTTTTTGACATGGGATATATGATTTTCAAAAGTTAAATTGCTGTCTAATATGACTCCCGGATCTTTTATAGTAGATCTAATTCAAACTTTGTATCCCTCTAATTGAAGGTAGAGTTGCGAGATCTGCTGTGTACAGGATTTAGGCCCAATAAGTAATAATTCTGTTTTGAGTTTAAGAGAAGAAAATTGTTGGTCATCTAGTCTTTAACATCTTTAATACACTCAGTTAGCTTAGACAGGTTCATTTTCCCTGAATTTCCCAGTTCGTTTGACAGGTGTGAGTGCTCTGAGTCTCACCCAGGCGCGGTCCAGTTGGCTGGCCCTGGCACAGTTAGAAGAGGTGTGGCAGAGCACGATTTGGTTGGGCTTTGGGGCGGTACACTTGTAGTGTGAGTGCAAAATGCACCTGAGCACGAAACTGAAGAGCCAACGTCACTTTTAAAGGACTGTTTTATGTGGATTTATTAATCATTCTTAGATCTCAATGAACACAAACTGTCATAGTTTGGTAAAAACGCAAACCCCTTGCTGCACATCTGCAGAAACTTTTACAAACCTCTTAATATGTGCAGCATAATAATTTTTAGGAAAGTTTATGAGCATCAAAACTGGTGGATCTGTTCAGCAAAAGATTTGACTGTCATCGCATCCCAAAAAACGTAAAATAATACAAAACAATAGGACTAAGTGAGATCGCTTCTCATCTGTTAAACTGAACAGTCGCATCATCAGTGACAAGCATGCTTAGGGTTGGTAAGGTAAGGTAAAATGCAATGCTAAACATTAAAGTGAAAACATCTTATTCATGCTGTCTGTTTTGCACGTTAATGAAATGACAAAAGACAATAAAATCACTCCCTGCTCTTGACAGAATAGCTGTTGCAACTTCAAAAATGTTTGAGCGTTATTTAATTCATAAAGTGAAGTTGAAATACAGTATCCATTATATTCTATAATGTGCATAATAGTTTTTATTGACATTTTTGTCTATAATATTATGGCATGCAGTTGCTTCAAACAATGCAATTTAAAACATCAATTTAAATAAATTGTGATAATCGTATTCGTTATAATTAATAGCAGTTATAATGCCAATGGATTAAATCGACAATTATGATTCATAATCGTGCAGCGTAATCGTGATATTTCTTAACTGTATCATATATTAGAAAAATAAAAAGACATGTATATATAAGTAAATGAATTTCAACAAACGAAGTGACATACTGTAATGCATTGTGTAAGCTTACTTCTCCTTAAAACAACAATTACAAAAGGCATTGCAGATGGCAAACATTGCAAACTAGTCTTAACAAGCCTTTTGTTCTTTCATTTTCATTGTGATGTTGTCTGCTTAACAGAATCATATGATTTTGATGGCAGGTGTTTGCAAATCATTGATTTTTTTTTTAGTCGTTTATGGCTTGTAATAAAAAAGTCTGTTGTTTTAAGAAATTGGTTGACCTTTACATAAAGTCACGAGGGTCTGCAGATATGTTGTCATGTGGCAAAGGATTCTGGTTTGTGTTGCCACTTCATGATCTGGTGTTCAAAACATTTTCAGAATCAGGAAATGATGCAATTTTAGGTCGCACTTTTATGGTGCTGTGGCTTAAAGTTCTGAGTAGTATTAGGTAACTATGCACTTTCTATATGATTAGGGTTTGGTAATGGGTCATCAATTTACTGTTATGCACATGTAAGTACATGTAACAACATTTTATTAGGAAAAAAATAATAATCATCATAATAATGCTGTGTATTCTGAAGCTCAAAGTATTCATTGATTGGATAAAAAAATCAAGTGTTTTATTTTATTTTATAAACTTCATCTTAGAATATGCTTCTTATAAGAGTCAGTTAATGGAAAGCTGATGAAAAAAGTACTAAAGGAGGGATGCAGTCGGAAAATTCACAAGCTTGCCAACCACATCCAACAGGCAGTTTTTTGTTTTTTTTTGCCTTCCATCACAAGGGAAGCATATTTGCCAGAGAGCAGCATTCATCATCCTTATTCAGGTGCTTTTAATACTATGGATGCCTCAAATATTACAGAT
The DNA here is from genome assembly GCF_903798145.1 of Danio aesculapii. NCBI lineage: Eukaryota > Metazoa > Chordata > Actinopteri > Cypriniformes > Danionidae > Danio > Danio aesculapii. The sequence continues at coordinate 29,985,096 of NC_079450.1, forward strand.
GGTTTAAAAATGCAGCAGTAATAGATTTTCTTGAAATATGACCTGTTATATAATAGGCTACTGTACAAAACATCCAGGAATTGCCATTTTAAAAATCTTCAAGTGAAACGGGTCTTGATTACCTTTAAGTGTGTTCAGAGTTAATGCCTCTGGGATATTCCAGGCAGCGTTTATGTCTATTAGCACTGATGGGAAGTTAGAGCTATAGAGGGAAAACAGGAGGAGATGAAAGTCCACTGCAGGGTAAATAACATGCCTTTTTCCTTTTAATAATCAGTGCTTTTTTAGCTTAGCTATGAAGATGCGTATGAGTAGGAACATTTGTGGTAAGATTAATTTTACAAATATTTGTTTGTATGAAGAAATTAATTGTTTTTCTCAGACAGTATACATTAAATAATTTAAATCTACTCTGGGGTTGTTGGGTGAATACATTTTAATCTTATTAATTGCAAATTAAAGACATATTACATTTCATTTAAACCTTATTTAGAATAAATAGGGTTTTTTGAGTGATTCGTTTATTTAATTATACTTTCATTGAAATTGTTCAAAGGTCTGATTCATAATGACTTGACTGGATACTCTGTCAGAAAAGTCTAGTGGCTGGGAATTTGCTTTTACACCATGTCTGGTGTAACAAGAATATTATTTTCTTGTGGTTACATCCATGAATATGAACACTGTGTAAATACATGGTACTTATAGGGTCTGTACTTATTGCAACATGATCCACCAGTCAAATGTTCTGATTGAAACAAGGTCGCCTTAGGCAACCCGGAGGCTCATGTTTTTGAGCTTCTAAAGTCCAGATACAGTTCTCACTGGGTACAAGTAATCGGTTAAATGCTACTGTTCTTGGCCTTGAATGATGACTGTAGACAACATCTCATTTGAAGTATGAGCTAGTGATGACCAAGGATGACATGTCTTGGTGTAGTTGTGGTGTCGCATTTTTAGGGGAGTAATTTAATTCCTACCCTTTCAGACACAAGGGCAAAGAGAATCAAGTAGGGGTAGGTATGGGGATAGTAGGGGTATCATTTATTTGATATTGGGCCTAATTATATTACATTTCGTTATTATAGAATGTTAACTATATTGTGCGGATGTTGTAACTGTTGCTCAATTATTGAACACATCGTGTTTTTTTCTGGGAATAATGTTTTAAAAGGAGCTGTTGACATGGGGTTGAATTTGACCAGATTTTGGTAAAAACCCATGCAATACAAACATTAAAAAAAAATAAAATAAAAACTGAAAAATTTGTTATGTGGAATAGCAATGAAATTACACAAGGAGAAAGTGCTGAACTACTGAAATGTATTTAATACTTTTTATTAAAGGCTTTTTTGCTGATGGCAGCTTGTAGACGCCTCTCATATGGAGAATGAAGTCACATGAATTGCTCAGGTGTGATATTTACACATACTTCATCAGTGTAAAAATCTGTTAGTTTATCAAATCTAATCTTTATTTTGTATTTTCTATTGGATTCAAGTCAGGTGATTGGCTGGGCCATTCTACAGCTTGATTTTCTTTCTCTGAAAGCGTTTGAGTTTTCTTGGCTGTGTTTTGGATCATTGTCTTGTTTAAATGTCTATCCTGGTTTCACCTTCATCATCCTGATGATGTAGATGTTGGACTGAAGCAACTAATATTAATTTATAAAGAGGAAGGGCAGAGGGTTGCTGAATACTGAGAGATTTCAACTGCTGTTTGGGCTTTCACTGCCTTTCTACACCTTCCTTTCTTCTTGTGTTCAATACTTTTTCACTGCGTCATTTCATTTTATTACGCATAACTTAATTTGTAAACTAATTAGATTTGTTTTCTTTGCATATACATTGTTTTTTTGGTTGTTACCAACATCTGTGTAAAATTTCAAGTCAGCGGCACCTTTAGAAATATGTTTTCTGTGAAAAACGGTGAAGTGCTCAATACTTAATTTCCTAGCTGTATCTTACAATACAAATGTGAGAAAATAATAATTGCATTAATAATTTTAACATGCAATTTTTCCGATTAAAGCTTAAAATGTTCTATTGATGATGTTCATTAACTGTTTATGAAAGAATTATGAGACAACGATCAAGTCTTGGACATTTAAATTCTCACAAACTGAATATACTGGTCAAAATCCATTATCATGCGTCTTTTGTGAATACCTTAATTTGGAGAACTTTCTCTCAACACATTACATTTTGGTCACATGCTCAGTATGTAGGTGGAGGGTTAGTGGCTGTTGGAATGCATTCGACCACTGAACATTTACATCAGTAAAGCAGTCCAATTAAACACATTACCTCCGTGAATGTTCGAAAGTAGACCAGCTCAAAACAATTTAGACTCCATTCAAACCTGTATTACACCTCGGATCTGATTGATAGAACCGTGTCTTCATACTATAAATGCAGGGCCTAAGAGACTTCTTCCTTACTAAAAGAAAAATGCAAATATATCATATATTGCTATATAAAAATGGAAAGGCTTAAAGAAAGAAAGAAAGAAAGAAAGAAAAAGAAAGGGAGGAGGTTGTGTGATGTTTGTTAGAGGTTAACACCTCTCAACTACACATCTTTACAGTCATTTACACTGAACACTTTCTTTATTCTCTCTCTCTCTGTTCATGCTCACATGGTCAGCAGAGCCACATGCCTGCCTGCCACCCTTCCTCTGTTCTTCTTACTGGAGTGACTGAGAGAAGCTCAGAGAGCTATAATCTCCTGCAGTATTGAAATACCGCACAGTCCAGAGAGAATCAGAGAGAGAGAAAGTGCAGTCATTACATAGTTTTGAGGAGATAGCGATAGACCTCATTAACTCCACCTGTAACACCCCAGTGCTCTACAGTCCTATGCTGCGTTCCAGTTCATCTACTTGTAATACGCCCCAGAACTAGGTTCTCTTTTTTGCAAAGAGAAGTATGTACTTTGGAGAGTGTAACAGAAGAGGAGGCAATGCTACTGCTTCATCATTAATGGATTGTTCTGTTGCCTAGTAATCTGTCTAAAATAAAATAAATACATAATTTCTTACCGTATTAGAGATGAACTGGCATGTTAATCGACTGTTCATATGTCTTTCATACAAAGAAATCTCCTCATCTGTTTGCATAGTTATGCATTCAGTGGTAATGACCTAATGTCTCTTTAGAAAAGTCAGCAAAGTTGTTGAAATGAAATGCTTTACAGATGATATGAAATTCACATTTTTAATCAGGTTGGATATTAAAGGGTGGATCACCAAAAAATTTAAGTTGTCATAATTTGCTCACCCTCCATTTGTTTCAAACACAAAATATGATATTTTGAAGAATGTTGATAACTAGTAGCCATTGACCACTACAGTTTAAGTCATCTGAAGTTGGAACCACTTGAGGTAGAGCAAATGGTGAGTAAATTTTAATTTTTGAGTGAAATGTTTTAATTAAATTCGTAATCACTTTACCAAAAGCCTCATTTACACTACGAGCGACTCACAGTGGCAAGGAAACAAGCGACGGTTCATTTCAACGTAGAGTGAGCGACTTCTGGTGATCTCCGTCTACATGAGTGACAGCGACCGTTGGCGCCCAGGTGGGCATGTAGAGCAATGCGATAAAGTTGAGAATTCTTCAACTTCATGCAAATGAAGAGCGACTTTCTTGAGCGACAACCAAGTAAAACTCAAGTGATCATCTCTCAGCTCGCTCAGAGGCCGTTTGTATTCTCGGTGCTGTAGACCTACACAGACCTGCGTTTGCAGCAGGTCGCCGCCTAGAGCAACAGCCAGCTACAAAGTTGCATGAGAGTAGTATGAATGAGACATAAGACTTTGGTTAAACATCTGTCTTGTGCATTTGCCATATTTGTAGTTTTTAATCACTTTTCATCAAATTCAGGGGCATTCACGTGCACGCCACTTCCAAAACATGTGCACGTCATGTAAGTCACACCCTAAGCTTATTGACACTGCTTCCGAGGTGCACGCTCAGCAGCCACATTTTAATTAAACTATAGCCTCCGTACTGAAGCTACATACCAAATATTTTTTCTATCGATATTGACAATGGTGTTTAGTCAGTAAATATCAATAACGATTTTATCGCCCTGCCTTATTTTTACATTGCTGTGAGCATCAGATTTAGGGTGGGATAGATGTAGTCATTGATAAAATAAAATGTAATGGGTAATTTAATAAATAATATAAATAATTATCGTTATAATTACTGTTCTTACAGTTTTTAAATGATTTTTTGTTAACTTCCAGCTGCCGTTGTATATCTTCTAGCAATAACCTTATATTATTGTTGTATCTAACTGCTTTCAGAGTGACTAATGATCACGACTACACAATCATCTCACAGGAGGATTTATTTCAAACACTTGTAATGGCTATTTTCTTTAAAAAGGCTCTATAAGACAAAGTCTTACCCAAAGTGTCTTTTAAAGTCTTATTCTTTGCAGAGAAGGCCACACAATCATACAGCATCAGTTTCTGCAGAGTGTGTGAGACCCAGAAACAGAGTGCGTTTTCTTTTTATCTAATTTGTATTACCCACAAGGACGGGATGAATCACAGTTACATCAGCGCTCAAACTTTATTTTTGACCATCTACATTTCAGCCTTACATCCCATCCGAACATGTAGCGTGTTAAGTCACCATGTACTTATCCTGATCTTGTCTGGTGACAAACATGTTAAAGGGGTCACACTTGGTCTAACTTAAACAGTACATCCATGGAAGAATAAAAGAACAGACCTTTATAATGTATATAAATGAATTCCACCACACACTCAACTGAAGTTATGAAGGGAGTTTAGAGTGAAAATAATGTTATATGTGGTAATTTCACATGCAGCATTTACTACTGCTGGCATTGTTCGTTGAGCAGCTATGCAAACAGCTGTCATTATCACAGAATGATAATCTCAATGTCACACGGTCCGATTAAATCAATTTTGATTTTGAAACTAATTTTTGGGTAGCTTATCAGTGAACTACAGCCATGCTTCTCCATCTGCTAGCACATGCTGAAGGTTTACTAGAACCGGTTTTACTGATGAAAACGCATGAAAATTGTCTTCGATTAATCATCCAGCCTTAACTGTATGTGAATTGGGATGCAGTATTATTCTCAGTTCAGTTGATCTCCGGCCACCATGCACGTCTTTCGCTCTTTTTCTTTAAAAGAGTTTGCGTTTAACGCCCTCTGATTGATCTTGACAGCTGTTGAGATGATTTATTGATAGCTGTGGTGTATTTAAATGTCTTTTTAGGTTGTCATTTATCAAAATAGCATTTTAGCATGCAATCTGAGTCATATTGAACGTTCGTGAAGTTTATAGTCTTAAGTTATGCTTGAATGATGTCCAGACTCCAGAACAGCCGATTTCTACCCACTTTATCAGTCAGTGCCTCTCTTTTGTACTTTCCATCATTGTACTTGGTTTAGTTCGCTTGTTTTTGCAAGGATACAGAAGTTTTTTTTGTTTTTTTTTTACATCAGTTTTCAGATGCATGCATGACTGTCATATTTTGTTTTTCTCTCTAGCTCTTGCTCTTTTTTATATTAGTATTATTTTATTATTCTGTTGTGATGGTGTCTCCTTGTGACAGAGATGAGGGCAATGTCAGAAAAAGGTAAAGGAAGCATCGACACATGAACTGGATGCAAAATAGAGCATGAAACAAGCTTTTTGGTTTTTAAAAAGAAATAAAAGGAGATGCATCACCATTGGAACGTGTATATTTAATTAAGTCAAATTATTTAATATGCATGTTTGTTTGCCATTTTGTTTATGTATTTTGAAAAAATTCAGAATATTGAATTATCTCCATATAAATTCTACCCATTTACTAATTTATTTAATGACAGTGAGTCAAATAGAATAATACGAGTTGTTTCTTTTCTTTTTCTTTCTTTTTATATAAATAAATTTTCTGAATCCTTATAAAAAATTATATAATTTAAGAGCTATTTGGCATTTTATATGATTTTTTTTTATCCAATTTGATTGAATTCATTTCGAACCTTAATCCACTCTTAAAAACAATTACTCAAACATAAATGCATTTTTCTTTATAATCAAACAAAACATGTTTATATCTGTGTGAACTCAAAAATAACAATTGATTTTAACCAGTTTGGAATTTCTAAAATGTTTAATATTTAAATCTCATTAAATTACAAATTATTCTCTTTATTGGGGTAATTTGTTGCATATTTTATTATTATTATTTTTCTATTGTTTATTTTTAATTTCTATTTAATAAAAAAAAAAATTATTTTTAAATGTGAAAGTCCTTTCTGATCCTTTATTGTTTGAATACTTTATATCACAACAAAAAGATCAAAGTTTCTAAATAAAACCACGTTACACTGCTTTTTTACTTTATTTTTAAATATCAGCAAATTAGACCCAAATTATTTTGTTTTTTGGTCATTTTCATGTCCTAAAAAGCCTTCATGTCTAAAATTTCAAAAACAAAACTTTAGGCCTTAAAAAGTCTTAAATTCACTGAAATATTGTCTTGTAGGTCATAAATAATTTTAAACTAATCTGAATTTTCCTTTATGTAAAGCTACCCAATCGATCCAACACTCATCCTGTCACCAACACCACCTCTCAATATAATTTTTAGCAAAACTTTTCTAATATTATAACAGCCTGTTGTGTCTACATTTATTTTTTTTTTAAGAGTTTAAGTTATGTTGAAAAAAAAAATGTATGTATACAACTAGGCATGAGCCAGTAAAAGATTCTAACGGTATGATAACCTTGGATAACAATATCACAGTCTGACGGTTTTGTGATTCCAGCTCTAAAATATATTCGTTTTAAACATCTGGGTAAAAAACAACCTCCCCCCCCCCACAGAAAATAGCAGAAAATGTTGGCGGTTTAAAACCTTGACTTTTCCAAACCGCGGTACCTTGAAAACGGTTATTCCTTGCCTATATACAACTACGCTCTGCTTGATTTGACACATTATTTAAGATACCTGGCTAAGAAATGACTAATCAGATTTGATTTGTTCTGCTGCCTCATTCAAAAAAAATCCTTAGTGTTTATCGCTATAGAAGTCTGAATTTTCATTCTCCATAGTCTTAAATAGGTCTTAAATTTGATTTGGTGAAACCTGCAGAAACCCTGGTTGAGAAGTTCAAGACCTCTAATGTGGCATAGTCCAAAAAAATGTCTAATTAAGTCTAAAAAGATTTAATAAATTGTGCTTATTATTTACTCTTGTCAAGTCTTAATTAACTTTAAATGTGGTAACACTTCATACAACATTTATAAAAAATTACCACAAAAATTCAAACATCTTCTTTCAGCCTTTAAAACAAGAGTCAATCAGACAACGGAGTGTACCATATTTGTGTAAAGCGTTGTCTAAACCTTCATAAATCTTTCTCTTTAATGTGTCATACTCTTGTGTGTATCTGTTTGTCCCTCCTTGTCTTTTTCCTTTGTTTTATGCTCTGTTTCTCTGAACATGACTTTTGCAGACAGGTTGACAAAAAATGGCTCTGATCGTTTCCTGAGGAAATTACACCCACTTCCTCCCTCTCTCTCTCTCTCTCTCTCTCTCTCTCTCTCTCTCTCTCTCTCTCTCTCTCTCTCTCTCTCTCTCTCTCTCTCTCTCTCTCTCTGTCTCTCTCTTACTCTCGCTCTCCGTCTCTCTCCCTCTCCCCGTCTCTTTATGCTTGCCCACACTGTAGACGCAGCGCTTTGGAAAGCTTTGAAGATCTCATAGTCTTGGCTGATTAAAGCGGCTGATAAACCCCTGAACACAAACACAGCTCCATTAGCGGTTATTTTAGGCCTTTGCTATCACACCGCTCCAGTACAGAGGACAAGGCCATTGTCCCAGCAGCTGCATATGCTAGTCTGGTATGCAAAGACATTCCCCTGCTATCTGCTTATTTATTTATTTTTTGTCTGAAAGTTGGTGGACTTTCACTGCGACACTCAATGCCTAATGCCGTTATTGATGCTCATTGCGATTAGATCATAAAAAGCCTTTGTTTTGTATTGGAGAATGAATGGACAAACACATTGGCAGAATAATGAGCAAACAAACCTTTTTTTCAAATCTCTCCTGCAGTAAAGATCTCACATCTATTATTCTGAAGGCAAAGGAACAAAGCAAATAAATCTTGTGGCCACAGAAAAAATAGAAAATTCAAAACCTTCCTCATTGATGGGTCGTATCTGGCTCTAGTTTTTCCACATCGGTCTATCTGTTATTGATTTATTGGGCGATCCTAATGCTGTTGTTCTCCATTCTTGTATTGGACGGCTCAATCTGTTTGGCTTTTGGCAGTATTTTTAAATTTGTTTCACGTTGTGTTTGTATTGATTGTTTTGTTGAGAATAGATGCTGCTCCAGTTCTTTACGTTGTCATGTTTTTTCAGGAGCTCGGTTTGCTGGTGTTGGTAGGACCTGCGACAGCATGGATTACGAAGACGTCCTTAATGGGGTAAAGGCATCTGAAGTTGCTTGTATTTGTTTGTTTCTATTCACTCTTGATGTTCTTAGAAGTAGCCTGCATCTGATTTTGTAACAGGGATGGCGTAATCAGTTTCCACCATTATGACCAAGCTGGCTAGAGAAAAGAGCATTTAAAGGAGTTTGAGGAGCCCTTATGGGAAGAGTTTGAGAATAAATATTGTTTTTAATTAATTTCAGGAGTTATTTTTACATCTTTTATACAAAGTTGAATAAATAATCTTTCTGGTGATGTATAGTTTGTGAAGCAATATTTAGATGATAAAACTATTTGACAATTTTGATTAAGGCTGAAAAAAAATGCAGTGCTGGTCAAAAGTTTGGGGTCAGTAGGATTTTTAAATGTTTTAAAATAAGCTTCTCCTGCTCACCAAGGCTGCATTTATCTAATCAAAAATTGCACTATAAAATAACTGTTTAAAAGTAGTTAGTTTATAATTTAATTTAATAATTCATTCCTGTGATTTTTATTGATGATTTTTCAGCTTCATTACACCAGTCTTCAGAGTCGCATAATCCTTCAGAAATCACTCGAATATTAATTATTGTTGTTGTTGTTGTTGTTGTTATTATTATTCATGGTAATAGTAATAAAAGCAATAATGACTGGAGTAATAATTTCATTTGCAATTCACTACATATAATAAGTGATAATTAAATAATTAATAAGTAAGTATTTAACAATAATTTTTTAAACAGAATAATTTTATTTTAATTATTTAAATAAAAGCAATAAAAAAATTAAAAAAAACTGACCCCAAACATTTTTACAGATAGTGTATATAATATATAATAAAGAAAGAATCGCCTTAAAAGTGGTCCAAATTAAGTTCTTAGCAATCAATATTATTAATAATAAGTTTTGATATTTTATAGTTTTACAAAATATTTCATTGGAACATGATCATTACTTATGATTTTTGGCATTTAAGAAAATACATTTAGGATACAAATTTTTGGGGTGGGCTATTTCCAAAAATATACATTTGCCACATAAGACTGGCTCTGCATCCAAGGTCACATATATTTATTTTTTATGGAAAAATTGCACTTGATAATTAATTGTTAATTGATTGATTAATTGATTAATTCAACAAATGATTAATTTTATTTCAGATTATTTTAATTAAGATTTTTTCCATATTAAAAAAAGAATTAGAAGTCAACTTTTGATTTATTTGGATTGTAATTAATTATTTATAACAACTCACAATTTTCTGTTCATGCATTTTTTTTCAATTCTAGACAGGTTCTAGTTGGTTTTATCTAATGTTGTTTAGGTAAGGTCAAAATTAACACATTGTTCCTTATTGAAAGGTGAAGAACCACAAGGCCCTTCCTCTCTAAAAATGCTGGTTTGTTTCATAACAAATATGAACAAACTCAACTACTGGTTAAAAGGGGTTTCCCCCCCAAAAAATGTACCCATTGTTTACTCAAACTATATACGTCATCTTTTGTGTTCAGCAATTAAAAGATAATTTTTTTTTCTTTTTTTTTTTGGATGACTTATCTCTTTAAAGTCAGGTTAAAAATAATTACAAATTCAACCCAGTGGCCTTGTTTCTTTAAATAGACAGCATATTTATTTTGAGATGTTTCACTGATGCATTTAAAAATTATAACCAGAATGTATTTTAGAGTTTTGTCTTGTATTAATTTTAAATGTCTGTTGTAGTTTTTTGGTAATTGGACCGCTTTTGTTATTCCATTTGTTCTTACCTTGAAGCTTGCCTTTGCTGCTGACATGGCATTAATGGGCCCTATTATGCTTTTTACACTTCAAAGGGAGTTATTCTCTATATCAGTAAGCACTGTTTCTGAACTCCCTCAAGTGCCCCAATTGTAGTTCTGTTTTTTTTTTTTTTTTTTATTCTAGCAATGTTCTCCTCACAGTATCTTGACTTTAAATAGCTCCCACACAAGGGTCAAGCCAAGGGGGCAAGACTTGCTTAAGCTGTGTTAGTGGTGCGTTGTCTTCAAGTCCAGGAGTTTTACAGATCTAATATGTTGATACACGTGCCTCATTATTTTCCAGGTAGCATTACCAATCCACATTAACAATATGTGAGCTTAAATATTCTTTTATGTATTAGACGTCACTTGTGTGTATTTGGCAGTAGGGCTGCATAATTCTGACAAAAATGTGAATCACGATTTATTTATTTATTTTTGCTTAAGATCAAAATCACAATTTTCTTACAATTCAGTAAATGTAAAATAAAGGCTAATATGATTAGCCTATTATTATTGTTAATTCTCAAACATATGGTAAAACAACAATAATAATATTAGGCCTATGTGTAGGTCTACTGTTGCTTAAAATGCTAAATTTTGTATAGTCATCATGGTGGACTTGAACAGTCTTTCAATATGTCCTGTTTGTTTATTCACAGTAAAATAATGACATCAGAATATAACTATTCATAATTCTGAAGTTGATTTATTATGCTTGTTTAAGATGTGCTTGCCATCTGCCCTTGACAATATTATTAGACCATTATATTTCTATTTAATATATAGGCTAGGGTTATTATACTGACACAGTTAAGATTTATTTTCATCCACAACACGATGTGTTCACTATGAAAGAAAAAAATATATCAATTGCTTGTCGTAATCATAACTCTAAATTGCGATATCGTCATTTATATGATGTGCGCACAGGTTTCACTTTCACTTCCGAGTGCGGCTCATGGCTGCTGTCACTGTGAGAAAAAAAACACATGCAAATCAAACCTCCCGCACGGCCCTCAAACGATCGCTCTGTGCAACAAACAGAACGTTTTTTTACAACTTTATTACCTGTTATTCACAGCCTATGCAGGTTGTGTTCACTAATAGGCATCTTTGACGCGCACGCACGCGTTCTCGGCAGTAAACAAACAACTTGCGGTCAGCTCATGTGTGATTTTGCGGCAGCGAATACATCATTACATGAAAACAGAAATGACATATTTAGGTGAATTATACCATATAAATACAGTACGTGACACTTTTAACACCATTTGAAGGTGTCCATGTTGCTGTGAAGACTTGTGCGACTGCCTTGCTTCTCTCCTTCTCTCTAAAATATAATTGGTTGAATCGTAGAAAAGCTGAATTAAGATCGTGTGTGGGGTCAAATTTAGATCTTTTTTCGGTTAATCGTGCAGCCCCATTTGGCAGTTGATGTGAGCATAGTGTAATACTCATGTAATGCACGTTTTGTGTGAGTGCAGAAAGCGTTTTAAACCTAGACACAAGCTTTAAAGACTCTAGTGTCTTCTAAAAAGTGTACATTTCATTTGCATTTAAAGAAATACACAAAAACACTCAAAAGGAGCAGCTTGGTATAATGATCCATGGTGTATTTGGATCTGAAACTTCATATCTTCACATCTTGTGAAATGGGCATAATACGAATAAACAAATAAGTGAATTAATGGGACAGACTAGATTCAGAAATATTTACATCATTAAAGCAACTATAACACAAATCTGTTCAGTGTTTCGAAATAAATGACTCTTATCTGAGCTATTATGTGTGGGGTTTTTTTGCCTTAATGACCGGAACTAGAAAGATTATGCCTCACATTTTTGAGTTCACAGATTGTTTCATAAGTACATGAAAAGCATACTATCAAGGGGATGATGAGGTTTTTTTTTATTTGTTAGGAGATCAAAATCTCTTATTAAGGACAATGAGTACAATAACACACAAAGGCATACACTGTCAGACATTACAGCTGCCGAGACGCAAATGTTTCTGGGTGCTTAATAAAATCTGGAATGTGCTGTAGTAGGTTGGGCAGCACAGCTGACTCTTTTCTGGCTGTCTTGTGCAATGAGTTACACTCCTCCAAATTCTCACCAGCCCGAAGGGGGTCTAGCAGAGTCTGGACAGTATAATGTACAGCCCTTATTGTGGCAGAAATATGTCTCTCTTGACTCTTTCTGCAGGTACACCAGTTTCCTCTTGCATTAGCAGTGATCTGATCACAAGTAGTCAGCTGAGATGCATTACTATATTCACCTGTGATAAGTGTGTGTTTAGACGTGTCTCTTGTGACCAGTTGTGTAAAGATTTGGTTGAAACCACTTAATAAAGCACACCACATATATATTATTAAAAGAATAAACTCATGTTACTTGGCTTGCAAGTGAGTGAGGACACAAGTGAATGAATAGAATGTAGATCATTTAGTTTTGATCATAATCCATGTATTTCTTACACTTCACAAAATTAAATATATTAATATTTTAAATTATATTAGGTAACACTTTTTGATGGTCCATTAGAGTATTAGCAGACTGTCTGCTTAATATCTGTTAATACTGCTCCTTCAACAGACATTTAACTGACTATAAGAAACTTTGCAAGTACATGTCAACTTACACTAATACTAACCCCAACCTAACAGTCTACTTGTAATCTAATGAGAAATAGTTGGCATGTAGATGCTATGTAACTTAAATTCAACAAACGGACCATCAACATAAAGTGTGATCTTATATTATATTTGTGTTTGGGGCAGGTTAAGATAAACCTCTTTAGAACTTATTGCAGTTCTTTAAACACAGCTCCTCGGTGGTATCATTAAAAAAAAGAGAGTCTCCATAAGCTGCAGGTTGCATACAATGATTGTTTGAGAATTCTTCTTAAAAACATAGATGGTGTAGTGCAAGTGAATTATTTTGTAAGGTAAGAGTTCGATAATTTTTTGCTTTGATGAGAAATTTGATAAGTTTATCTGTTGATTGAAGATGTTAAGATATATTGTGTGGTTTGTATTGTTTTGGCTGCCTTTGTTCTATTGGACCTAGTGTCTGGAATAAAGAAAGTATATAAAAGGATACGCTGAAAATTATCGGCCGAAACTGACATTTTTGGTTTTTAGAAAGAGAAAAAAATTAAGCCCAAAAAAGGCTATGCTGTAGTCACTGTGTAGTCTGAAGCAGCTTTCACACCAGACATGGAAAGCGATGCGCCATGAAACCCATTTATTTTAATGGCTTGCTCCAAGCAAAGGCGGTTTGTTTCTGAGTCAACCAATGCGTGAGAGCAGCGGAGTCCATCTACTCACTGGAAAAGCAAAGTCCAGTCAAATAATCACAGACAGGACATTTTTGTGTAGTATACTCATTCCTGCTGCTTGCAATAGAGCTACTTTGTTGTCATGGCAACGCTGGTAAAATGACATCTCTGTCACTGTCAGTAAAGTTAATGTCAATAAAATATAGTTGTTTTATTGGCTTGTGTGTTATTTTTAATCAGTGTAAATATAAGTTGAGTTACATTTAAAAAGTCGTACAAAATTGCTTCATATTATTTAATAAAGTATTCATTAATTATTGCAATTTTATTTGTTTGCATCCAGAACAAGTGCATCCAGAATTGTAGGTTTCTTTTTCGTCCCAGAAATAAAATTTCAGTGCATCACTAGTTATAATAAATGCATTGTTTTGGTTGATTTTCATAAAACACACACACCATATTAATCTTTGGTCAGTAGGCTGAGAGTCCCTGGTCTTTTGAATGTCTTTAAATGCATTTGTCAACACATTTTATTTTACATCATTTACACCAGTATTTAGCATTGTCGGGGAGTGTTTGGATTAACAAGAAATCTAAAAGTGAGTAAAGTGAGCATACTATCATTAGTTACTCAGTTAGCTTATGTTTTTCCAAGCCTGTGTGACTTACTGGCTTCTGATACAGGTTGTACAGGTTTGGAATGACATAAGTAAGAGCAAATGATGAATTGTATTTTTTTTTTTTTGGTGAACTATTCTTTTGATTGTTTTGTAAACACAGGCACATTTTATTTGAGAATTAAGGGTTTGCACACAAGGAAACACTAGCTTGATTTGTGCTTGCGTTTATCACAATCGCTTGTTTGTTTCTACTCAAGCAAACACTGTTAGTCTGTTGAATTGCTGGAGTTTGACTTGTACAGGCATTTTCAGCCTCTTTCCACTGAGTTATTATTATTATTGCACAACAGCGACAGAGGAAATTTGTTCTCAGGGGCTCTCACAGAGAACACTTACATTTACAGCCAATGCCCAGATTCATTGGCCTGGGTTATGAAATATTCCTCTGGTTTCTTATCAATAAGTGGACAGAAACAGAAATATGTTCAAAGTTTAGGCTCTGCTACATTGAAATAATGAGCGCTATTTAGATGGTGTAGTATGAATATACATTCACTCACCTCTGTTTAAATGTTCATCAAAGAGCTGTCAAAAGACACAAGAGACAAAATTGTAGACCTTCTCAAAACTGGAAAGGGCAACAGGGGCAACTGCCAAGCAGCTTGCTGTAAATAGAACAACTGTTGAAGCAGTTGTCAGAAGAGACTAATGATGACTGTCAATGTCCCTCTGACTGGGACCCCACGGAAGATCTCTCCTCGTAGGGTATCAATTATGCTAAGAATGGTGAAGAATCAGGCTATAACTACACGCGAGTAGCTGGTCAATGCTGTGAAGAGAGCCGGGACCACTGTTTCCAAGGTTACTATCAGCAATACTCAAAGGCGTCATGGTTTAAAAGCATGCATCACATGGAAGGTTCCCCTGCTTAAGTCAGCCATGTCCAGGTCTGAAGTTTAACAAAGTAGAACAAAGTAGAACCTTTTGAACTCCATTTGCTGTGTTTGGAGGAAGAAGAATGATGAAAATCTTCCCATTAATACAGTACCTACAGTAAAGCAGGGCACTGGAAGCATCATGCTCTGGGTGTGTTTTTCTGCACAGGGGACAGGACGACTACACTGAATTAAGGAGAGGATGAATGGGGCCATGCATTGTGAGATATTAGGCAAAAACCTCCTTCGCTCAGTCAGAGCTATAAGATTGAGTCATGGCTGGGTCTTCCAATATGCCAATGACCCAAAGCACACAGCCAGGAAAACCAAGGAGTGGCTCCTTAAGAAGCATATCAAGGTACTGGACTGGCCTAGCCAGTCTCCAGACCTAAATCTAATAGAAAATCTTTGGACAGTCCTGAAACCTGACAGATCTAGAGAAGATCTGTATGGAGGAGTGGGCCAAAATCCCTCCTGCAGTGTGTGTAAACCTGGTGAAGAACTACAGGAACAGTTTGACCTCTGTAATTGTTATAAAAGGCTTCTGTACAAAATATTAAATATTTTTGACTCAAGTCATCTAATTCTTATTGGACGCAGTAATTAACAAATAAATTGTTAAAATGTCCAGATTTTTGTTTTTAGATTCTGTCTCTCACAGTGGAAATGCACCTATGCTGAAAATTCTAGACCCATCTTTGATTTCTAAGTAGGAGATATTTAAAAAATCACAGGGTGATCAAATATTTATTGACCTTACTGTATGTGTTTAATGACATTTTTTTGCATTCTTGTAGGTTTTATCACAGTCAATCCAGTATGCTATTCTGTAGTGAGTGACATGCACAGTAATGTTAACTTGCTCATAATTAAAGCCAGTAAAAACAACTTAGTAATTATTATTCGCAATAAATACTGCACACACCCCTACAGCAGACACTCTATTGCTTAATCCTGATTAGCAGCACCAATTGCAAACATCCAGAAATCATTTTTTTATTTCACCATGTTTAAAGTTTGTGTTCTCACCACTGTTGTGATGAAAAGAAACACGAACAACCAAATAAAACAAAACTTGCTAGTTCTTTTAGCAGGCAGTTCTAAAGTTTCCCAGATTTTTTTGCATTAGTCATTGTCTTCTATGACACAAATAAAAGGACTTTTGCTTCCCGACACCCATTGTCATTTAAGGATCAAGTTGACGCCCTACTTGCTGATATGTAATCTGGTATTATCAACACTTCGTCCTCTATTGAGTGTCAATTTACATTTTCTCTTTGTTCAGAATTGAAAGCTTCCATGCTTTAGTTATTCAGTAGTTATTTAGTTATTCTTTGTCACTCAGACTGCTAATTTAAAAATCTAATCCTATAAACACCATTGTCCCTTAAGCATGAGAATGATATTGTTGTTTAATTAAGATGTTGTACTGGTAATGCTCTTTTGACCTCCTCTTTGTCTCTCCACAGCGCGGGCTGTCAGGTGCTCAGAGCTTAAATCCAGTCATGAACATAATCGGAGCAGAGGATGAAGACTTTGAGAATGACGAGCAGCCTGTGAGTGACACTTTAGCTCAACTAACAGAGCTGTCAATAGTACAGATTTCAGTGTCTTGATGACTCTTTTTGCATCTTTGAGAAAGAAATGATTTGAAAGGTTCTTACTGAATTAGAGTATAATGCAATTCTTGGGAAAAATGGTGTTGACACATTTTATAGTGTAGCTCAGTGGTTTCCAAAGAGGGGGTCGCGGGACAATGAGAGAGCTTGGTGATTCCCAAAAGTCAAATAAATGTTATTAAACTATTAGAATTACCATATTTTATCCATAACCCACAGATGATGAAAATAGTAGTTACAAGTTGCATTAAAAAGCAACAACATTCAAATAATAGGCCATCAGCCTTTTAATTTTTGTGTTTATGTTAGATTAACAACACAGCAATTGCTTCAGCTGCAGTAGATTGATTTTATTGACCTTATTCTTCAATGCGGAAGTGCGCTCGTTTTTGCGATTGTTTTAGAACTTCCGACTCAGCTACCTATGGGAGAAATGACTAGGAATAATAAACGGCAGAAAACGGTCAAACTACTGGCTCTACACGCAAGTGTTTTCATGACTATACAGACAAAGTAGAATAATATAATAAGAAAATGTCAGTTTGCAACATCAAGCAGCAAACCGAACGGTTTTTAACGTATAAAAATGAATGGACGTGAATGAGACCGGAAGTCTCAAGCCAAAAAGATTCCAATGGCTGCGCCCGATGGTTTTGCTTTCATTCCATCCAAGAGAGAATGAAATTGCATCTAAATTGTCTGCAGAATATTTGAACACCATTAGAAATGGGTAATCAACTCATTTGTCTTAAATAATCTACATGTTTTATTCTTGTAATTATTATAATTTTGAGAGATAGAGAAAAGCAGATTTTACCTGTCAGTGGTTGCACATGGCTCCTGAATCGCATAAAATAGATATAGTGGATTTTTTATTTATTTCAACAGTTTTTTTATTTTACTTTAACCCATTGAGAAGTTAAATACAGATAATAATAAAAATCAAATTAGGTTTTGTTTGTTGCAAATAGTTAACTATTCATGTGCTGTGGGTAAAAGGTGTGTTTTAATCTGGCTACCACCGCAAGTATATTTCAAATCTGTGGGACGCACTGAACAATGAAAACATACTGCAACAAATTGATTATAGTTCATTAATTTAGCTTAATTTAGTTAATTAGTATTAATCAAACTGTGTTTATAAAAAAATGTAAAAAAATCTTTGAAAACAATATTTTTTTTCCCTGAGCACACAATTAGTATATTAGATAAAGCTCTGAAAGTCACAGGAACAGATTACATTTAAGATATTCAAACAGATATTAAATATTATATTAAATGATATTAAATAATATTAATAAAATTGAGAGTGTTGCTGTTTTTACTGTTTTTATTAATACATTTAACAGTCACATATAGTATGTATTTATTTACTTTTTGTCATTCTCAGATGGTGGACGATCAGTGCATTCACTTTAACAGTATTGAGCTGTTGAAGTCCAGACCCACCCACCTGCTGGTGTTCCTTCATCATGTCATGCTACAGTTTGACTGTGCTCCTGTGGTAAGAACATACAGGATGTGTGCCTGTTTATTTTGTGCGTGTGCATGCAAGCATTTACTTTAGTATGTGAGGCTCTGTGTTCCCTACATCGCCTCTTGTTCAGCTATGAATGTTACATGTGTTCAGTGGGTGTGGGGGGTGTCGTGTATGTATCAGTATTATAAAGCCCTTTTCATGTGATTTTTAAAGCATGAGTTTTTCTTCCTTTATTTGGCATGCAGCCAATGTGATCTACCCCAGGTACCGTCTTCCAATCCCAAATCCTTCATTTTCTTTACTTCATTTCACCTCTAAACTGTTTAGATAGGATTAATGTTGATGTTTATATGAAAGGTTTATTTGAGTAAGAGCATAACCTTAAAGTTGTAGTTCACTGAAAACTGACAATTGTCGGTGAACTACAACTTTAAGGTTATGCTTTTACTTAAAGGGTAGCACCCGATATACTCAAAGTGAAGTTAGATTTTTGCTTATGATTGAATGTTGTTTTTACCCCTGAACCTCTTCACACGGCTAGGAGATGCGTTTAGATAGCATATGATAAATATATAGAATACTGTATGTGTGTGATGCTCGCTTTCCTATCAGATAAAATATAGACTCTAATGCATAATGCATTTACTGTCATCTCCGACCTGTAACTGAAACACATGCACTCACCTCTGATAGGCTGGGACACGTCAAACAGCCAATAGACTGAAACGCCACATGCACTCACAGCTCATAGGCTGGGACTTCACAAATATGCACATGCACAAACACACACACACACACACAACCCATAGGCTGGGACGTCACAGCAGTCTTTAAGAATAACAGGTTTAGAAGTCTACATGGATTTGGTCTTATGGCTTCTATAGAGACAAACACTGGACATCACAGTCTAAAGCGGCTTCATATCTCTGCATTTGGCAGCACATTGATGCAGAACTTCTACTGTATATCAAAAAACTCTGATTGCATTTTTTTTTTTTTTGGTAACGAAAAAATGTTTATTTTCTTCAGTAAACAGTCCATGTAATCATCATATATGCACATGATTGCATGCAATAATTAATTAACTTGTTTATCAAATCTTAAAAATGTCAATTTAATGCCCTGGTTGACACCATGCTATAAAGTTCTTAAATTTCCTTTGAAGTATATAAGAGCCTATACTGTTTTCTTTTTGTGTGTTTTTTAAGTAAGGGATAATGTACATCTGTTAGGATTAGTCTGAAGGGCTTTATTCTGTGAAAACAATCAGCGAGATGTACATAATCTAACTTATTACACGGCTATTTTCCACAAAAGTGAGCTTTTAATCCCGTGTCCATTACAATGGACATCACATGCCAGCCCATGTGTTTTGTAATTCCTGAGCATTTCATCTAATTCAAAGCCTGCTGTCCATAAGAGTGGACGATTGTCATCCAATCAAATGGCAGTAAGGCTCAGCATGTTGAAATTTGAAAAAAAAAATCCACTACACTGAAAAGCAGCATGGCATCACTTCACTTCAGACACGCATAAGCCATATTTACAATGTTTTTATTCAGATTTATTCATATGTTTGCCAATATTTCACAGATTGTAGGTAAAAAGGGATTTCACTTACTAAAGTTTAAAATCTTTTGTAGCATTGCAAGCTTTATATCAGGATTTATTTCAAATATGTCTGTCTATTAGGATGGACAATGGGTTCAAAATCTGTTAATGAAAGTAAATCTCCAGTAATGCTGATTGAACCTTTTTTATATAAACATACTAAATCAATGTACAAATTTATTGCTGAAACAATTTCATATGCAGAATATACAGATCTTAATATTCTTGAACATATAACGGATGGAAATATGTCAGATATGGACATTCTGTGGAGTGATAAGGAAGATGAAGATTTAGTTTGTCATAAACAAGGTGCAATCTTTACAGCAGAAACCTCAAAATTAAAGTAAAAATGCTACAATGTTAATGACTGTGATTTTTGAAAATACATTTCAATATTATCCCAACAATTATCATTATTTTATGTTGGTCTAAAGTTCAGGAAGTACAACTGTTCTGACCTGATGTCCATTGAAATTATATATATATATATATATATATATATATATATATATATATATATATATATATATATATATATATATATACTTAAAGCATGTTGAATTTGTATTATTATAATTTGGTCTCATTTATAGGAGACTCAAGAACTGTGAAAACATACTCTTACATTTTTCAGAAACTTGGAACATAATTCAGGTCTCAAGGGATTCTGAGCTGTAATATTTTACTGCATGCAGAAAGACGGCTGAATACAGGCTCACTAATCTACCTTTTATCATTATCAGTCAGTTAGCACCAAACAGCGATAGTTGCAAATAAATATATATGAATATATTTAATTATGGTCAAGATGATTTGTAAAACCCAGATGATCCTCTGTAATTAGTTGTTATCAGGGAATACCATACCTTGAAATGTCATAAATGACCAATGAGAAGCAAGTATTCCAGAGAGCCGGTGTTATAATATATTATTAAGCTTGACAGGTTTTGTTTTCTTTTAAAAACAAAAGCTGCTGTGTTGTTTTCATGAATTTTAGATCCGTCAATTTGTCCTTGTCGTCCTCTTGATGTGTTTTTTTCTCTCACTGGTCAGTTTGTGCTTTGAAAAAGTCTCTGAATTTTTTAAATGTTCAGTTGCCTCCCCATCCACACCACATATAGGTTAACACAGCACGTATCGCCATCCCTCTGTTCTTGATGTCTAAATCTGTCAACTGTGTTATGCTGCTTTTCTTTAATCTCCTTCCCTCAATCTCTCTCTCCCTCTCTCTTTCTCTCTCTTCCTCTGTTTTAGCTATGCTACCTTCATGCTGACCTCATGAAGAACCTCAATACCAAAGACACCAAGAAGCACTTTGGGGAATTCTACAACACTTTCCTGGAGAAAGGAGCGGTATGTGCACAAGAACAGTCCTAGACGTTCGACTTTCAAGTTTGTTTATCGCTTTTCAAGTCTGCCTCTTTGTTCTGTCACACTTTTCAGTATGCTCCTCGTTTCATTGTCTACATTTTTGGTAGACCCATTTAGATGCGTTGGGGAATATTTTTGAAGCTGTGTTTTATTTATCACACAGGTAATCTGCTGTCTTGTCTTTGAGCTTGTGGTCTGTCAAAGTGAAGATAGTAGTTGAATGTTTACTAAAATAATAAGGTTGATTAACGATTATACATGGAGAAATACAAAAACAGGAATTTTTTTTAACAATTAACATCATGTCTTGAGTATTTTCTAATAATATATATATATATTTAAATGTGTTTATCAATTATAAACGTTTGTAAAAAGTACAATGGTTCCACATGTAACCGTAGGCTGTGTACACCCTGTAAAGTTTTAATGAGCAACAAGTGCATCTACTTACAGAAGTGAATACAGATTTTTTGTTGGTGTGTGTGTGTGTGTGCGCGTGCGCGTGTGTGTATTGAATGACTCACTTCTAAAATCACTGTTTTTGATTCATGTGATAGCAATAAAAGAATTGTCATGGTAGTTAATTTTAACTAAGCCACCATCAACAGTGGTGTCATGTTTATTTTATGTTCGCAAGGATGCTTTGTAGAGCCCGCTCTTGTAACGTTGCCATGTCCACATATCAGCAGTGTTAATCATCAGAGATCAAGTTTATGCAGGTTATGTAGGCAGGTGCAGACATTTGCGATATTTTTAGTTAAGCGGCTTATTTATTAACTTTTTTATGGGCTTTTTTTATGTTCATTTTTCTGAAAAGATCTGGCAACCCTAATGAGTCAAGACGTACATCATTCCCTGTGATTTCCTGCACTGTGCAATGGATGCAAAAGAGATGCACAACTTTGATAAACTTGTAACTGCATCAGTATAGCCACTAGTTGAGTTTGTTTTTGTGTAGAAAACAATCCAGTCAATGTGTAGAATTCCCAAGATTATTTCTGAAGTTAGTTTGATTTATTGATTTATTTATTTTATTTATTTATACAGGAACAATGTACAACATGACATGTTGTGCCATAGTTAGCTATAAAGCTAATCTACATCTGTCACTCAAAGTGTCACTCATAGATTATTGAGCAGAAATTTATGTTCAGAATGTGGGCAAATGCTAGCAGGTGAACTGAGTGTTTAGCTTAAGTGTGTGTAAATAATAATAATATTAATCATAATAATAATAACAACAATAATATATTTGAATTAATTAATTTTTACAATGCACTTTTTTGTCAAAGTAGCTTAACATAAAGGAATAAAAAGGAAAAAAGCCATGACGATAATAATAAAACTAAAAACCCAATAATATTGAAAACCAAAAATATTGTTTATTTTTTTCTAGAGAATTGCATTTGCATAATCAGATGGCATATAGTTGTAATTCACATTCAATTATTATTTTCTTTCCATTTCTGTGCTGGCTTTTGATGCTGTATTTTAAATACATCTAATATAGTCTATATTATAATATTACTATGAATAATAATCAATATTATAATAATATAATCTAATTTTGATGCTGAATTCTATATAAATCTATAAAATATAGTCTTGATCTACATTATCTATTTTAGCCAGCTCTTTCTTCATTCCACATGGTCACATCTGATTTTGTTTACACTTTCACTGTATGTACAAGTTTTTGTCTTTGTCATTTCCCCCGAGTCTGTCTGCCCACCCCTTTCTGCTCAGCGTAGCATTTTTATACATCCTTCTTTTAGACATGTCTTTCTCTTTCTCTCATCAGAGTGTTTGTCTGACCCAAACTTCCTGCTTTGGGTCGTGGGAATGACCTCCCCTGACAAATGGCTGTGCTTTTTTTTTTTTTTACTGCTTTTCATGTTTTTTGTTGAGTCTTTCTTTGTATTGTGGTTATTTATTTCTTACTGGACATTTCTTTAAGCTGACTGTAGATCAGTGCATTTAGCTGCTAACTAAACTCAATGGGAGAAAATGGTTGTTATTTATATTGTTGTGACCTCTGGTGGTGCTGTACTGCATTACATGCTACATGGGAGGTCAGTATAAAACAGCTGCATTTTGTATAAACTCTTAATAGATGTCATCATTTCGATTCAATTCATGCTTATTTCTATAGCGCTTTTACAATGTAGATTGTGTCAATGCAGCTTTACATAGAAGTCTAGTAAATTAGAACTGTGTCAGTCCAGTTTTCGAAGTTGAAATTCAGTTTAGTTCACTTCAGTGTGGTTTAATTTTTACTGCTGAAAATCCAAACACTGAAGAGCTAATCCATCAATGCGCAGCTCTACAAGTCCCAATTTATTTGATATTTACTTTGTCTACAAATTGCTTTGTCCTACACAAATCCTTCATGTTGTCCCATCACAAATCGATTGAGTGAACTTAATTGTTTTTACAAATTTAAGTAGATTAAACATAAAACAAATAAGCTGACCCTAAAAATCCTCAGAAATTGTGTCGATTCAGTTTACTTTAACTAAGTAGCTTGAACCAAGCACCAAAAATATTTTTTAAGTGTATGAGTTTATTTAAATAATAATTATGTAATTGTATTTTGAATGCAGAAATATAGTGCACTCTGCTAATATTGGTACCCTTTGTGTGTGTATGTACAGTATATGTATATATATATATAGTAGAGAATGCTGTGACAAAATATGTTTGTATAACCTTTTATTTATTTTGTGCAAAATATTAACTAAAACTCTGCTCTTGCATCACAAACAATTGCAAACACAGCAAAGGTTTACCAAAAAACAAATATATTTAAGGCACATTTATTGGCACCCCTATAAATTTGAGCAAAATGTTTTTGAAGTACAGTGTCATTGATATTTTACATATTTAGGAGTGACTAAGAACAGAAAACTGCAACCTTATGTTTCACAGGACTGTAAATATGAGGAAACGTGGTAAAAACAAAGAACAGATTGTGTGATTGTGGAAAAAAGGTTATTGAACTTCATAAAATGAGAAGACATTTATTCACAGCCTTCTTTGCTCATACTGAAAAGGTGCCAATATTATTAGTGGATTTTATTTATATAAAATATTCTAACAAAAACATTCAGATGAATCCCGATTATTCAAGATTTGGAATATAATTTTTTTTCTTTTTTTATAATCTTTCTCATCCAGATTCTCAAAGTGTCAGTACCAAATAGCATCGCCCCTGAAATAGGTAAGATTTTCAACAGTTAGAATTTATTCAAATAAAAAGTATCAGAACCCTGGGCCTAATTTTATTATATCCATTCACTCTTCCATCTCTGTCTATGTGGTCTTTTAGATCGCTTGCGTCCAGAACTGATCAACGAAGAACAGCAAAAACGTTACGCAAATGAAATACAGTTCGCGCAGAGTCCAGAGATACTGCGACAGCTGGAAGACTTCCGGTGAGAGTTTTCTGTTGAAAATTCTTGTAAAAGCTTAAACATTAGGTTTTTGTAACAAATGCTCATGTGCCTTTGGTACTGAAGTGTTATACCTCTTTTTTTCCATGTTAGGCAAAAGAGGATGATGGGAATGACTCCTAATGAGCGGGAATTGAATGATGTGGAATCCCATCGGCCCACCGACCGCATCCCTATGGACATGAAGGAGAAGGCCGTCGCTGAATCCCTGCTGGAAAAGATGGTTGAGGCCAAGTAAGAGCTAAATAATAATAATAATAATAATATTTTTTTAATTAATAGCAATTTAATAGTAATTAAATTTTTTTTGACTATGGCTACACAATATTGGAAAAATCTGATATTACATTTTTCTGCAATAATTATTGCGATATGAATACTGTTTTAGAAGATGGTTTGAACAGCTCCATTTGATTGCTTTCTGAAGAGTCTAACAGTACAGAAAATGAATAATCACAATGCAATAAATGCTTTTCTTACTTTTGTTTTGTCTTGTTTCTAGTCCAGATATCAAAAACATTCTTAGACCAAGTAAAAATATTGTTTAGGCAAGGCAAGGCAAGTTTATTTATATAGCACATTTCATACACAGTGGCAATTCAAAGTGCTTTACATAAACAGGAATAAAAGAAACAATTATAAGAGAAATAAAAACAAACATAAAAATGGTAAGAATAAAAATAAAATAAAATAAAAGCTGATAAAATGTGTTATAAAAGAATTAAAAAGAAGAGAAAAACATAGTAGTTCGATCTGTCAAACGTAGCACAGCGCTCATTCAGTAAAGGCACAGCTAAACAGATGTGTTTTCAGTCTTGATTTGAATGTGCCTAATGTTGGAGCACATCTGATCATTTCTGGAAGCTGATTCCAGCAACGAGGGGCGTAGTAGCTGAAAGCCGATTCACCCTGCTTTGACTGAACTCTTGGGATTTCTAATCTATTTGATCCTAAAGATCTGAGTGATCTGTTAGGTTTGTATTCAGTGAGCATATCTATAATGTATTGAGGTCCTAGGCCATTTAGTGATTTATAGACCAGTAATAATACTTTAAAATCTATTCTGAATGTAACTGGGAGCCAGTGTAAAGACCTGAGGACAGGTGTGATGTGCTCTGATTTCCTGGTTCTGGTCAGAATTCTGGCCGCAGCGTTCTGGATGAGCTGCAACTGTCTGACTGTCTTTTTGGGAAGGCCAGTGAGGAGGCCATTACAGTA
This sequence comes from Danio aesculapii, assembly GCF_903798145.1. Classification (NCBI taxonomy): domain Eukaryota; kingdom Metazoa; phylum Chordata; class Actinopteri; order Cypriniformes; family Danionidae; genus Danio; species Danio aesculapii. The sequence goes on from NC_079450.1 coordinate 30,010,922, forward strand.
ATCCACCCTGCTGCTGATAAAAGCATGAACAAGTTTCTCTAAGTCTTCACTGGAAACAAAGCATCTAATTCTTGCAATGTTTTTGAGATGATAGTATGCTGATTTACTAACTGCTTTGATATGACTATTGAAACTCAGATCTGACTCCAGAGTCACACCAAGATTCTTGACCTTATTTTTTGTTGTTTGACCCTTAGAGCCAAGGTACGCATTCACCTTGAGAACCTCATCTCTGTTCCCAAACGCAATGACTTCAGTTTTCTCTTTGTTTAACTGACGCAATGACTTCAGTTTTCTCTTTGTTTAGTGTTCACTGTCAGAAGAAATAAGTGAAAATTAAGAGATTTCACTTGTTTTAGGGAAATTATCTAAAAACGACAAAAATTCTGAGCAAGAAATGTTTTTTTTTTTTGCATAAATAACATAAAGTCCATATAAATACAGTGATTAAATACAATTCAGTAGTTCCTCGTCAACTGTAAATCAGACTGAACATTGCCTATCTTTGCCATGTGACTATTTAGGATGCACACATTGCGATATCAATGCTGAAACGATATATTGTGCATCTGATAAATAATAATAACAGTCAGAAGAATATACAAGTATTCTTATTGCATTATAATGCAAAATAGCTAGCTTAGCATTATAGGTAAAGGTATGGTTTATGATTGAAGTCTGCCAGAACCAGAAGCTCTGACCATTATACTAAATGAGAAAACTATGTGCATGGCTTGTTTTTTGTCTATTGCAAGCTCATTGGATGTAGTAAGGTAAGCATTTCATTCTGAAAGGTCAGGAAAAGGGTTTCGGGGGAGTAATTGCAACCTTACAAACACTTCCTCACTTATATTTCTGTTTGTTGTCATAGCACTGTCAAAACTGACAGTTGGAGGGGCAGCGCTGTGACAATATATATATTAGACAATATTATATTAGACTCTCTCTCTCTCTCTCTCTCTCTCTCTCTCTCTCTCTCTCTCTCTCTCTCTCTCTCTCTCTCTCTCTCTCTCTCTCTCTCTCTCTATGATATGCATAAATCATTACAATCAAAGTGAACAAAATTATGTTCAGTTTTATAACTGGTGTTATGTTGATTCTAACAACATATTATATCATTATTTATAAGGCGTTATGCGTGTATTATAATATATTCAGATAAGAATAACCCTATATTGGATTATAAATAGAGGCTTCATAGAAATTGTTATTGAAATATAATACATGGAATGTTTGGAAAAGTTGTATTACAGCAGATGAAGGGAATATATATATATATATATATATATATATATATATATATATATATATATATATATATATATATATATATATAGTGAAAGAGCGAAGTATTTTTGGATATTTAGGGGTTTTTTCTTCACAAATAAGGCACAATATGTATGAATTTCAGGCTTGCTCTGTTTCAAACAAATGTTTTGAATATTTTTATCTGTGAACATGATTTCTGCACATTAAATTATTTTCTGCACAAACCAATAGGATGTATTAAAGATGACAACTCCCATAATGTCATGCAGTCACCAAACTACACCTTTGTTTGTAGTAACACATGCCCACTAGCGAAGAAAATGACACAATGTACCTTTAAATTTCCATTAATTGTGCATTCTTAATTGTATTGATAATATATTTGTTATATTCCGTTTCATCTTTTTGGTCATTGTACAGGCTTGTGGCCATTTCTGTATTTTTGCCATGCTTTACATCAGATTCAAAAGAGTGCTTAGTACGAGTACTATTGAATGAGGGAAACCGTGTTATTGGGCTTACAAGCAACCTGGAAAGCATACAAATAAAATAAATTATGGATGCCAACTACCATACAATTTTGATTGCATTATACCAAAACAAATTACTATTACAATGTAGTATGAATACCTTGTTTTAGTACCTCTACACATCCTGTATTTATTACAGAATAGATCAGTAGACAAATAGTAGGTGGTTCCGAACTCACTGAGCCTTGAACACTGGAATCTTGGTTGTGAGTGAACCAGCAGGTTGCTCTAGTCTTGTCTGTTACACAAAGCCAGATCTTTACTTTCCGTTACCCTCTGCAGTGGCGAGCCTATAATCCAAGTGTGATTTCTAACTGTGTGCTGTGTGATTTTGATGTTTCCCTGCTGAGCCAAACACCAGCTTTTGCTGCAGGGAAGAGGATAGTGTGCTGCAAGCACTTTTCTTTTTCTTCATTCACTCAAACAGACTAATGTAAAAAATCTGCATTCAGCGCGGATCAGAAGCCCTGAGTCTCTGTCGATATTCACTCACTGACTGCTAAGTGATGTCTATTGAATGTGTCATATTGCACAGGATCTTCTTTGCGCTGCGCTGTTTGACCTCTTGCTGTTAATTCTCTAATAGTCGTATAAGAATTCAGTCCTCTTGCTGTTGTGCTTCATATGCAGTTCAATGAGCTGGAGGTTCAGCTGAGGTGTTTATACACGTTTCATTTTTGGCTCTTAAATTGGTCCCTGCCTACAATGAGCAGTTTAGTCATCTTTTGAAAATGTAAAGTAATGGTTAAAGTGACCTAAAAATTAACATTTCTAACACCAATGAGATGTATTCTGTGTAACAGTAGAAAACACACAAAAAGGTATTTAACTCCATAACGGGCTGCTCATTTCTAGAATAAAAATGCCAAATTTAAGTGTAGTCTATATGACTAGTGCATTGTATTGAAGCGTGTATTGTTTTCATACAGTTTTATAATACTGTGATCCCTGCATTTACTTTAAATGTTAAAGATTATTCTAAAAATAAAATATTATAATTTACTAATATTATTTTTGTTATTAAAATATTTATTATCATACTATTTATTTATTACAACTGAATATAACCAAATTTTATCACATTTTTTTTTATAGATTTTTTTTTTTTTTTGTATTTACTAAAATATTTTTCATAATTATTAACGTTCTGAAATCTCATTTTAGTCTCACCTTCACCGACTACGAACAAAAGCATCTCTGTTTAATTATATTTTATTTTTGTAGAATTTACAGATTTCTGACAATTTACTGGTACTATTCATTGGAAACTTTTATGTGCTTCTTTGAAAATGTAAAATATCATTCAGATGCAATTTTGGGGAAAGTTACTTTAGAAAGTAATGCATTACAATATTGAGTTATTCCCCAAAAAAGTAACTAGTTGCCTTACTTTGATGAAAAGTAATGCGTTACATTACTTTTGCGTTACTTTTTATGACCTGGCTTGATCTCTTTCAGAACTTGAAGGGTTTTTTTTTCTTTTTTTTAATAGAGGAGCTCTGCAAATAACAACACACTGTACCATCTTCATTTACCCTTCATTTACCCTTCATTTGCCCTTACATTTTTTTAAATTTTTTATTATGTAGTATAATTTTATATTTAGAGAACTTCCAGATCCCAGAGCTCTACATAATGTATATACAGATTAATGATGTTTAAAGCAGTGTGTTTTCTACTTTTGTGCATTTTGTCTTATTAAAGAGTAAAATCACTGTTCATTCAGATAATCCTCTTTTACTTTTCTTCCAAGTGTTCAAAATAATGAGAATTTTCCATCGCAGAAATGTAAGGCCCTGCCATATTCCTATCTGTCTGTTCCTGCGTTCTCTCATTGCGTGCAGGATTCAATGCAACTTCATTCGTTTTAATTCAGCAAAGTATTTTGCCAAAGTGAATTACCTAAACTAAAAAGTAACTTGCATTACATTTTTAAAACAGTAACTCAAATATTAGTACTTAATTTAGAAAAGTAATGTGTTACTTTACTCGTTAATTAGAAAGGTAATATTATTACGTACATGTCACTCACGTTACTTGTAATGCATTACCTCACACTGCTCAGATGACATTAAGTGTAAGAAGTTGTGTCTTAAATAATAAACATTACACTTAGACACTCAGCCATGTGTAATCCCAAATGGAGCTCAATTTCCCAGTAAGTTTTTAATGGTCGTGAGTACAACAGCATTCACCATTGGAAGGTGGCAAAATATCTTAAATTGGTAATATGTTTACATCTTTTCACCCTCGCAATATTCAAAATAAGAAAAGTAATCCAACTTGAGCTTATTAGTGCTTTACCTTCTGCTACATGAGCAAAGCTTTAACTGTTGAGTTCATAAAGTGTTTAACATTCCACACTTCTTTTTATTAGTTGAATAAGTACATTATCAGGGTATTTAAAATGTAGATTATTATTATTATTATTATTTTGAATGCACTAAGACTATTTATACTACAAAATGGCGCAAAATACTTGAGTACTGTACGTGACTTGGAGCGCAACTATAGCCCTCAGATTTAGGTAAACTGTTCCTTTTAACAAAGAAAGTGTTTAATTGGGAGGCATCACAGAAGGTTGATGAGTGCGTTAAAGGGTGAACGTGGGTCTGTAAGGTTTACCATTAAACCCCACAGGAAGTGAGGACCCCTATGTAGGAAGTGAGACAGGAGGAGCCTGCTGAGTTTTTCTCCTCTGCTGAACACTAACTGCCAATCTGACTTCAGCTCATTACTTCTGCACAATGAGAGCCAGCAGGGATAATCTGTCTTTTGTGGTGTTTATAACAGCCTTTTGTTCAGTTATACCAAGAAGTAATATTCTAGTTATGTATATCGTTATTGTGTTTGGCTTAATTAATAAGCATAACACAAAACACGTTTACTTAAAGATATGTTGCTTATTAAAGAGCTTACAAGGCAACTTAATATAACTGTATAAAGCTTAAAGTCTGCATGAACCGGAAGCAGTTGAGACTTTCCAGTGTTTGTTTTACTTTCAACTAACCCTTCCTTTTGCACATCATTCACTCATAGCAAACTAACGGTTAGAGGGGTGTGATTAAGAATATTGTGGCTGAAGACACCAATCTGACATCAACAGAAAAGGACCGCCACTCCAAACATTAAAGCAAATGGTCACACTTTTGATTGAAAATTAATAAAACAAACAAACAAACAAACAAACAAACAAGCAAACAAAAAAATTTAGTGGAATAATTTGCACTGATTAATTGTTCACCTAAAGCAGAGATTTCCAAACTAGGGCCTGCGATTTGGCTGACAATCCCACATGAGAAGAGTGAGAATGATGGGGAGGGTTGGGTCGAATGCCGTTAACAAAGATCATAATTTCTAATTTAACGTATCTTTTTTTGTTTGTTTTATTCCTGAGCTACAACAAAAGCTAACTGAAAATAAAAGTTTCAATTAAATGCTGTAAATGAATCAAAGTTTTTAAAATGTAAGTACATTTACATTTAGTCATTTATCAGATGCTTTTATCCAAAGCGACTTACAAATGAGGCCAAGGAAGCAATTTACACAACTATATGTAATGTAAGTTTTTAAAAATGTTTTATTAGTATTGTCAAAAACAGGTGCGGCTTGACTAGAGTAACTCCATCCTGTTATAAATTGGATTGTGTTTTACTGTAATAAATTAATTATAAAATTTTAACAATAATATAAAATATAACATGGCCAACCCAATGATGCAGTTACATTTTTTTCAATTACATGTTTGAACCAACCACTTGATTGGTCCAGACTTAACCCAAATTTAAAACAACCTAGCATCATTAGAGTGAATATGTCAAATAAAGCATTGTCATAAATAATAATGCAGTCTTGTGAATAGTTTTGAAAGACCACTAGGTGAGAATGTGATGCTAATTCTAAACTCGGATGACAACAATTTTGGGAAAAAGCTCAAAATTAACTTATTTAATTTTTTCCTACAAATTAAATGAAAAGATGCTAACAGTCTACAACGTGCAACACAGACACTTGTTAAATCTCAGAAAATGTACTTTAGTGTTTCATGAGCCTTTAAAAAGATTATTTGGGTTTTTGAAAACTGTATTTTTTGCAGTGTTTCGCACTCGTAGCTCCTCAGCTAAGGAAGTTTGCATGGCATTAACCCTAACCAAGCGAGCCCAGCCAAGGATTTATAAAAAAGATATTGTGATTCTTTATTATTTTATTTATTTATTTATTTTGCGCAATGCGTAAAAAGAAATGGCTCATTTGTCTATGAATCAGACTACTTTACTCACAGAAAGACATTAAATTGCCTCTAACATTTGAATATTAAACTTGAAACTCTGGCTAAAAGTCTTTTGTTCAGTAGTCATCCTGCAGTCTGTGTGGTATAGTTGCTTTTTCTAGGAACACACTTTATTTTTTAAGTATAATAATAATAATCATAACACCAGTTACAACTTACTGTAAACTCTGCAATGTAAAAAATAGGCATAGTAGCAAACAAAGAGGAAGTGTTGCAAGGATAGAGTCAAAAGTGCCACGCTGGCAGGAAGTGTCTGCTCTTTGGCTCTCTGCCAGAGAGAATGAAGGGAAGGGGGATGAAGCAGGGGTCAGATTTGAGGCCAGCAGAGGGAGAAAAACACAAGTAACAAAAGCTGGTTTGCAGTGTGACAGCATATATATTCCACTCTTGCCAGGATAAAATGACAAAGTGTAAAGTGATCTAGAGGCTGCTTGAGGAAAATGTGCATTTAAAACACTGTTTCTTCCTCATTGAGAGACATTATTAGAGACACAATGCATCCTCAGAGACTTCGCACAGATTCTTTTTATGTCTGAGGGTCTCAGTATGTGCATTCAGTCTCTATATTCACTCATACAATCGTCCTCTGTTTCCCAAAAAGTCTGCTTCCTCTTGCACTCTTTTTTTTACTCTCTCATTCATTCTCCTCCCTCAGTGTTACAGTAATGACCTCACTTAGAGACATTCTGGTTGGCTGCATTCCTAATCTAGGAGGCGGGTCAAGGTGTTTGATTGGCCACAAGTCGGGGATTCCTTATCGCACTCCTCCTATTGTATTACCATAGGAAAACATAAGGATCTGATTTCGATGTTCTTGCATGTGTGTTGCATCAGACAAAAACACAGTTAAATATGAAGTTCTGCCGGCGAATTGCTTTGTTTGCCTTTGGACATCGCCGTAGGACAACCTCAGTGCCTTAGCAGAGTGCCATCGTGGAGTTTGGGAAAATAGTCTAGATCAGTCGTTTAGACATCTAGGTTTGCAAAAGTTTGTTTCTCTAAGCCTTATTTTGTTGGTTTTAAAGTTAGTAAGGAGTGCAATTTTTGATGCACACCGGTTTTTCTTAGATTTTTTTTATTTTAGTTTTCAATTTATTTTCAAGTGACTCAGAATATGTTCATTAGTTTGAATTCTACAAACAATACAACACTTGCTGTCATTTTGAGTCAGGAAAAGTTCAGGTTCCACCGTCCTAAAACAGAGTTAAAAACCGGTCGAGAGCGAGGAAGAAAAAATGTTACATAATTGTAAACGGTGAGTCTTTTAGATCGGCATTGTGCTTTGGTTTTCTTTTGATGTCCCTCTAATTATTTCTGTTTCTTTTTTTGCAGCCCCTCAATTGTTCCTGACAAGGACAAAAGGTGAGTTGTGCTTCATCATTTTTAGATGTAGATGCATAATGCACAAAATAAAATGCATGCCTTTTCTGTATGGTATTGTTGTTATTGATTGCCATGTAGTTTTTTTCCCAGTTTATAACGTTTTCGTTTTTAGTCGTGAAAGTTTTACTTTATGTCGTAAAATGTAAATTTAAGGGTATTTTTTTAATAATTATTAGTCATCAGTTGCTTTTATTGTCTTTGGAAAAAATTGTATGTGAAATGATTAAATGCAAACTTAATTTTATTTATGATAAACTATAGAAATGCATTTATTGAAAAATAACTTTGTCTGGATGAGAGGCAGTTGCCGGAGTCTTGCAGCTGTTACATTTGATCATTTTGTGCAGCTGTGCCACATAATCCATGTGTTTATGAGAAAATAGACATGCACATGTGCACAAGCTCCTCCTTCAGACTTCTGTCCCTCCTTCTCTCTTCACTCTTTTTTTCTTCTCCCTTCATTTTTTTCTCCTCCACCTCACTTTCTACACCACCTCCCTTTTTTAATGTGGATCTTCATTAATGAGGATTCTTGTACACAGCACTGACTGCTTGCAGATCACATGATTTCAGCTGCACCTTTTCAGTATATAGCAACATTTTTAGAAAAATAGCTTTGTCCATACCTGCGACTTACATTAGTCATTTTATAGAGTGACATCTGAGGGACGTTCATATGTTTGCGGATAGTACTAATAAATAAATAAACATTTACTTAGCAATTGTGCAGTAAGGTTATAAAAGGTGACCATAAAATCATTTGTAATAAAAAATAATAAAATAAATAAAATAATTATTATGAATATATATTATTATTCATGTATATGAAAAATTTGATTACAGATTATTCTGATCAACTATGCTGCATTTATATTCATCAATAATACAGTAAATCTTTTAAACTGTGAAATAGGATTGCAATTTTACCTGACGTCTTTCTTATTGAATGTCTTAAATATAATTAGCATTTTCAGCATTATTACTCCAGTTTAGAGTGTGACATAATCCTTTTAAAATAAGTTAAAATGGATATTTTTTGCAATAAAATTTTGGAATCAGCAGAATTTATGAGCAATATAGGTTAGTTTTAAAATATTTAATTGTACTTTTCCCAAATCTTTCACCTAAACCTGAAAAAAAACTTTGTTGCATTTGTAATAAATGCATATTTGTTGCTATTTCTTTTAGGTTTATAGGTTTTGTTCAAAGAAATTGGTTAAATGTGGACTTTTTAAATCTCAATGTGTAACCTAAATACCAATTGTAAACATTTAGGCCTGTAAACATCCATGTTCTTTTCCTTCATCAGTAACTCCATCTTTGGAGCAGTGGCTTATTATATGAAGTACCTTGGAGTCAAGACCAGAGCTTTTGACAACAAGAAGTCCAAATCAGGATGGCGGCCATCGGTTCCATCTATGCTGAAGGTCAATAAAAATATTCTATAATTCTTCTGTTTTACAGCCTGAATTTGTGTGATCTTATGTCTAACAGCAATGCTTCTTTCTTTGTTGGACAGACATGGTCAGGCAGCAAGCAGGTCAAACCAGTCAAACCTCCTGGATTCGGCTGTACGTAGTCAACAAAATTCCTTTGTTTCTCTGGGCTAGAGCACATGCTTTACTTACATCACATGCTCATTGACCAAACTTGTTCTATTTCACAGCAAGCATTGATTCGCATACAACCATTTACATGAATTACCCATAACATCTCTGATACTTCCTAAGATAATTGAGACCAGCGCACATTAAAACTACAAACCACTATGAGAAACATTCTGCATATATTCACTGAAATACCTGCAAGATCAAAGATTGCTGTAGCATTTAAAATACCTTATTTGTGTTGCTATGTTTTCCTCTTGCAGATGACGGTAAGCAAAGTAGATTGGACTTTGAAGGTATTATGGTCTGTTCTCTTTGTGTAGATCCTCTTTTTTTTTGGGATGGTACATTCCTTTTCTAATCAAATCTAATGCATGTTTGCATGTTCCACTTCCAACACACGGGTCTGTAGCTTTTGTGTTTATCCGTCTAGGAAAATGTAAATGCCTGCTTTACATGATCTTATTGTTACCAAGGGTGACTTATTCACTGAATGGATTTTAGATAAATGTTGTTGTGTGTGGTTGGTTTTCCCTGTACCTGAAATTTTGGGCTGAATGATCCTTTAAATTTCCAATGAATTACTAACACTGTTGGATCAAACTCCTTCATCTGTCATGTCGTCTTATTAGAACCGCACAACCATCTGTCCATCTTGATTGATTGTTTATTATCATGTATGAATAATGTGTTGCTTTTGAGCCTTCTTCTCATCTCTCTCTCTATCTTCTTTACTTTTTCTTCTTCTAGCAAAGCAAAACAAACAACCTCTGCCGTCTCATCGGGTGTCTGTTAGTGAAAACGTCACCACTCCAGGGCGAAAAACTGGTGTGATCGGGTCAGGGAGCACTCATGGGTCAGAGAGCAGTGAAGAGTTAATCATAAGCGTCAGTGTGACGCCCAGCCCTGACTTTCAAACTGACACAGGTAAGGATTTAAAAAAAAAAGTTTCTTATGTATTGTAGATTTAAATGCACCAGGCAAAATGTATATATGTACATGTATGTATGTAATTCTTTAATTAAACACAAAGCTGACAGAAAAATGGCTGAATGGAGCATATACTAACCTACATATTATTCAGTCACAGGATGGCACAAAAAAGTCAAAAACGGTGGCATACCAGCATATAAATATGAATATGAACATATTCACTGACTGTTAAGATGTTTCTAAATATCCGGATGAGTCTGTGTTATTAGTTAAGCATTTGTTATCTGGTAATTACATGCTCTTTAATGTTGTGAATGACCAGTCAGAGTCAAGTATTTCAGAGAGCCTTATTTATTTTCTGTTTTATTTTAATTTTTGTTTAAGTTTATGCTAATAATGAATGTCAAATACAATTTACATACAATATAATGTCATGCATCTTTTCTCTTATGCAGTAGGTGTCATCAACACAGACCCCAAACCAGCCTCTGAGGGTGGAGAAGCGTCTCCAGTCAGCACTGGTGGGACTCTGGTTATCTGTGAACCTCTCGTTGTCATCGATGTTCCTCCAGAAGACATTCAGGACAGCGGCAGGTAAGAAACCAAGATATGAAGACAACTGATCAAAAAGGCAAAATAACTGCATACATTTGGCATACATTTGAATTGTCTAGAAATAGTTACTACTTGAGAAAGGGAGGCTGGTAAAACTCCCTGTGTGCTTTGTGTCGGGGAGCTCGCTGTGTCCCTCCTGTGCTGCTGCTCCTGCTGCTGCCCGCCAGCCCGCCCGCCCGCAATAAATGCTACCCTCCTTGTGGACAACAAAGACCAAGACCATCCCTTACATGGCTCCTTCCCTCTCCCACTGTCCTCACACCTTTCTTCCTACATTCTTTTCTCCTCTGCATTTTGTGGCCTACTCTTCTCTTGTTTTTGTTCCCATGTTCCTTGTGCCATCTGATGTCCCATCTTTGTGAGTCAGTTTTTGTTAGCTTTCAGTTCATGGTTTACCTATCCTGCAGTTTACATGTCCTGCTATATTGTGCAAATGCATCCAAAAATCTTAGTAAGTAGATTCTGTCTGAATCTGGGCTACTAACATGACTGCCAAAGTGTTTGGAAGGTTTTGTTTTTGGGTCTAGAAAGTTGTTAGTTATTTCTCAGACACTTTACATTGCGCATTTGATGGAACATTCTGCTGTTCTGGTTATGGGGTTTGGTACAATGGCTAGCGTTACTTATGGGAATTGAACCCCCAACCTTCTGGTCAACAGTGTTAATCTGAAGCAACTGATGAAGGAATAATTTACTCACTAAAAGACTGCATTATTACTAGTACACTTTTGTTTTAGCACAGCCTTTTAACATGAAAACAATCCTTGTCCATATTGGCTTTTCCTTTACAAGACCTTTATCTGCGGTGGCTGAGAGAGCTTAACGTGCTGCAATTTAAGAAAACGCATGCAATTACAAAAAACGTCAGCAAATTAAGAAAAGATCTGCATCCGTTTGACAGCACATGTGAGTTTTCCCACAATGCAAACAAATTAATGGAACGCTCTGCATTTTCTCACAACACAAACAAATTAGTATGTGACAATGTGACCGACGCCGTTGTGCCCTGACTATTACTCGGTGAAGTTTATTTTAACATCCTGATTCCCGTGTCTTTTAGTATTTATTAGCCTAAACAACCGTAACCTAAATAGCCGTGTCTGTCACGTTTTATTGTGAGAAAATGCAGCGCGTTTTTGTAAATTATTTACGTTGTGAGAAAATGCAGTGTTTTATTAATTGTTAGTGTTGTGTGAAAATGCAACACGTTTTTTTTAAAAAATGTGTTTGTGTTGTGAGGATTTGCAGCAGGTGTGCTGTCAAACTGATGAAGATCTTTTCTCAATTTGCTGTCGTTTTTTGTAATTGCATGTGTTTTCTTAAATTGCAGCCCATTACGCTCTCTCGACAACCATATTTATCCACAATAAATGACTAAAAATGTCAGAATCTGAAAAAATCTATAAAATAATAGTAAAAAAACGTATTCTGCAATTAATGAATATTTGATAGACAAATAAATTTAACTCTTTCTAACCCTAGCTCGATTTTATTTTTACACTTTTGACAGCCGCCACCAGCATTTTTTGATAATTGTGACCTAAATTTGACAGTCCTCAGAATATATTCAGCTCGGAATATATGACCATATTATACATGCTTTTAAACATTTTTTTATTCTATTTTCATATGTTTGTTTTATCACCAATTCCATGCAGATAGGTTTAATCAAAATTGTTACAATTTTGACAAACTGTGAATATATATATTTTTTGTAAAGTTGTGCATTTTCAAGATATATAGTGTATAATACACACACAGACGCGCATAGACATCCACACTAGGGATGCAATGATTATAGATTTTGGTTGTACGATTGTAGTCTGAGGAATAATCACAGTTTCACGGTTATCACGATTGTTATGCTTTCATTATTTTCAAAACACTACTAGTTTAGGAAATTCCATCAAAACTCCTTATGTTTTCAAGTGTTATTTATTGCTACTCAGTAACTAAATAATACAGCACAAAATAATAAAAAACAAATAGTCCATTTCTCTTTGTACTTAAACAGAAGTGAAAAAAGTTTTTGGCATTTAAACATAATGACAGAACAATGAATAAATGCATAAAAATAAGAATACTTTTTTTATTTAAAAATTGTATTTGTCTAATGTGAAAATTTGTCTAAAGAAATAAATCTGCGCGTGAAAAAGACGCGACATGTGGACGGCCTGTAGTTAATAGCCTCAGCCATAGTTAATCCAGTGTGCGTGCGTATTAGCATTGGTATACAAGCTTGGGAATTTAAACTAGTGCACAGTTGACATAATGTTCTTTATTTGCAGCAGTTTTGTTCTGTGCAGAAATGCGTTGTTGAGAAGCTTTTACGATTAATTAACCGTGACAAATTAAAGCGTGGTTAATAGTGAAAACGGTTAATTGTTGCATTCCTAATTCACACACATCCATTTCTGTGCATTTGTGTGAGTATGTTTGCACTCGCATGTGTGTGTAGTAAATTATAAAATTAATTTCCATCATTTTCTAAATAAATCTGAGGAAACTATTCCTTTATTGTAGCTCTTTTTTTATTTATATGACCTAAAATCTAGCATCAGGTGTGCATTTTTATTCTGCTCATGCGGTTGTTTTTTATGTGAAGGCATTGTTTGTTGCTGTTGTCCGTTGTTCTGCGCTCTTGTCCTGCTTTGTTGTTGGCTTCAGGATAGCATTGAGATTTACTTGGTTCATGGTTGGATGTTTTGGTTGGGTTCATGTTGTTAAACAGGTTGTGATTTGCAGTTATGCCGTAACCGTTCATTGTCCTATGTTGTTACAGAAAGAAGCCAAGGTGGGTCTGCAGGATTGTCTCTTGGATTTTCTGCCAATCTCAAGCTTCTACTGATCCACACATGCTGTTACCAAACACAGATTACATTTTTTTTTATTATCCATATTGTAGGAAATGTTGTACAGTGAGTGGCATGGGTTAAGTTTTAGATTCACACACCCTTAAACTCACTGCATGGTTAAGTATGTTTCATCTGTTTTTTTTGGGCTGCAGGGATTGAGGGCAGAAGTATTTGCTTATCTGGGACGCTTTGCACGAATAGAACCAAATTGCCTGACAACAGTGTTTTATACCTGCGTAATTGAGGTGTTGAAATGCATTGCAATGCTGTAAATGATGCATTAGAAAGAGCTGGAGATGTTTGTTAATGTGGTTCCCACTAGGGTCTTTGAGTCTTAACTGATGGGGCTGAATGAATCTCCCTGCTGAACTAATGCTGAGATGATATGTAGTGGTTTTGACATCATTTGTCTTCACATTTCATTCTCTTTTTTACTTCAATTTACATCTGTTCATGTGACCTGTTCTGTGGTCTAACCCCATTGTCATCTGTCTGTTCCTTCCACTGTTTTTTTTCCCACGCATTAAAACCTTTCTTACTACTTTATTAACCCTTTTCTTTTCATTTCCTTGTATTTACCTTTTCATTTACCCTTTCCTTCAATTTCCTTTCCTTTTCTTCCATTAATTTCTTTTCCTTCCCTCTTTTCCTTTCCTTTCATTCCCTTCCATTTCTTTCCTTTCTTTTCCTTGCCTTTCCCTTCCTTTCATTTCCTTTCTATCTTTTCTGTCCTTCCATTTCTTTCCTTCCCTTCCCTTCAATTTCTTCCTTTCCTTTCCTCTCATTTCCTTTCCTTTTCTTCCCTTCCTTTCCTCCCTTTCCTTGCCTTCATTTTCTTCCTTTCCTTTGCTCTCATTGCCTTTCATTTTCTTCCCTTCCTTTCCTTTCCTTTCAATTCCTTTCCATCCTTTCCTTTTGCTCTCTTCCCTTCCCTTCCCTTCCCTTCCGTTTCTTCCTTTCCTTCCATTTCTTCCTTTCCTTCCCTTCCCTTCCCTTCCTTTCCTCTTCCTTTCCTTCCCTTCTTTTCCTTTCCTATTCTTTCCTTTCCTTTCTTTTCCTCTTCTTTCCTTTCCTTTCCTTTCCGTTATGTCCTTTCCTTTTCTTCCATTCCTTTCCTTCCCTTCTTTCCCTTCCATTTCTTCCTTTCATTTTCTTTTCTTCCTTTCCTTTGCTTTCCTTTCCTCTACTTAATCATCTTCCTTTTCTTATTTTATTTCCTCTTTCCATTTTTCTTTCTTTAATTTTCTTGCGTTTCCTTCCTTGTACTTTTGATATTGTGCACTCCTTTAATTTTCTGTTTCCTAACTGTAATGCACTACCCCTTTTTTCTTTCTTCTTCCCCTTTTTATTTCCCCCATTCCTTTCTTTTCCTTTCCATTCTTTCTTCCTCTTCTTTTTTACTTACTTCCTCATTTCCTTCTCTTCTGTTTCCTCTGATTTTTATACCCGTTCATTTTCTTTCTTTCTTTCTTTCTTTCTTTCTTTCTTTCTTTCTTTCTTTCTTTCTTTCTTTCTTTCTTTTTTTCTTTCTTTCTTTCTTCTTTCTTTCTCTTCCTTCTTCCCCCCCCACATCCTCTTTTTCTTGGGTGTTCAGGAATGTGCGCCGCAGTGAAAGCCTTTGTGTGGAGCGGCGTCACTCTCGTCGTGGTGGCTCTACTCGGGCCAAGCAGTCTCGCTCCCGCAGCGACGTGGACCTCCAGTCAACTTCCACATCCCATCCCCTCTCACCCTCCCCACAGCATTCAGTCTCGTAAGGCAAAACCATCTTAAGACTAACCATCACGCACACTCTGAAAACCCTCACGTACACAATATCAACAGGAGAAAGCAGCACAATGGGATTCTTTAGTAGCTGACAGAAGTCAGCGATTGTGATGGGCACTACCTGAATGGATTAGTTCACCCAAATATGGTATGAAAATCACCTAATTATTTGCATATTCCCACCCAAGATGAAGCCAAAGAGAAATATAGGTTTTAGAGGAAAACATTTTAGGATTTTTGTAATAATTATGCATCAAAACAAGAGATCAAGGAAATCATGTGTAGTTTTTCTTAGTCATTTTGCTATTACAATATTTTGAGTGTCGTGAACTAGAGTTCATGGGTTGTGGGGACAAAAGTGACGAGTAGGGGGTGTTGTCACCTAATAGTATCTCTGGGGGTCCCAAAACGATAAATTCTGTTGCTTCAAGCTTTAAAATGCATAAAACACGTTTTCCCTCTAAGTATGATACTTAAGTAGAGAGTCTCTTTACCTATGTGGATAAATTAAGTATGCTGTATATAATACCTTAAACGTATCTCTTATAGCCATTTAGGTGTGAACATGTCATGGTCAGAAGCAGATTACAGAAAATAAACAAAACAAAAAAAATTTAAGAAAAATTACAAAATGCAATTTGGAAACTCTGCAAATGATGGAAGAAGAAGTCAACATGTCTCAATGAAGAAATGTTAGTATTATTAGGAGGTAAATAAATGCACACCTTTATAAATCTAATACTTCACTAAAAAGAAAAAGGCCTATAAACTACTGTTTATTGCAATGAGTTATTGCAAAAGTATTATACAACAAGTTATATTATTAAAATTTCATGTTAAAAAATTATATATTTTTTTGTTTATTTTATGTAATTTTCCAGCCAGTTTTTAGTAAACTTACAATATTGTCAAAAACACGGAAATTCGTTCAGTTCCTACATGTAAGGCCTAAATACATGCAAGGTCATTTAAATATTTTGTTCATCTTCAACTTACACAAACACTTGTGATCGGTTCATGAGATCAGCCAGATCAGCGAGTACCGATTGAGTCATTAAATGTGATTATCGGCCGGTGCCTATATATTGGAGCATCTTTAGTTCATATGAACTAAGGTACAGGTCACTTCTGATATAAATGTAATCATACTAAATCATGAAAGTGAGCCTGTGTTGATAACATACGAGTTGGTCTCACTCTTTTGGCGCTTTGGAAATGGAAACATGACAAGTGCAAAAATGAGGCAAGGATGCATTAACTTTATGGCATTCAAAGTTGTTACCTTGTGAGAATAATAAACTGTCACTTTAAAAACACATAAGTAGGCTGGTTAAAACCCATCATGTGAACAAAATCCACCACAAGAAGGGCATAGGGAGGAACAATCAAACAAACAAACAAACAAACAAACCAGACAGTCTAACCTATAGTAGTGTGAGACCACATATATTTGTCTAAATGTAGAATTTGGGCCATCAAAAGTGCTCAGCATTGAGTCCTGTTTACTTGCATAAGATCCTGGATTGTTTTTCTTGTTAACCTACATTTCTTTCTACTTTTCATCTTAGTCTGTGGAAGAATAAACAATAAGGAAATATATTTTGGGTGAACTATTCCTAATTGGATCTACTTTTACCATGCTTAATATGTATGGAACCCTTTTAAATGTGCTCCTCTATTTGTCTCTCTCAGTGTGGAAGGTGACAAGACACCGGAAATCGCTTTCCCCACTCCCACTTTTGTCCCGGCCCCTCAGCAGGAGGAGATAGAGCCCCGTCTTCTGGAGCTTGAGCAGGACCCGCTCAATTGGAGAGAACTTGCTTCCAGTGAATACCTGCATAAGCTGAGCAAGAAGGAAGCCAAAAGACAAGAAGTCATTAATGGTAATAAAAGCAACGGGGAGGAAATAATTAAAACTGACTTAATATTTTATTGAATCAGCCATGTAGCAGGGTGAAATATTTTTTTCCCCTCTGCTTCTCCCAGAGCTGTTTGTGACAGAGCAAGCACACGTCCGTATGCTGAGTGTATTGCAGACAGTGTTTTCTCGTCCACTTGAGAAGCAAGAGTATATGACTGCAAATGAGGTGGCGACCATATTCTCCAGCCTGGATGACATCATAGAGATGCACTGTAAGTAATTGCCTCAAGCGTTAAAGCATTACATTCTGCTTCATTTTAAAGTATTTTGATTGTCTCTTATCTTTTGTGTACAGAAATATCATTTTTTCTATTTCTGTTTTGTCAGTTGCATTTATGAAGAGTTCTAAAAAGCCCAGATTAGTCATGTTGGTGGGGAAAGTCATGTTTTATATTTTCATTCAGAAATCAAATTAAACGTGTATTTTAGTTTGCCTCTCCACAACAAACATTTTAATTGAACAATATTCAGAATGGAAAATAAATGATGCAAGTATGTAAAAAAAGGTAACAATCACTATAAAAAACATTTATTATAAACTTCTAACCTAAATAAATTCATTTAATTGTGCAATATGCATGTTTTTGACTCTTTTAAAGCGTAACAATACAATAATATGTTTGCAGTTAGTTAGGAAACATGCCAAGTTAACATGCATATATGTTTATCTATAAAAAAACAATGCTACAGTCAGTTACTCTCCTTTAAATACAGTGCATCTGAAAAGTTTTCATAGCGCTTCACTTTCTCCACATTTTTTTATGTTACAGCCTTATTCCAAAATAGATTAAATTCATTTATTTCCTCAAAATTTCTACACACAATACCCCATAATGCCTTTTCAAATCATGTCCAATCAACTGAATTTACCACAGGAGAACTCCAATTAAGCTGCTGAAACATCTCAAGAATGATCAGTGGAAACAGAATGTACCTGAGCTCAATTAAGAGCTTCAAGGAAAAGACTGTGAATACTTATGTACATGTGATTTTTCAGGTTTTTATGTGTAATAAATTTGCAACAATTTCAAAAAATCTCTTTTCACTTTGTCATTATGAAGTATTGTGTGTAGAATTTTGAGGAAATAAATAAATTTAATCCATTTTGGAATAAGGCTGTAATATAAAACAATGTGAAACGCTATGAGTATATGGATTCCGTATCCAATTGTTGGCCCCAGGATCACAACACAGCGCATTTCATTTTAATCATGGAAGCTGTCAAACAAAAGGGGTCAGAGTCAGAGATCGAGCATTCTACATTAAGCATGGGCCAGTATAAGATTCTGATTGTATGATAACCTTGGATAAAAATGTCACGGTTTTATTGTATCACGGTATTGTGATTACTGCTCTACAATGTTCTTTTTAAATACCTTGTTTTCTTTGGATATAAAGAAAGCCACGGCATTGTACAGGTCCATAGCATGTTTGTGTGATGGTTTATAAGCGATTTGTTTTTTTTCAATGTTTCCTGAATAGTGGACTGACCAGCAGCTTTTGCTCTGGAGGGTCCTTTTCTGCTGAAGATACTGTTGCCTTACAGTACATATACCTCATGAACGCTATAACAGAAAAATGTAATGGTTTTAACACCTTGACTTTTGCAAACCAGGGTAACATTGAAACCGGTTATGTCCTAAAAAGCTTTGGCATCCACCAAAAAAAGCTGTAAGTTTAGAGTGTTTACACCTCTCACAGAATAACAGTCAACTTAATCATTGTTATATCTCGGCCTCCTCAATTTATGCGGCTGACAACTGCGACTTCCGGAGGAATGAGACACTGATTCAGAAATGGAGTCGCAACAGAGTTGTTAACCTGGCAACCTGCATATGGGTCAAGCCTGAAGAGGGGCCGGATGGAAAAAGAAACACTCTACAAACATTTTAAATTTGGACTGCAGTACTTAATTCAAACCACTAGGGGTCAATACAATAAACAGCACCTTTAAGCAAAACCTGAAACTAGCAGCATGATAGAAGTATTGCTGAATAAATATTTTTGTCTTGCACATGTAGCATGAATCCAAATATTTTCGCAAAAACACAAGTTGCGTTCCATAAAATACTGCTAGACTTATCATTTCTGAAATTCATTCTTCCACTTTTTTTGTAGATGTTTTCTATGAGAACCTGAAGAAACTGCGTGAAGAAGATGAGTACATTGTCAAAACCATTAGCACACCACTTCTCAACAGGGTAAGTGATTTTGAGTGCATTGACCACTACTTTTCTCTTCTTTTTAAATGCTCTGGCATTGTTTTGCTGTGTTATACATAGAGACATGTCTTGATTTCTGTAGTTCAGTGGATCTGAAGGAGAATGGTTTCAAAAGCTCACAGCACGCTTCTGTAGCTACCAGTCCTGGGCTTTGGAGCAGATCAAGAGCAGACAGAAGAAGGACCCCCGATTTAATGCTTTTATACTGGTAAACCATTTAAAGCACTGTTAGCAATGCTATTTATTCTGCCCTGTCAGCTTTGGTTTTGAACACCATTGCCAGGGCAGAATACTATTACTATTGCTCTGTCACCTAAATGTACTATGGCACATTTTAACAGGATACATTTTTTTGCAGTTGGCTTGGCATGTCAAAATGTCTGACCTTTTCTGTGTTTGTGTTTTAGGAAGCAGAGAGTAAGCCGCAGTGTCGGAGGCTACAGCTAAAGGATATCATACCCATAGAGATGCAGAGGCTAACAAAATACCCCCTTCTGCTGGAAAACATTGCCAAGAACACAGGTGTGTGTGTGTGTGTGTATGTGTGCGTGCGTGCCTTTGTGTTTTTATGACACATAAGGACACAAATTTATATAATGACATTATGACACAGGTATTACAAGGAGAAGGTGACTTGAGGACGTTGCCCCATGTGCCCATTTTTCAAAAGGCTCATAAATCAAACAGAATGAGTTTTTTTTTTTAAGACAGTAAAAATACACCGTTTTCCTTTTGTGTTGGGATAGGGCATAGGGTTGTGGTCGGGCGAATGGAAAATACAGTTTGGACTAGGGCTGCACAATATATCGTTTGAGCATCGATATCACAATGTGTGCATCCGCAATAGTCCCAGTGCAAGATAGACGATGTTGAAATTATAGTTGACCAGAAACCACAAGTCAAAACACGTGAGATTTGTGGAGACACTGCAGAATTGAAGCATAATAGAGGGAAATTTATTATCTGCATGTGGTTTTAAGTCCTGTGAGTATTTTAAGAGTTAAAAGCATTTTAGCAGTGCATAAAGAAGTTTAATAAAGATTAATTTAATTTATTCATGTGATCAAGACTTTACAATGATATTTTACATTTGATTATCCAAAATACTGTTAGACTTTCTCCAGAAAACCATAAAATATGTCTTTATTTCACTGTAATATTTGCTCAGTTGTGTTTATTTATGACTGTACCTTGTTTATAATTTGTATATAATAAATTACATTAAAATATATTTATATTTCACTCCCTACAAAATCAATCTAATCTATCTCTGAGAAGAAAAATATTGCGATGCCAAATTTTTCCAATATCATGCAGCCCTAGTTTGCACAGTATATAAACAATAGAAACCTATGGAATGTCCCCACAATTCACAAAAACAAACATGTGTTTCAAATCTAATGGCATTAAATTGTAAAGTATAAAAACACAATGAAAAATTAACACATTGGTTTTGTGCTTAAATAGCATATTAATCGACATGTTTTGAAGATTAGTGCATTTTATGTTGATATATTATATTATATTATATTATATTATATTATATTATATTATATTATATTATATTATATTATATTATATTATATTAGGTTGCACTTTCGCCTCACAGCAAGAAGGTTGCTGGTTCGAGCCCCAGCTGGGTCAGTTAGCATTTCTGTGTGGAGTGTGCATGTTCTCCTCGTGTTGGCGTGGGTTTTCTCCGGGTGCTCTGGTTTCCCCCACAATCCAAAGACATGCAGTACAGGTGAATTGGATGAACTAAATTGGCTGTAGTGTATTTGTGTGAACGCAAGAGGGTATGGGTGTTTCCCAATGCTAGGTTGCGACTGGAAGGGCATCCGCTGCGTAAAACATACAGTATGCTGCATAAGTTGGTGGTTCATTCCGCTGTGACGACCCCTGATTAATAAAATGACTAAGCCGAAAAGAAAATGAATGAATTATATTATATTATATTATATTATATTATATTATATTATATTATATTATATTATAAAAGACTGCTAAAAACATATATTTTCATAACTGTAATCTTAAAAAAAATGTTTTAGATGTATGATCAATGTCTGTTTCTCACAGAGGATGCAACAGAAAAAGAGAAAATAAACCAAGCAGCAGAATCCTGCCGTAAGATCCTCAACCATGTCAATGAAGAAGTCAAACAAATGGAGAACCTGCTGGTGAGAACCATTCGTTGAATGCAGTTTAGCGTTATTATACAGGCATTACTAAATTGCAGCATAAGCCTTCAGTGTAATCTGAAATTACTAATGCTGTGATTATAAGACTTTAGCAATACCATCCAACCTACGCAGACATTTAAAGTTCAACTTCACTGTTTTCTGATTTCACTTTTATTGCTTTATGTTGCATAAATAGCCGAGTTTGATTGGATGAAACGATTCATAATTTCTAATCTGCTTCTTCCTGAAATCCTTCCCATCTTTCAACTCAGATTTTGAAAGACTACCAGCGCCGACTGGATACCTCAGGACTGAAACCCAGCAATGAACTCTACAGCGAGTACAAGGTGAGAACGGTCTTGATGACTTAGGATATTGAGGGAAAAGTACTGTATATATTTTACTGCTATATCAGTTATGGTGTTATTGGAAACACCGATATGACATCTACTCTTTTCTGTGTTCATCAGACCATTGATCTGACCAACCGAACGATGCTGTTTGAAGGACCTCTGACATGGAGGGTGACCAAAGAGAAAGCGATCGGTAACTACAAACCCGACGCAGACCTCAAATTCAGAGTTTGTCGCAAGTTGACAGATGTGTGTCCATATGCAGGGCCTGTTACTCATTCAGTTTGCATGTGTGTGCGTTTTCAGATGTGCACTGTGTGCTGCTGTCAGACCTGCTGGTCTTGTTTCAGAAGCAGGATGATAAGATGCTTTTGAAGTGTCAGAGCAAAAGCAACATCTCCGTTCAGGAAGGCAAGCAGATGCTGAGTCCAATCATCAAGCTGGAGTCTGTTTTCCTCAGAGAGGTGGCCACTGGTGAGTTTCAGAGGGAAAAAGAAAATCGAATGCCTATGCATGATGTCCTTTGTGGGGCTGAATACAGTTTACATACATTTCTTATTGAATGATCAGCTAGTGGTGCTAATCACAGTTTATAATAAGGGTCCTGTTTGTAACATAAAATTGAAAACACACTTTGCAGAACGTTTCTTCGAGCTATTACTGGTGTGATGTTGCATTTTCTAGACTATATAATTATTTAATTGCTTACAGTAAACGCATTAACCCCATCAGACCTGAATTATTATCGGAAATATGTAGAAGTGCATTTTCTATGTTCTTAAGACTTCCATAAATGCCATTTCAACCACGTCAAAACAGTTGTACTGCACAAACAATACAACAATGTGAAATTAAAAATAAAAGAATACAGATTGTTAGACACATAATCAGAACTCACTGTTCATTATAACAGACAGACATATTTAATGTTAAAACTCACTATACCGTATAATGGGCAGATTTTTTTAACATCTAAATCTTTAAATATAGATTTTTGATTGGATGGTTAAAGTCTAATATAAAGGACAGCAGGCTTTAAATTTGATTATGCTTGGAAGCAAAGAAAAAAACAATCAAAAACAACAACTATTTGACGTTTTTAGCCAAATTAATAAAAAAAGGTCATTAGTCATATTTTATTTTAAGGTACTATTCTTTCTATTAACAAATAATTAACTATGTTAACTAAATTAATATAATATGTAGAATATGCAAAATATGTATTTAGTATTAAAAAAATTGACTATCTTTTTAATAGGCAGGTAATAAGCCTCTAGTTAAAGGTTCAAAAAAACCTCCAGTACTTTTTTTTTAAAATTGAACATATTTGTGTGTGCTGAGCATCAATTAAGACAATGTTGGCACCTGTCAGATTTAATTGTGAGGAAAACTGGATCATTTTGAGCTCCTGTCGACTAATTTCATCTTCCGGGTTTAAAATCTTTTTTGGAGCGGGATATAGTTTGGTGAAGTAGCGCCGATCTGCTTGTGCAGAGATGACGTGTCGGTTTCTCATTATTATTCACAGTTGAGTTTTCTTATCCTATGAGAAGAACCTGCTTCTCAATTATTCATGACAGCAAGTGCTTTCCGAAGGCAAGGCAGACCTGTCAAGCTGTGAGACCGCGTCCACGCACAGCACGCAGTATTTAGCCGTTCATGAAGAGTTGTTTGTGTTTGTTTCCATGTTCCACGGAGTTTGCTGCACGTTTTCCCCTGCGATGCTGTCAGGGCCGAAACAGCAAAGCTGTTGGTTTGCAGCAAGCGTTTTTGTTTGGAGAACTGTACGAAAATTGGAGAATGACTTTGTCTTTTATCAGATGAGTTTGTTACTATTCTGACACATCGCCTGTCTGTCTGTACTCCTGTTTAAAATCCTCTGGATTACCGGCAGGGCTAATGGTTGAAACAGATAAGGCAAGAGACCTGCTGCACTGCTCCAGTGTGTCTGCATTCAGACCCTGGGATTCAGGAGGAGAGAAGTCCTCCTCATTTATAGTGTTTATATAAACATGATTGTCTTTAGAATGATTTAACAGATTGTGGTTATGTGTAGGCCTATATGAAATTACAAATAACGTATGTAGCAGGGCATTAAATTACTTACTGTTTATTTCTTTGCATTTTAACTTCTCCTCACGTTTTTGTGTCAGATTTTTTTAATCTGATTTTTTTGAGCCAACTGACAGTTGTTCGCTCCCCTCTTTTTCCCTGCTCTGTCGGCCACACCCGCTCCTCCCTCTGCTCACAGAGCTCTATGCCCATCATGAAGCATTTTTTGAAAAAATCTTGAGGTAGACTTAAACTGAAAGAAGAGGGTTTCATGGCCCTTTAATAGTGAGAATTGGTGCTTAAATTAAAGTTTTATCAATCAATTGTCTTGTAAATGTCTCCTTGTAACTAGAGTTAGTCTAGTCCAACTGTTCTTTTTAGTTTTTATCATGTTTAACCAATATGTCACGTTTTTGTTTAGCTGTCTTTTTTTCTTAAATAAATGTCTGGCCATTTTAGGGATTCAACATTCTGCACGATGCTTAAACTGATAATAATTATTTTTTTACATTCCACCAGTAATGTTTGACTTTTGTATGAAAGCTTATGCACATGGTTTATTTCACATCTACTATTGATTTATTATGACTATTTATCATTTAGGTCTAACTTCATTCATTCATTCATTCATTTTCTTTTCGGCTTATTCCCTTTATTAATCTGGGGTCGCCACAGTGGAATGAACCGCCAACTTATCCAGCATATGTTTAATGCAGCGGATGCCCTTCCAGCTGCAACCCATCACTGGGAAACATCCGTACACACTCATTCACACACATACACTACAGATAATTTATCCTACCCAATTCACCTACCCCATGTCTTTGGACTTGTAGGGGAAACCAGAACACCCGGAGGAAACCCATGCAAACATGCAAACTCCACACAGAAATACCAATTGACCCAGGCAGGTCTCGAACCAGCGACTTTGCTGTGAGGCGATTGTGCTACCCACTGCGCCACTGTGCTGCCCTTGGTGTAACTTATGAATACTAATAAAACAAGATTATCTCAAAAGTTAAATATGAAATTCCTAGAAGTAAATTCAGTAGTTAAAATCTCAACATTACATAAATAACAAATTATTATTTACTACTAAAACAACAGCGTTTTAAAAATTGTTTTATTAAATGAAAACAAAAACATTCTTCCAAGTTTATATTCCAAAAAAGCTTGATATGAAGCCACTTTTGTTTTTGTTTTGTTTTTTCTCATCAGACCCCAAGGCCCTGTATGTTATCTTCACCTGGGACAGTGGAGCACAGATCTATGAACTGGTTTCTCAGTCTGTTGGGGAGAGGAAAAAGTGAGTGTGTGAACCAGATAAAGCTACTCAATTAAAAGACTTACATGAATGACTGACAGGCTGATGTTATGGAACTGCTTTTTATAAATCCAAATCCAGAGCGTGTTATTTGATCTGACACTCAAAGTCTTTTAATTCTGCAGCTGGACAGAGGCGATTAAGTCTGCGGTCGAGGAGCTGAAGAAGGCATCAAAGAGCAGCACCAAACTGGAAAGGAATAGCAGGGCTGGCAGTGTGCCAAACAACATTGCTGTACCTCCATACGGCCCGTGAGTGTTAAATAGCAAGATTCACATAAAATAGCAAGAACTAATCTAAACATCTTTTTTAAAGAGATCATGAACTTCCTTTTTACATTTTTTATTGTACTGTTCTCTGAGGTCCACTTATAATGTTATGTAAGAGTTTTATCATCTTTAAGTACTAGGCTATTTTCTGTCCTGTTTTGACCCCGCTTATTTGAACATTTCCTCATTTAAAGGCACAGTTCACTCAAAAATGACAATTCTGCCATCATCTACTCATCCTATACTTGTTCCACAGTGTCTTTCATCTGTTGAACACAAACTGAAGAATGTTGGGAAAAAACGGCCCTTGACTTTCATAGCATTTGTTTGTTACTACTGTGGATCTTTATGGCTGCTTTTTTCTCCCAACATTATTCTGAATATTTTGTTTTACTGTATGTTCAACTGAAGCCTAACCAGGGAGAAGGGCTATAAATTAAGCCCTAGGTACATTCCAGACGCAACCCCTATCATTTTGGCATAAATATAAGCTGATTTTAAACTTAAAGTTTTGAGTTCTGAAACTTAAAGTGCGTTTCGACACTCACCGGCCACTTTATTAGGTACACCTGTCCAACTGCTCGTTAATGAAAATTATAAATCAGCCAGTCACATGGCAGCAACTCAATGCATTTAGGCATGTAGACATGGTCAAGACGATTCGCTGCAGTTCGGACAGAGCATCAAAATGTGGAAGAATGGTGATTTAAGTGACTTTGAATATGGCATGGTTGTTGGTGCCTGACGGGCTGGTCTGAGTATTGCAGAAACTGCTGATCTACTGGCATTTTCACACACAACCATCTCCTAGGGTTTACAGAGAATGGTCCAAAAAGAGGAAATATTCAGTGAGCGGCAGTTCTGTGGGCGCAAATGCTTTGTTGATGCCAGAGGTCAGTGGAGAATGGCCAGACTAAAGCTACAGACTAAAGCTACAGTAACTCAAATAACCACTCGCTACAACCGAGGTATGCAGAAGAGCATCTCTGAATGCACAACATGTCCAAGCTTGAGGCGGATGGACTACAGCAGTAGAAGACCACACCGGGTGCCACTCTTGTCAGCTAAAAACAGGAAACTGAGGCTACAATTCGCACAGGCTCACCAAAATTGGACAATAGAAGATTGGAAAAATGCAGCCTTGTGTGATGAGTCTTGATTCAGTGTACCCATCTTCAGATGGCTACTTCCAGCAGGAAACGCGCCATGTCATAAAGCGCAAATCATCTCAGATTGGTTAATTGAACATGACAGTGAGTTCACTGTACTCCACTGGCCTCCACAGTCACCAGATGGTGGAACGGGATATTCGCATCATGGATGTGCAGCTGACAAATCTGCAGCAACTGTGTGATCCTATCATGTCAGAAAAGACCAAAATCTCTGAGGAATATTTCCAGTGCCTTGTTGAATGTATGCAATGGATTAAACAGTTCTAAAGGCTAAAGGGGGTCCAACATCTTACTAGGACAGTGTACCTAATAAAGTGGCCGTTGATTGTATTTTGTACCTCATCGTTTTAAACAGGTCTTACTTGTTCTATGCCTATGTAAAGCTAGCCAATCAGTACAACCAGCAATCCATTAAAAAAAGACATTCAATGAAAGTTGTATTTAATAATTCTGTTTACCAATATGGTTTATGTTCCTTACAAAACATTATTTTAAAAGTTATATGTATTTATAGACCATATATGTTGAGGACACTGATCTGAACAGACTGTTGTCTATATATTTAGTTTATTTTAGTTTTTAAAACTTTCTTTTTTAAAAATCTAATTAAACTTGACATTTTACATTATTTAAAATATATGGCTAAGACATAACTAAATGTGAATTTTAATGGGGCAAGTAAATATTTTTCTTCTAGTCATTAGAAAGATCCTTTAGTGTTTAGCCCTCTATAAGTGTTAAATTTCATTCATTATGGTCTTAAAAAGTCTTAAATTTGGCTTGATGAAACCTTCAGAAACCCTGATAGTACAGAAACCTCTTGAGTATCAAAAGATCAAGGGAATATAGATTTGTCAGTTCATGTCTTCCTCTTAGCTGACTTCAGTCAAAACTCTTTTCCTTTTTCTTCTCCAGAGCTCATCCTCCTCTTAGCCCCACCGAAAACGGAGGAGAACTGCTGAGAAATCGTGGTGGTGAGACATTTGCCTCTTGGAAACTGATCTACAAGTTGATTGAGTGTTGTTTTTTTTATTCTGACTTTGTGGTTTACTTCACCCCAGCACGATTTAGTGAGAAGATTCGAGAAAGCGATCCTCCACTCATCGACTATCTAGCTGCCAATGGCTTTGACCTGCTCACCCACAGCCACACACCTCCAGAGAAATCTGCTACTGTTGCTTTGGATGAAGGTCAGTGTTTATGAAATGTTATTGAATTTAAACAATTCATTGCGCAACTAGAATTTAATTTAATCTTTTTTTGCTGGTTTTGTTCTTTCAGTCATGTGTTTGAAGAGGTTATTGGTTGGGAGTATTAGCCTGTCAGATGATGCTCAGGCTCTTGGGGAAAATGGAGGGACGGCGCCTGAAAGTCAGGATTCAGAGGGAGCTCAACTGTCAGGTACCTTTTGTCAGGCATTTTGCTTCAGGTTTTAAACTCAGGAGGTTCAGACTCTTTAAGGAATACTTCATCCAAAAAAGTACATTTGCTCACTATCTACTCACCTATTTGCTTGTATACTATATTACTTATATCAGGGGTGTCCAAACTTGGTCCTGGAATACCGGTGTCCTGCTGAATTTAGCTCCAACTTTCTTCAACACACCTGCCAGGGCATTTCTAGTATATCTAGTAAGAGCTTGATTAGCTGGCTCAGGTGTGTTTGATTAAGGTTGGAGCGAAACTCTCCAGGACATCGGCCCTCTAGGACCGAGAGTGGACACCCCTGACTTATATCATTGTAGGTTGAACCTGTTGTTTTTTCTTCCAATACTGATTTTGAATGTTTTTTTTTCCCTCAGTGGAGGAATCGAGCACAGAAACAGGCCCTGAAGTAGAAGAGCATGAGGGAGATGTAGGGAGTAAAGGAGAAGAGGAAAGAGGGATCAGTGCTCCTCTAGTGCTCTCTGAGGAGCGCATGGAGGAGGTGCAGAGGAGACTGCAGGCTCTGGAGGAGCAGCTGAAGAGACTGAGGGTAAGGAGCAAACTGGTGCATTTTTAAACACATTTGTCAGTTCTTAAAGGTACAGTAAGTGATTTGTGAGAAACGTGGTTGGAAATGGAACTCAATGCCCTAGCAAACAAATTTGTGAATGTTAGCTGGCTGTCTATTCTATGTAATGTATGTGCTTAAAGTAAGAGAGGGTTTAAATAAATTATAAACAACATTTCTTTTTTATTAAACTTTTAAAGCATCCAAGAAATTATAATAAAGCTTTTTAGATGTTAGTATCAGTATAATTAGCTTTTTAGGATATCTAAAAGATGTAATTTAGAAGATGTAAAACTGATATAAACACGTTAAGCTTGTCATTTGTCACTTCCACCTAAATGGATCAATGGTTTTATTTACATCACCTCATACTCAGTTTCTCCTCAAATCATAACCAATCAAATGCTCTCTAGTATCTGACATGCCCTTGAGCCCTTGATGCACTTGAGCTCAACCACTCTCACTAGCGGAGCTGTTACAAAACGTTATTGAAATGCATTTCAAATAAAAATTCCTATTTCAAAGCACTTCACGAGACCTTTAATAAATTAAATTTATAACTTTGTTATTTAAAATCAAATTAATATCACAACAATTCGAAGCACTCAACGTTGTGTTTGTATATAGTTCTGGTATTGACAAAACATTTTATCTTACAGTTCTTATAGTTCTCCTAAATAGCTGTAAATGTTTTTGCTTAGGAGTTTTCTCATAAAACCCATCTACAAAGCTGCTGAAACTTGCACCCAGTGATTGGCTGATGGCGAGTGGAGGTGTCCCTGTCAGAGCATGATATTATTATGTTTCCATATTCAAATAAAGGTTACAAAATAAAAATACTGCCACATTCTTATGAAGTTTTTAAAACGCAGCTGCAAGTGGAGAACTGCATGCTAAAATGTATGCTCCCTGCTTTTAATGGTATAGAATAAAGTTCTCTTCCAGTGTTACAAGTTAATGTATTTTCTTACAAAATAATTAAGCAAACATTTTTTTTATATTTAGAAAAATATATAAAGAACCAAATATGTATTTGTATAACATTTATTTGCATAATTTATATTTTTGTAAAACATTTTTTTTTTTTAAATAAATAAAAAAATGCATTTAAAAACATATTCCTTAGCAACAAATATTTTAGTATAGTTTGTTAATCCTCTTCAGTACTCCTAATTTTTCACTGATATAGTGGTTACATTTTAGCATTACGACACTTTGTGAAATACTCTTAGGAGTCTCAAATTTAGAACTGACATCCTTATTTTTTTTAGAATTTATCCTTAAATTAGTTAGGAGCTACCCTTAAGATGTTTTGTGTTTTGTTAATATGGCACCTGATAGTATAAATAGTTAGCGGGGGGATAGAACTTAGTGAATTGAACCAATCAGACAGAGCACCACAGTACTCTTGCAGCCAATCAGAGGTAGCGGTCATTGCCTGTGTTACATACCAAATCTCACTCTCTCTCTCTTTTCTTTTTGCCAGTGAAAATCATTTCAAAACAAAATTACTGAATCAACGATTGAGTTATTCATTCATACAGACAATCGCTTGCTTATTTTCTAGATGAATCAGCGTTTTGAATGAATCAATTGAATTTAATGTTTCATTCATTAGGACTGTTTTGCTGCCACCTACTGGAACTTTTACTCTCAAATTTTTATTTATCCACAACCGGTCTAAACCAGCCAAGGTACTGATGTAAAAAGCAAACTCAGCCTAATTTAATAATACATGTGTTTTGTGTTTGTACTCAGACGGTTGAGGAGGACCATTATAAATTACAAGAAGCTCTTGCTAAATATTCACTTCAGGGGGGCCATTACAACTGAGAAACATCACAACCTGCTGTTACAAGGTAAAACCACGTACTTAATAAACTATTTTTTATTTGTCAATCCTTTTAATTTAGCGCAATTCTTTTGATAGTTCCATCTGTTCATCTTCTGTCCTCAGATCACTGTATGTGCTGGAGTCGAGACTTGCTTTCGGGGGATTTGCTGATTGACTAATGCTGCCTGAACGTTTCTGCTCTCTCTTCTCTTTTCCAAACTGTCCTTTCAGAAGATTGACAGCAGGCCTCTGGTGCTTTCCATTCCACTGAGAAATGACCTGAAGTGGGTGTTTTGAAATAATAGTGATCCGTGCGCATAAATAAGAGTGTGAGTGTTTCTGCTGAAAGCCGCGACAGACAGTCTTACCAAAACATGCCAAAGAAATGTGTAAAGCCTAGAGAGATCTCAGAGTGAAATGCTAGATGTGCATGTGGAAGCATTATGCGCACACATACTGTACACAAAGATAAACCTAAGCATGTCAGAACTTGTCATTTAGTATCAAAAGGCTATCTATATTCATAGAAAAGTATAGTTGCATCTTTGGGAACGCAGTCTGACGCATATGAAGCCTGCAGCTCAGATTGAAGTTCAGTCAGGTTCATCCAAACTAAACAAATGTGC
Organism: Danio aesculapii; assembly: GCF_903798145.1. NCBI lineage: Eukaryota > Metazoa > Chordata > Actinopteri > Cypriniformes > Danionidae > Danio > Danio aesculapii. Next base: position 30,042,118 of record NC_079450.1, read on the forward strand.
CCCTTCTTTCTTTTCGTTTCGTTTCCCTCCACATTTTAATATCATGTTCATTCATGCTAATATTTATTACCATCAAAAATGATATGTATTTTCAAAAATTACAGATATTGAATTGTATTTGTTGATATTTTTAAGCAGAGAACTGAATAGCTATAGCATGAATCTGTAGTAAGATGGAGAATTAAAGCATGTCTTTTTTTAAAACCCTGTTTTGTTTATTTTATTAACAGTTTGGTTTGGATTTTCATTCGTTTTTTCTGGGGGAGGGGTTTTGTTTTCTTTATAGATGCTCTGCAAATGAGAAAAGAAATGCTAAGTAGGATAGATCATGGCATGGTTGACAGGAAGTAGAGAATGGGATTTGGGGAAGGTAAAATCAGGAAAGCTTTGAGAGAGAAAGAGATTTGATTTTGCAAGATTTGATGGTAACAAGGTTTGACATAGCGGGTGCAAGAAAATCTGAGCATATTACAAAGCAGCTTGAATGTAACAAACGCATACAGCCCAGCTTGCAGCTCCCATCCGCACATATGAAGCATGTACTCTTATGCAGATAGTAGGTTGAAACGGATAATCATCACACATTGCTTATTTGTGTGTGTCTATGCAAGTTCAGGAGGTGTGGCTGTAAAAAAAAAAACATTAGTAATTTCAGATTTTTAACTTTTTTGTGTACAGTTACATTACAAATGAGATGCATCTGATCTATATATATATATATATATCTATATATATATATATATATATATATATATATATATATATATATATATATATAATATAGATATTCTTGGTTTTCCTTTCAGTTGTTTAATTGTTTCTCTGGTATATTTTATTGTCGGGGGAGTAGTTTGTATAAAAGCAGGACCAAAGAAGTTATGGCAAACAATGCTTTGAAAACAATGAGATATGAAAACACCTAGAAAGATGAAAAGGGGTTTAGGGAGTCACCCAACAATTTAAAAAAGCAAAACACTCGTCTTCTTGATTAACCCACAAAGTGCATGGATTGGCTTGTTAGTGTGATGCCTTATTTTATTTGAGACAGAAGGAAATTGAAATTGCTTCAATTTGTGGAAGGGACAGCTTGTCTCTCCCCCTCTCTTATTTTATTAGGATAAGACAGAGAATCAGACACTTGCAGGTTTTATCTCAGAGTTTGGAGACAGGAACACAGACTATCGGTTTTCTTACCAGTACTGTAAATGTTTCTATAATGCTATTGCGACAGGTTTTTCTACCATTCCACAATGGCCAATTTATGGAGGTTTTTTTACCTTATTTTTTTTGTGCGTAGTTTGATTTTTATATTCATACTTGAGTTTTATTTTGATTTCTTTTAGAAGTTGTTTTATTTTCCCGCTCTTTCCTCCGCTGTTTACCTTCATCAGACTTAATTTAAAATGGTTTCCAGAACAAAGTCTGGTTTTCTGACCAGGTTTTGGTACACATCAGTTTTTATCAGTCATTTTTTTCATAGAAGTACCAGGTGATGATGTTTAAAGTGCCAACTTCTCCCTACCGGCTTTTAGTTTTCATTTTTATTTGCTTGAATGAGCGATAAATTCACTTTTTATAGTTTTTATTTTATTTTGAGAACTATGTAATTACAATACTATGCATTGCCTATTATAAACTGAGGACTGAGAGAGACAAAGTACACCCATAACCATCCAAACTATTACTCAATTTCTGACCCTTATTTTATTTTATGTGTATTTGTCCACATTTTAAACTTGATTTGAAAGGCATTTTCAACAATGGATATCCCTATGGGCTCTAAATAATTGATAAAAGAGGGTTTTGGGTGCATTCTCTCATTCCTTGATGTTTTCTTGTGTATCTGTCACATATACGTATATATAGTGATATATCTTGTATGTTTAAATCTATTTATAGGGTGCCTTTTGCAGATTGGGTTAGTTTTCTTCATCTTTTTTCCTTTAGTTCAGCTGGCAGACAATGCCTTATCTGGCCTCTCCTCATTTCAGTGTTAATTGCTCATCTGATATTTGGCTCCACTCATTGTTGCTGTCCAAAATGGCTGAGCTCTTAATACTGAGTGCTCTTTGTTAGATCTTTCAAACCCTCTGCAATCCATGATTGTCTTTTTATGTTATTCCGTGTACAGGAGTCCACTCAATACAGGCATTCCATTGCTGTCTGTCTATATAAATGATTATGCAAGGACTATTCTGTGTATTTGGGCTTTGATTTATTATGTAAGATACATCAGAAAAAAATGTAGGTACGTTTTGTTTTTTTTAATTATAATTTTCTTTTCCTTTTTTAAAATAAATGATCTAAAAATGACTTGAGCTTTTGTTGTTTTTATTTTTGGCAGAGTGTTTTCTTTTGTGTGAGTGAACCACAAAGTGAAACAGCAGAATGGGTGGGTGTAGATGATACAGGAAAGAAAGACAAACACTCAAAACGGCACATTTCATACCTAGCAGCAGTTGCTTTTATATGGTTAATTAGGATTATCAGAGAAAATGGGGTTCAGGCTGGTCCTTTTCTTGTGTTTCTTTGCAGGTAGGTGTGAGCACTGTTTTAAAAAAAAAAAACTTAAATACGGTTTTAATTCTTTCACAGTTTAAATTTGACATTTAATTCAGTGTGCTACTTCAATGTTCTTGGTCATTGCTTATTTTGCAGTTTATAAAAATGACTGAAAATAATTTTAATGTTTGATATGTACTGTTGCAAAGGATTGCTTTTCAGCATTGAGAATTTGGTTTTAAAGTAAGCCAAGCTTTTATATAGAAACAAAATACATTGAAATAAAAATTAAGTTTTTAGAAAGCAGACAACGTAAAGAAAAGATCTCTAGATTTAACAGATTACCATAACCTGCACTGTTAACCATTTTTGTAAATTACTGTATTTAACTCTAATATGAACGGTATTATACTGTAGGACAGGTGTGTTCATGTATTTTAAAGTTGCATTGTGAAATTTGTTGTATTTTTACAGTAAAAATATACATACAATTCTGTAAATACATATACAGCAAGATAAGTGAATACAGTATTTTTGCTGTAAAAAGATTAAAGTAAGTTACTGGCGAACTGCTGCCAGTGTGTCACTGAACATTCCACAGGAAATTGTTTGTGTTTACCATTCATGTACACTTTCAAATTATATTATGAGGATTTACCTCTGCTCTTACAACTTCTGATACTGAAAATTTAACTGTAGACATTATATATGATCTATCTCAAAGAAAAACTACTGGCATCTTATTATTTTTGTATAATGGCCAACCTGGAGAATAGATTATTAGGAGATTTCAAAATATTAAGAATAAAAGAGAAATAAATTCACTTTTTTTCTTTGCCTTTTCTTTCTTTTTAATTTCTTTTCAGCATAAAAAAAATACCAGAGCAGAAATTAAGATTCAATGAATTTGATAGTCACAAATCACCAAATATAGAAGACTGTTAATTTACACTTATTTTTATTTACATGTGGCATTTATGAAAATAAAAATAAAAAACTCAAAATAATACAAGTGGTTTGAGGAATTTTATTATTAGAATGCTGCCTGTTAATAATTGGTTGTGGATTAAACAGTATATGTACTAATTTGATATCTTTAATAAACTTTACTACCAAAGAGCAAAGTAAAGCAAATTTCCATCTGCACGTCTGTGTTCTGCTTCACTGAAGCTGATTTCCTCTCAGAGCAGCTGTTTGCATCTTACTACTACCATCTTCCCCTTTTTTACTTTCTTTATTTTTTTCAGTGTGACTTTCAAATTTTAAGGGTATAATTTAATTTTACACTGTCTTGTGAAGCTTGTCCATGTATGACGCCAAGCCTTGTGTATATATAGCACTCTGTGGGTAGAAAGAGTATGGTTTAGCTAATAGATTTCAGCCTGCTGATATCATGTGGACTGAGCTAAATGCCACTGAGCGGAGAATGAAGCTAAATGTTAAGCTGCTTTAATATACAAAGTATTGGTCACACTTTACAAAATGGTTCCAATAGATGATGTTTAATGACATGAGAAATAACGAACTATACATTAATAGTATATTTATATTGATGTTAATTGAAATCAAATCATTAATTCAATCAAGCACAACTACAGATGTTAATAGTAGCAAATCCATTAACATCAGCTAATGAAAGCTTAAGGTAAAGTCATGACTAAAGTATTTATTCATGCATGCAATAGTCAACATATGAAGTGGGTCAAAACAGTTTATCAAAGTTGTCCTAAAACTATTGAACAACACCTATTCTTGTTTTAGGGCAATTATGAAAGCCTTTTTTGATCCACTTCAAATGTTGACTACTGTAGACTAATCTTAAACCTCATGAGCTCTTGGGGATGTTTTTATCCACTCTGGGGTGATTTTGAGCCTTAATTTGGCCATAACTTGTTCTGTGTTTCAGCTAGGGCAATGATTTTTGGTGACATCTTATTTTGACACATTTTGAGAAAATGCTTTGACTTAAATTTTTTTTTAAAAACTCAACGATACACTCTGGGCAAATTTACTCTACGCTTTTGTTTTCAGCCCTAACATAGCATCCACTAAATTAAACTGCTGTAAAAATGAATCCGATAAATATTTATTTCACATTTTTGCATAACTCTGTTAATCAATCTCAGTCCTGATCAAAACAACTATTGTTTAGAGCAATGTTTCCCAACCCTGTTCCTGGAGGCACACCAAGAGTACATATTTTGTATGTCTCCCTTATCTGACCCATTCGTGTCAGGTTTTGGGTCTTTTTTAATGTTCTGCTGAGTTGATTCAGGTGTGCTAGATTAGGGAGAGGTTGAAAATGTGTACTGTTGGTGTGCCTTTAGGAACAGGGTTGGGAAACACTGGTTTAGAGAATTAAAGGATTTTAACTGTTTAATTGCCAAATTCACAAATGATGTAGCTGATTTGGTGAAAAAAAAAACTTATTTTCAATATAAAAAGTAACTGTGGACTGGATTGTTTTAACTTTTTATCATGATCTTGGACATGTGATACGACAGTGCCTTTTTAATGCATTGTTTTTGATTAATTTTCATTTTTTCTCCTTAATTTAATGTTGGTGACTGTTTTTTGCCCCATGCATTGACTTCCATTATAACCACATTTTTTTGATAACAAAACCATGACCGCATGCATTTTTGATTGTTGGTGGTTTTCCCTATTGGGAAGAGGTACAATGAACAATTTTTACTGTTCATCAGTTGGCAATAGTAACCCTTTAGATAAGCCTGTGCAAAAAAAGCTTAGTTTTTGGATTTTATATGCAATTTAACAGTAAATTAAAGTGTGTGTCTGTGAGTGTGTGAAAGTCTTTTGACTTTTGCACACTTAATTCAATTCACCTTTATTTGTGTAGCGCTTTTACAATGTAGATTGTGTCAAAGCAGCTTCACAGAAGATTATAGTAAATTGAAACAGTGTCAGTTCAGTTTAGTTCAGTTCAGTGTGGTTTAATCATCTCTGAGAGTCCAAACACTGAAGAGCAAATCCATCGATGCACAGCTCTACAGATCCCGAACCATGCAAGCCAGTGGCGACAGCGGCGAGGAAAAAACTTCACCAATTGTGCAATGCCTCAAAGACATTGTTACAAATCGTTCACATTAAAAGGTTAAAAAAAATCCAGTCCACAATTACTTTTTATATTGAAAATACGTCATTTTGTGCATTTTTTAACAAATCAGTGACATCATTTGTGAACTTGAAAATTAAAGTTAAATCCTGTAATTTTTAAAAATATTTAGTAGTTTTGATCAGGACTAAGGTACATTTATGCATTTTTTTCAGCAGTTTAATTCAGTGGATGTTTTCATCCCTTACATAACAATAGGGTAGTAAATTTGAACCTTGTGCAGGGGTTAAAGATGTAACTGATTTAAAAAGTACCCATATTATGCTTAAAGGACTTTAATTTTGCTTATAATACACACTATCAACTCTTTTCTCACAATAATCTCTCATTTGGAATGAATTTAATCAGAATGACAAAAAGCTGTACATGTCAACATGGCTAGTGTCTGAAATGGCTCATTCAGCTGTCCGGTCTTTTTAAATCCCGCCTCTTTGATGTTGCTCTGTTTGGTCGGAATGATTAACAACAATATAATTTTATATTTATATAATTATAATATGTTTATAATTTTATAATTTTCGTCTTCTGTATAAGCTGTTCTCAGTGGTAAACTGGAAGAGCTGCAACTGGAGCCGGATCAGCCATTACTGCGTGTGCCGGTCTCTCAAGAAGCCACTGTGCGCTGCTGCTACCGCTGTCAAGATAGCCCTGAGGTCAACTGGATCAAAAATACTCCCACCATCAATGGCACCACAATGCCTGACTTGGTAAACTTCACAGAGAATGTGATGCACAAACCAGAGGGTGAAAAAGATGGAGTTACATGCCATTCACTGGTCTTCAAAAGCGTCAGTGTCAACGATATGGGCCTGTACCAGTGTAAACTCAAGCACGGTTTGCTTACCTTTTTTTCCCATGGCACCTTCCTTCAAGTATACTGTGAGTCAGATCACACTTGTTTATATGCGCTGAAATAAACTCAATGTTAGGTCAAATACGGAAACTCGTTCGGGATAAAAATGTCATTTAAATTGAATTGTAAATCAAACCGCATTGTTTTTAGAATATAAGAATGCTCCATTTTATTTCAGTATGACAAATGTTTTTAGAAATCTATAGTCTGCTGTTCAAAAGATTTTAGTTTTGCTTTTGAAAGAAATGTTTTATTTTCACAAGGCTGCGTTTATATGAATGTAAAAAGTCGATATTTTATATCTATTATGTGTTTTCTGTTTAAATATTTTGTCTTTTTTATTATCATCACTCCAATCTTCCATATCACGAGATTCCTTAGAAATCTGATCACTTGAACCTAAAGAAAATGTATGTTAAAGCAAGATGTTATTTTTGGGAAACTGAACCATTACATTAAGGATGTTTTGATAAATATTTGATTTTAATGATATTTAATGTACTTTAATGTACTTTACTGTCACTTAATGTAATTCGTCTTTGCTGAATAAATGTATTAATTAAATATATATAAATGTATTAATTAAATATAAATAAAGAATACATAAAGAATATATAATAATAAATAAATAAATATATAGATAAAGAATTAACAAATGCTGTTAATACACTCACCATGAGGTCATCTAAGATGTAGGTGACTTTACAAACAGCATTAAAGAAAAGTTTTAGCTTGGTGTTTCATTATACATACATTGACATATACATGATTATCACATGATTACATAATGTAAATACATAATATAATTTTTATTTAATTGAACCAGAACCTGCAAATACCACCTCCCAGAAAGAAATGTATGTGTATTTATATATATTATGATTGTGCATTCTGTATTCATTAGATTAGTCAGAACTGAAGCCAAATCTGGAGCTTAACTAGCAAAATAACTTACGATAATGGTCCAAAAACAAAACTAGTACAGCCAAATTTATAGGTATAGAAAAATAGTAAATAATCAATTAAAAAGAGGAAAAATCAAGAGAAGCAAAACATTTTTTATTTTAATTTTGTAGATTGTATTTATTTTTTTTTTTTGCAATATTTTGCTTGAATTTGACAGGATTATCTTTTCAGTTGAAGTTTTACATTCTCCGTTTGACGCTAGCTGTTGACTTGCATTTTATGAATCATTAAAGACATCATTAAAATTATTTATGTTTTACTGGAGAAAATAAAATGTCAGCTACATCTTGGGTTGCCTGAAGGTTAGCAAATTTATATTAAGTTTCATTTTTTGGGAACTATCCCATAATAAGCTGTAGACCAACAAAGTCTCTATTTTGTCATCATTACATAAATATAAATGGCTATAAACGTAACAAAGCAAGCACTCTGTAAAAGGCTGCATTGTGCAATAATCCCCACAAATCATTCAATTGGCTGAATTAGGCGAACACAAATAACCCATTCAATAACATAAACCCAAATTCCACTCATTCACGCTGAGTTTGTGTTTTTTAACTTGCTTACATATACACAGGGAACACTTATTGTCAGAAAAAATAAAGGGTCCTGTTTATTTTTTCCCCTCCAAACATTCTATATAAAAAAACACAGTCTCTGATACGCTTGTACTGAAGTGTCTTTGTCATCCTTGAAAAATCTTCCTGTGTTAAGACATTGTCTTTTGTTAGTACCTTTGGAGAAGACTTTGAACCTCAGCGAGGGTGTGAAAAACAGCATTATTACTGTTGAAGGAGTGTTGCTGCTGATGTGTGTGCTGATTCCGGGTACCATGCTCCTCTGTAAGGTCAGAGCCATGTTTAATGAAGTCGATTTTGTGTATTTGAACTGATCTATGATCCGTAAAAGAACTGTTCAACTCTGTTCTCTAGTCAAAGAAGGTGAATAAACTGGACAGGAAGACAGAAAGGGAGGAAGAGAATATCTATGAGGTATGTTTATTCTTCTTTTAATGAATTTAACGTTTATTTTCTTATTTGCAAATAATACAGAGGAAACTGGACAATAACAAACAAAATGTGGAAAGTAATAAAACCGTATTGAATAATACATGTAAATGATCTTATTAGTTATAATTAGAGATGCTAATTTTTTCTCTATTTACTAAAAGAAATGTCAATCCTTCCCTGTACACTGACTGTAGGAAATATGTTTTTAAAAATGTTGATATAGCTGTGAGATGCACTCAGATATTGGAGGATATTGGAGGATATTGGAGGTCACAATCACCCATCTGCCTAATATGTCACAGCTCTGTATACACTTTGATTCAGCTTTATTAATGTCACTTAAGGCACAGGGGTCACCAAGTATGTAGAGTTGAAGTCAGAATTAATAATCCTCCTGAATTATTATTGAATTATATTAATATAATTTCTAATAACTGAGTTCTTTTATCTTTGCCATGATCATAGTACATAATATTCGACTAGTTATTTTTCAAAATACTAGTATTCAGCTTAAAGGGCAATTTAAAGTCTTAACTTGATTGATTAGGTTAACTAAGCTAGTTGGGGTAATTAGGCTAGTCATTGCCATCAATAATGATGGTTTGTTCGAAAAAATATATTGCTTAAGGGGACTAATAAAATTGACCTTAAAATGGTTTTAAAATATTAGAAACTGCTTTAATTGTAGCATAAAACAAACATCACATTCTCCAGAAGAAATAATCTTATAGGAAATGCTGTGAAAAAAAAACTTTGCTCTATTAAACATCAATTGGAAAATGTTTGAATAAGACAAGAAAAACATATTCACAGAGGGGCTAATAATTTTGAAAATAACCCCACCCCCTGTCCTGAAATGTGATTCACATTTTTTATTGTTATAATTATTAGCATATATTTATGAAATATCTTTAAATATCCACCAACAGGGTCTAAATCTGGATGACTGCAATTCAGCTTACCATCAGATTCAGCGCTCCATTCAGCAAGGCCCTTATGAGGATGTGGCTTGTTGTGAGGAAGACATTCAGCTGGAGAAGCCTTAGCTGGAGATCAAGAAACAGGGAAATAAGCAACACGCATGCGGAGAGTGTGTTGTCTGAGATAAATGGTTTAATTTCAGCATTTCATTGTTGTCAGTGTGTTTTTGGCTGTTGGATAGCTTGAACATTGTTTGTCTCTGTTTATGTTTTGCAAAGATAAATTAAATATGTCTGTAATGGTTTGAATAAATTTTATAAAACAAAAATTATTATGTGGAATTTTTTTTCATTTGTATGCCACATTTTAAAGTTGTCCTGAAACAAACAGATAGATTGATAGGCAGGCAGGCAGACAGACAGACAGATAGACAGACAGACAGACAGACAGACAGACAGACGATAGACAGACAGACAGACAGACAGACAGACAGACAGACAGATAGATAGATAGATAGATAGATAGATAGATAGATAGATAGATAGATAGACAGATAGACAGATAGACAGACAGATAGACAGATAGATAGATAGATAGATAGATAGATAGATAGATAGATAGATAGATAGATAGATAGATAGATAGATAGACAGACAGACAGACAGACAGACAGACAGACAGACAGACAGACAGACAGACAGACAGACAGACAGACAGATAGATAGATAGATAGATAGATAGATAGATAGATAGATAGATAGATAGATAGATAGATAGATAGATAGATAGATAGATAGATAGACTACATTCCACTGAATACTCAAATTGACGGTGAAATTGCAATACTAGGTTATACATTTTATTATTTTTATTATTATTCATTATTTTGTCTTTAACGTCACACACTTCTGAGGAGCGTCACCTGACTAAATAAGGGACGAGAGATGGGCGGTGCTATAAAGTGAGAACAGTGTGATAGGTGTATTGAGTATTATCCGCCGAGTTATTGGCTGTAGGATTTGATGTGGGCGTGTCCGTCTGTAAGGTATGTCCAGACACAGCAGAGGGGAGGTAATCATTCGTGTTTGAGGAAGATGGCGACTGCAAAGAAGTCTGGGAGCGGTGTTCTTGAAAAAGCAGTAAGCAGGAGGCGCTCGTCAAAGCACAAAGAAGTTCCAATAGGTATAATCTCTTTTAATAAACATAACCGTTTTGTGGGGGCGAGCTGTCGCTTGTAAGTGACACCCGCGCTCCCTCTTCGATAGTTCCAGAAGTGTCAAAGAGAAGATTAAAACCCGAGCGCTTTACTCTACCGGTACAATGTAGCACCGCGTAATATTTTCTTTCTCATGTGTAGACATGCACGTTTTTAAATGTCTCTGGAAATTGTAGCCTTAATCCAACAGATTTTGAACTCTGTTGTTATGTAATACGTCGGCGGAACCTGTAACTCTTGTAGGATAATGTTACATTGATGAATTTGAATGACATGGAAATACATTGTATTACACTTTAGTACGTCGCCGAACAGCAATGATAGCACGCACTAGGTGTTTTCTTAGATCGGAGAGGGTATTCGTTTGAATGACATGCGATTATTTGCCTGAACTTTGCTATAATGCATTAGAATATGCTTTGTGATGCAGGGTTTAGAAATGTACTAGACTGGTATCTGTCTGGGTTGTTTTAAGCTTATAGCCAGAGATAAAAACGTGTGTTGTAAGTGTTGATGTTCTTAAAGAGGTAATTCACAATACAAATGAAAGTTCTATCATCAGTTACTCAGCTCTGCGCCTTCCAAACCCATGTAACTTTACTTTTTCCGTGAACCACAAGAGTCTATTTTGACTTTCTGAGATATTTATCAAAATATCGGGAGTTTCCCAAATTGTGTCTTGTGCACTAAGCAGTTTCATAGCCCAAATTATGTATCCACATAAAAAACTCAAATTAAGTGTAAAAAGTGAAACTTTCATACATACTGCTTGACAAAATGATCTTATAAAATGGAATTTGCAATAGCCTTTCTTTTCTTCTCTGTTTTTATGTATGTTCAATTAAAACGACTTCTTATGCAAGACATGTTCAAGTAATTTAAGCTTGCATACAGAACATCCATGGGCACCATCCAACCTCTGCTCTCTCTTATAAGTTTACATCCCCTCCAGGAGCCCGAGGTTGGCATGTGAGTGTCCTCTCATGGTAGCATTACAAAGAGGCATGAAATCAAATTTCAGAACCTTATCATTTAATGTCCCATGCCTGTGTAATGATCATCCAACACCATTTGGAAAGCCAAATTCCTAATAAAACACAAAAAGCAGTTGAATTCTCACTTGACTGAATCATATTCAACATTGTGTTTGTTTTTACTTTCGTTAATTCCTCTGTTATAGTTTAAATCACTAGTGCTGATAAATCACTCTTATATCTTCTTTGCAAGTTGCTTCGGATGCAAATGTCTGCTTGCTAAACAAATGTTTTAATTCAACTCAGTTTTGTCCATTAAGAGTTAATTGGATCATTACTGCTCATTGATTTGTTGATCTCTTGTAAATGACAGGTTGTCCTGCCTTTGCACTGGTAAAGATGTCATTAGAAAAGAGATTTTGCATGGGGTAGGCTATATATATATATATATATATATATATATATATATATATATATATATATATATATATATATATATATATATATATATATATATGAAGTCAAAAGTGCAATATTCCATACAAAAAAGTTCATGGCATATGCGTGTATGGGATATAATGCATAATTTGAGACACAACTTTCTTCTTTTATGATCCACAAAAAAAGTCAGGTTTAGAATATAAAGAGGAGTGAATTTTGACTGATTTATTTTTTCCATTTGGGGGGAGAGGCGGGGGACTATACCTTTAAGATGATTATGTCTTGAAGTTATGCTTAAGCAACTGCTTTGACTGCTATCAAACCAATGTGGGCTTTTCTGTAGCATTGTTTCAGCACATTGTTGATGAAATGGTGTGAGGAGCTTCCATGTTCTCTGTGTTGCAATGGCCAGAATCCCGCTGGCTGTTTGGTTTCAGGTTTTCACCCTAGACCCCTGCTATGTCCAGGGGATCAGTGAGAGGATTTGACATCTAAATGCCTCACTCAGCACTCAGAGTTCTCAGACATGCAGAAGAACAGTATGAGAAGATTTGTAGTGCAGCAGTATATTCATATATTGTTCACATTATGTAGTGTGTAGTAGGTTGTTTACTTGCTTCTGTCATATTTGGATGAGAGTGAGAGGAAACTCTTCACTGATGTCAGGATCAGGGCATTGTTTTTCTTTTCCTGTTGAGATGATTTTACCACATTTATGAAATAATATGGGACAAAGGTCTGCTTGGGGCCTTCTATTGTTTCTGACTGCCAGACGGATGAATAAAGGATGTGGCGCTTGATATTTGTAAAGCATAGAGAGAAATATCAGGCCAGTGAGTTTAGTGTTGTTCCTGTCGATATGTCTCCACCACAAAACATACTTGGTGGAAATGCATGGTCCTTGACTAATCAGGAGATTGGGAAACGCATGGGTATTCTAAAAGCCCTTTGTAGCTTATGCTAATAATAAGCTGGGTTTGCACCATGAAGGAAATCTGAGAAATTCAGATTTTCAGATATTAAAGGATTAGTTTACCCAAAAATGAAAATTCTGTTTTTAATAACTAACCCTCGAGTTATTTAAATCCCAAGACTTTTGTTTATATTTAGAACATGAATTCAGATATTTTATTTTATGTCATCCTCCATAGACACAGCAACAGTCCTAAGATGCTGAAAGTCCTGAAAAGGAACCCAAAACACTGTCAAAACATTCCATGTGACTTCAGTGGTTCAGCGGTAATCATACAAAGCTCTGAGAACACTTTTATGTGGCAAATTTTTTTCAGTTTGCCTGACTATGTCTGTCTTCTGCATCAGTAATTAGCTGTAGTAAACATGCACCATGACAAGGGAAATGCAAGTAAACAAATTATTTGTTGTTACAGTTTTTTTTTGTTTTTTTTGGCCACACAAAAGTGTTCTTAGAACATTGTAGGATTACAGTTGAACCCATGTGATTGATATACATTGGACCTTATAATTAGAGATTGGACCTTCACAGTATTCATTCATTCATTCATTTTCTTTTTGGCTTAGTCCCTTTATTAATCTGGGGTCGCCACAGCGGAATGAACCGCCAACTTATCCAGCATATTTTTTATGGCGCGGATGCCCTTCCAGCTGCAACCCATCACTGTGAAACATCCACACAGACTCAATCACACACATACACTTTTAGCCAATTTAGCTTACCCAATTCACCTATACCACATGTCTTTGGACTGTGGGGGAAACCGGAGCACCCGGAGGAAACCCACACGAACATGGGGTGAACATGCAAACTCCACACAGAAATGTCAGCTACCAGTGACCTTCTTGCTGTGAGGCGATCATGCTACCCACTGCGCCACCGCGTCGCCACCTTCACAGTATTAAGTGTTAAATATTAGTGTCTAATTATTTTCTTACCCTAGGTGTACGTCCATCAAAGTTAAATAGAAAAAAAGCACTTTAATATTCTATCGTTTAAGTTGCATAATTATCATTTTTCTTAATGAGTATAATGTTTATTAAAGAGCTGCTTTTCTAAACCCCTTTTCAAAACCCTATGCTGCTCTGATTGTGAAGATAGTCTAGTCTGTTGTGACTGGTTTGTCACTCTCAGTTTATGCTGAAAACAAAACACCGGTCACTGAATTTAAACTCTGGAGGCTTCCTCGGCACACAGTGATTTAAACTGTAAAAAGCTGACTTATTTTATGGAAACCAAATAAGATTGTATCATTTTAAACAAAGTTGATAATGAAAGTCTATACCAACCATTGATATTTTCATGCAAAAGTATTCTACTGAATTGTAAAGATGATAATATTAACAATTGAAAATAATAATAATAATAACAGTAATTATAGTAATAATAAAATAATAATTTCTGCACTGAAAAAAGTTATTAAAAGATTATTTTAAGTTAAGTGGTTGTAAACAATTTATTTGGGTTAAATTTAAACACAAATTAAGAACATTACAAAATTTAATTTGTTTAAATTCAACACATGGGCGTCACGGTGGCACAGTGGGTAGCACGATCGCCTTACAGCAAGAAGGTTGCTGGTTTGAGCCTTGGCCTGGTCAGTTGGCATTTCTGTGTGGAGTTTGCATGTTCTTCTCGTGTTCGCGTGGGTTTACTCCGGGTGCTCCGCTAAATTGTCCGTAGTGTATGTGTGTAAATGAGTGTGTATGGGTGTATCCCAGTGATGGGTTGCAGCTGGAAGGGCAGCCACTGCGTAAAACATATGCTGGATAAGTTGACGGTTCACTCCACTGTGGCGACCCCAGATTAATAAAGGGACTAAACCGAAAACGAATGAATGAATGAATGAATGAATGAATGATTTCCACTAATTTTGCAGACATATTTTTTTAGTGTGGAAATTGTCAACTCTTATGTACTTAACACTGAATGAAAGATACGAAAACTGTCGTAGAGGTGGTACCTTTTCAAAAGGTGCGTTTTTGTACTTCTTAAATGGGTGTCACACCAGTGGCAGCTTGAATGTATAATTGAAGACACTGAACATTTTTTCACTGACAGATTTATTTGGGAAGGAATAATCAATAATTTAACTTCACGCACACTTGTAAATTTGACAAGTGTTAAATTAAAGATTGATGTACATGTACCTGCCCTTTTCAATGAACTGGAACACACACCGTAATCTCGGATAATTTAATCCAGATATTCTCAGTGCTCACTGATTAAATAACTTTTCAAAATTCAGCCCTTAGTTTGAAGAAAATCAAACTACTCTTTTTAACTGAAGACATGATGAGATTATTGAAGTAAGATGCTGTATTGGACAAACTAGACTCAGTCATGGACTTAAGGGCTCAAAGGAGAAGTTGCTCCAAAATGTCAATAATGCAATAGCAACTATACTTTTGCAGTGCGCTATTTTTAATGTCTTCAGACAATGATTTTTATCTGGAGAGACTTTAAAGGTATTATTTTTAAATGTGAAACCTTCTAAAGTGGTAGAATATTTTTTAAAAGATTTTTGGATTTTTATGTTATTTTATGATACATTTATTGTTGTTGGTGTCTTCGTTTTAGAAAAGTCTTAATTCTAAAAAGTTCTTAATTCTATTTTTTTTTCTTTCTGTGAACTAGCCAGAGAAGCTGAAATAGCAATAAACCAAAAAAAAAAAACTCATTCTAACTCAGATATTTTGATCGGGTAAAAAAAAAAGAAATAAAAATTTGCCACAGATCACGTATCATGAATAAAAATCCAGGATCTGTCAAATCATCTTGGATGTAGTGGGGTATAAACAACAGACCTCAGGCCTCTGCTTCAGCAGTGTTTGAGCATCAAAGGTAACATTTATGAGCTGCCACTAAAGACCACAGACTGGCATCGTGCTAATTGGTTACACATTTGTTACACATTTGTTTTCAGTTCAGCTTTAGTTTTGGATCAGTTTTTTATTATTCACTTTAACCAGTTGTGCATTCATAGTTTGTGAAAATATTCATTAATACATTAATACATCAAAAATAATAAAAATTTGTTGCTTTAAGTTATACAAAGGTTGTATTCAACACTCCCTTAGTGTGTTCATCTTTAAAAAAGGCTGATAATTAACGTGAATCAACACTGCTGAATTGCGACACTGAAATGAATTGTTTGTATATAACCTGTTGCCCAAATTCACTGACAGCATTTGATATTTTTAGCCGTTTACTTTTTATTATTTACAACATGAACAAAATTTATTAGTATTGGGCCAAAATGTGTGCTTCCAGTTAGATTTTTATGCCAGCTTTGTTTTGCATGAGAAATCTATTTCAGGAGCTGATTTATTATACACCGTGGCATGCACATTAATATCTTGCCAGATGACTTTGATACGACCATCGACAAATGACCTAAATGATGAAGCGTCTGCGTAATGCACCCTTTTATTGTATCATAAGACATCTAGAGGTCATTGTTTGTGTCTGTCTGGATTTTCTTGTGTCAAAGAGAGGTGCCAGTTTTGGATCGTCCAGTTAGAGTGAAGGTCACTGTCCACTAATCACCCTCTAGCTGATATAACCAATAGAAACAAAGGTTATTTAGGCAATTGTGGGTTTGAGGTAGAGGCTTTCAGGACGCTGCTCGCCTGGATCCTTTAAACAGCATGCAGTGTGTGTGTGTGTGTGGCACATGTGTGCATGTTGCAGTGAGTAATTTATTTTCATTGTACTCTGGGTGAAAAGTCATCTCGCCACAACAGAGGAACAGTTGGTATGGGAGAAAATAACAAAGCTGTGTTCTCCAGGGACCGAGACGAATGAGAATAATGGAAAGAGGAGTTTGCAAAAAAGGAAGAGTGGATGAAATAGAAAGTGACAGAATGTCGCGGCGTGATCTGAGGGCATGAACGGGTGGGAGGGAGGCCGAGTGAGAGCGTCCAATCCGAACACTCTTTCTTACTGTCTTCCCCTTTTGTTTTACCTCCTCTTTCCATGTCTGTATTTCTCTGGCTCCATGGCTGTGCGGGTATTGAGGAGACAGGACGTATGAGGACTCCAGCATGAGTTCAGAAGAGGGTAACGTTCAGATTGTATAGGGTTCAATCCCTGTGTTTGTGTGTGTATGTGCTGTAGTTTGTTTTGCATGTTTTTAGGTTGTAGATTCTCACACTTAAGCTCCGCTTTACCCTTTGTGTACGTTAAAAGTGTCTCATTTCTACTGTGCCGTGGTTTGTGCTCTATGCTTTTATTGGTATGTTATGCTAATGTGTTTAAATGCAGTGTCATTGAAAAAAAACATGTGTCCTTGCAGTAGTTTAGCAAAGCTGGATAGGCCAAGCTTTGGCTGTAGATGTTTGGACAGACTGACCTGGTCACTGTTTTGCAGACATCAGTCATTGTCACATCCAATATAGTCAGCACCAGTTATGCTTTTTTTCCCGCTGTTTTTTCTTTCTTTCTTTTTTAGATTAATTTGACTGATACAATCAGAACTGTGTGCTGAACGATTGTGTGTGTTGATTTATAATGTATGTTCTACTTGCCATTTTCTGTCTGACAAATGAAACATTAAGTTAATGTTAAGATTTCAAGACAAACCTTTTGTCATGCCATAATTTGAGTAAATGTATTTATTTCAAATCTACTTGTTTTGCTTTTCAAGCTAAAAAGGGATTTAGTAGCATAAATAATATATAAAATAGTTGTTAATTTTTGCTAGATTATTATTCATTATGTCTATATTGTTTGTTTTTATTTTTGAACCTAGAAATATGAACTGTAAAAATGTTGAGTTTCACACAAATACTTCATGTTTTCCCAACACAAATTGATTAAGTTAACTCTATGTGGATTGAACATAAATAATTTGACACTCAATAACTATGTTGATTCAGCTCATTTAAATAAGTAGTTTTAACAAACAGCAAAACTTTTTTTAGTGTAAGAACCTAGTATAGTCATAGGATGAACTGTTTTCAAGGTTTATGGTGGTTTGGAAAAGTGACAGTTTTAAAACCGCAAGATTTCCTGCACTAAATGTAAGGTTTTTTATTTTATTTTATTTTTTTACATGTTGTCAAAGACATTTTTTATTTAATTTATTTATTTTTTTTATTTTGTATTTTATTTATTTACAGTATCAGCAGTATCTCTAACAGAAAAAGACCATCCACATCAAAAGCTGCTCGTCAGCCCACGATTCAGCAAACATCTGAAAAAAAAAAATCGCTTATGCACCTACATCCAAGCATGCTAGGGACCTGAACCATGTAGTGGTTTACTGTATATCCAACTAGGCATGGGCCAGTGTAAGATTCTGACGGTATGATAACCTTGTATAAAATATTTAATGGTATTGTGATTACTGATCAAAAATATTTTCTTTTTGCTTGTCTGGGTAAAAAACAAACACTTTCCCCCCTTTAAACACAATATATTTTATTCTGAGGAACATTTAAAATATTTTGTAACCGTAAACATGTCAGGCTAAATAATTAAGAATGAATTATTGACTTTTGCTGTCTTCATTAGTTTAAAAACACAGATTTCTTTACAATTTAAAATGGCATCTTTGGATATCTTTTCTGCTGGATATACTGTTGTTCTAACAAACGAACAAACAAAAACACAAAAAAAGTAAAAAAATCTTACATGTACCATAGGAACGGTAAAGCTGAAAATCTTTCAAACCCTGGTATACATTGAAAACGGTTATCGTCCAATGCCTATATACAACAACAACAAAAAAATTTAACACGAATATTTAAAAAGAACATGTTTTAGAGCAGTAATCAGAATACTGTTATAATTTTATCTAAGATTATTAAGTTACCATCACAATCTTATTCCGGCCCATACCTATGTAGATATACTATAAGATGATTTTCAGTAAGCATTAGAGAATCCTCTTTTATACAGTATGTCATGTATAGTGCAGTTTTTTATTGTCACATTATTCATTTATTGTTTATTTCTATAAATATTAATTTATAGCATATTTATGTTCATTATAGTACCAAATATAGTTTTGGTTTATGAATGAAGTAACATGTTAACAGCCAATTACTACAATAAAATAAAAAAATTCTACACAGGCTACGGCAAGCTTACAATGAAACACCCCATATTGCACTTAGACTTTCATTTTTAATAGAGCTTTCAGCTGATTTCTAATAACATTTTCTTTGTTTGTTTTATCATTGGGATTTTATGTAAATTAGATTGATTATTTATTTATAATCATAATAATTATTATTTATTTTGCAATTGGACGTAACTTTTAACCTATAATACTCATTTAAATGATTAAACTATATTGTTTTAGCTATCTGTTGTGTGTGTGTGTGTGTGTGTGTGTGTGTGTGTGTGTTCAGTAGAGAGCTGGTGTTCATTTCTCTTGGTGGTCATGTTATAATTGAATTAGATTTAGATAAATAAACAAGCATGACTGTAATTCACAGTAGTTAGTGCTTTGAAATGTACCTCTGAACTGCGTCCCAGCAGCACCGCAATGAAAGTTATTTCTCAATCCACATAATTGTTGGAATACTGTCTAGTGGAGGCAGTTTGAGCTGATGGCAGTGACACAGTAACACTCTTGGGTTCCCATGCTCAGATTAGGACACTAATCTCTCGAGCTCTGGATACAGCCTTTAGTATAAGGACAGGACAGAAATGGAAGAGAAGAAAAGAGACAGGGAAGGAAGATCTCACTGCCGGGTGAAGAAGCAACAGGGGAGAGTTTGGAAAGTTTGAGAGAATGACGGGACGCATAATGGGAGGGGTTATCTGGGGTAAAGGGTAGAAGGCAAAGGGGTACTTCTGGTTAAAACCCATGTGTGCCGCAGATAAGAAGGTGTCTTGGGAATGAGCTCTAAATAACACCAGATGTAATGCATGTAAGAAAAGCATGCTGTTTTGAAAAATAAACTACTTTTATTTCCAACTTTTTAAAGCCATGTGCTTTAAAAATAGTGCTTTAGCTCAAAACGAAAAAAAAAATGTGTCTGTCAAACTTTTTAGCCCTTTACATCCGGTATTAAGACGAGTTATGGTCAGTCCAATCTCAAGTGAATAAGAGTACATAAAAGTTTAAAATGTTTGATACTTGACCATTTCCATCCACCCTTTTCATCTACTCTAGATGTACACTGTAAATTGTTTTTGATTCAACTCAAAACTTGCTGCAGAGCTTTTTTAAGTCAACTCAATTTTCAACCCAACTACTGCACTTGAAAAAGCTCTGAAACAGGTTACCTTACAATTTTGAGTTTAGTTGAGTAGTGTAGCTGAAAATGCATTATATGGTTGTGTTAATGCTCATGTTGTCAGACTCTCCATCTGTTGACTCTGAACACATTATTCAAGAAATTGACCAACAAATCAAAACACACAGAATACGATCAAAATGTCATTGTCAAAATGTCTACCACCATTTCAATTCACTTGAATATTATGCTTAATATACTTATGCGTCATCAAAAGAGCATGATATTATTATATAACATAATTATAATTAATTAGGTGAGATATAATTAACTGCATATAATTAGGTGAGATTGCAGTCTACAGTCTAAACAAACATACAGTAGTTGCGAGATGTGATTGAATGAATGTTCATTCCAGGTGGAAACCCTTTGTTTCATGGCAAACTAAATGAAATATTAACGATGAATGTTTTCAGAGTAAAAAAAAAAAAACTTAATCATGCATTAATTTATTTCCTTAGTCCCTTTATTAATCCGGCGTCGCCACAGCGGAATGAACCGCGAACTTATCCAGCTTATGTTTTATGCAGTGGATGCCCTTTCAGCTGCAACCCATCATTGGGAAACACCCATACATTCTCATTCACATACATATACAACGGAAAATTTAGCTTACCTAATTCACCTATAGCGCATGTCTTTGGACTTGTGGGGGAAACCGGAGCACCTGGAGGAAGCCCTCGCAAACACGGAGAGAACATGCAAACTCCACACAGGAATGCCAACTGATCCAGCCGGGGCTCGAACCAGTGACCTTCTTGTTGTGAGGCGATCGTGCTAGCCCCTGTGCCATCGTGATGCCGAACTTAATCATTTGTAGCATAAATACCAATATATACTGTAAATTAAGTTGCTCCATCTAACTGTATTGTGGCCTCTAAATTAATCTGATCTCTTTCAGCAAATATCATCAGCTAGAATAAAGCATCCTTAAAGAGCCCCTTTTATACATGAAATAGAGTCATATTGTGGTTGTAAGGGTCTCCAACAACAGTCTAATATGCATGCAAGGTCAAAAAACACTTTCATGGTCTTATAATCTGCATTTATTTTTACCTAATTATCCCAGCGACTCCCATATGAATCGTTCAATGATTCATTTGTACCCAAATCAAAAACTCCAAGAACTGGCGAGGAGATCTTCTAGCCCATCATAGTCTACCTGCTCACACACACACACACACACATTACCCTCCTCCTCCTCAGAAAACACAACACACACACATTACCCTCCTCCTCAGAAGACACAACACATACACACACACACACGTTGCCCTCACAGTTCGCCTATAGCGCCAGTTTAGCTTGCTGGGTGCAAACACACCTCACCTCGAACCTGAGCTGAACTATTTTGAAACTTGACCGTTGCATGTGTGTAGGAACAGCTGACGATCTGTAAACAAAGCGTCACGCGTCACGTTTTGAACGTTGCTTTACACGCGATATGAGAATATAAAGAGTTAACCTGATACAGTACACGCAGTTAACAAAACACAACTAAATACATAATTTGCAAGCTAAAGTAAACAAGGCAACAATTTTAATCGCACGTACTTGCACTTGTGAAATGGGGGAAGAAACTGATCCATGATGCACTGATCCATGATGTCTTTACTGATCCTTCCTTTAACAAACTGATGAAGTCTTCTTTGTAAGCATGTAGTTTCCAGAAGCACTCAAACTGCTCAAGGCTGGGCTATATTGCTGAGGTTTCATCTTTGGGGAGACTGTCAATAATATCCATCTGGACAGCGTGACTTCATGCGACCGGTGTGTGGGGGCTTTTTTTTCTGTGTTAGTGGGCGGGGCCACAGGTTTCAAATGTCCAGGGTTTGTGCGCGTAACTACTTGTTTCGCAGTCACGTCATCACGAAACCTAATGACTCGTTATCAAAACGACTCGTTTGAAGCACTATGAGTCGACTCTTTTATAGGTGATTCAACAGTTTTAAACATTGTACACTTACAGATTTAAGCCTTAGCTGGATATTTCACTTCACTAGTGTTACACACTACATGGAAGGGCATTTTCAAAAACCCATAATATGGGCTCTTTAATGTAACTTTAATGAACAAGTAAACATTACTTTTCACTGGAACTATTAGAACATATTGTAGACTTTTTTTTATAGTCTAATCTTCAGCACAGTGGTGACCATAAAAGCTCCTCAGAAACTTAATTAAAGGTCAAGCATAATATAGTAATAAATAAATTACCAAAAATAAAATAACTTACATAAAGTGGAAATCTTCACCCCAAGCTTTAAAGTTATCACGGCAGTTCATGAAGTAGCTACATTAAGTAATACAAATCAATTAACACTGAATTTTCCACATATTACTATTAGTTATCATTATTATGTTAACCTTATTAAAATATGACCTCATAACAATAATGTTTAGAGCTTATGAGCAATTCTATGCAAATGTCAATCTTGCCTACATTGTTTGTGTAAGCAGGTATTTTACAGTACTTTAAAAAAACGGAGACATTTTTAAGTATTTTTAAACGATTATATTTGATTTACCAAAGTCACACAAGTGCCAATTTCACATCTGTCACATCCATAATGGAAAAGTGTCACACAACCATAACGAAGCTCGTTCCTCATAAATGCAAAAATGTCAAATAAAATAAAATCAATCGTTTTTGTTTTATAGTGAGCCAACTCTTACCCTTTTGATTAGCATTATTTCCTTTGAGTTGTGCAGTTTAGTTCACAGAATGTCTACAAAGTATGTTGTATACTGTAAACTCGCAGACTTTTTTGTCACATCTATAATGCATGTTTATTTTCCTCTTTAAAATATAATATACGTTTACAGACTGATGTTTTTCTGATCCTATAACTCTGGTTAGGCCTTTTGTAAATAAACAGTTTTTTCAATATAATGTTAACGTACACTTTCTATGTGAATTTATGTTTTGAGTTTGCATATGTCACGCTCATAATGCTTCTAAGGTTTAATTAAATCAATAAATTGACATTTTTATCTTTCAGCCATGCATTCATGCTGTGAATACCCCTGAAATTCATGTGTTAGTATTGTGAATTTGCTGCTGATTCTCTGAGGTTAGTCAGTGTCCAGCAGATTTATCTAGTCACCTGTCATAATCTTGTCACCTGAGAAACCTTACTCGCCTGTGTTGTGTCTGTATCTGTCATGTCAATCCTGATCAGCTAAATGATCATGAGTGTGTGAATGAATGTACAGTAGCCTACTGGTGCCCATCCGTCATCGGTTACTCAAGTATTATGTCATGTGATCTCATCTGCAGCTTTTGTCTCCTGTAGCTTCATGTCCTGTAGCAGCAGTAGTTCGCCTGGCAGTCAGCGTCCTCGAGATGTGTTGTGATGTGTCCTGTTAAAGACTATTGGCTGCGTATGTTTAGTTTGTAGTATGTTTCACACTAGTTATATGTGTGAAAATGGTACAACTTGTAAGCTAATTGTGTTTTACACTAAACAGTATAAGAACAAAGTTGCTTATCGGATTAAATAAAAGTTTATTGATACACTGCAGTTAAAAAAATAAGATAAATGTATATATTTTTTAATTATATATTTGTTTAAAATACAGTAAATTTAAATGTTAAATATTATTTCCATTAAACTGACTGTTATCTAATTTTATATTTGCTACGGTTGTTTTATACATACATTTATATATACATTTATATTGAATTAGATTTGTTTTATTTAGCCATTACTTTAGTGTAACATGAAGAAAATCCTTTAATGAATCTCTGAAGTGAAATACTTTGACTGAAGCATTTTAGTGGATTGCTCTATAAAATGTTTATAGTGCTGTACATAAACACAGCCTACAAGAACGTTAGGCTTTCAACCTGAGTTTAATCACTCTGTAACAGCTTTAAAGTGTGTCAGTGTCAATCTGAAGTAACGCTTTTGTCCTCAACTCATCTAAATTCCTGCAGTGATGGACACCAAGGCGGTCTTCACAGCCTTGTACGACGTGTGTGAAGAAAATGCTGCCTTTTTTTCTGGGGCCACAAAGGGCCAATCCGGGGATGCAGCTCAGCGCCTGGTGGACGCAATGACCACCATCCAGGAGCATGCCAGAAGCTTGGAGCCTGTCATCTCTGGATTCGCTGCCATCTACCACCATTTTGACTTTGACCCTCATATTCCTGCCAATGGATATCGCTCCCTTGTTAAGGTGCGTCTCTGACTGAGTTTTTAATGATTTTAATTTGCATGCTTGAGGCAAAAGAAATCTTGTGTGTGTCCTTGTTTTTTGTATTTCTCCTTGCTGAAAATAGTGCCTCATTTGCAGTAGTTAGTTCTTGCAATGAAGCTCAATTCTGCCAAAGGCATCCACCCTTATACTTTAATGGCTTTATGGCTACATTTGTCACTTCATGTGTTTTTTCTGATCAGTTAATAGCCAGTTTGGTTCCAACTTTGCCTCCACAATAAACACGACAAATTCTACAGCATTTAGGTCACTGGAAGATTTTAATTAGAATTTATTTGTACTAAACAGTATGAGAGAGTGCAACATCAGCACTGGTGAGAAAATTTAGTGCCACTTTTAATTTAGGTGACTGTGCTTAACTTGAAAATGCAAAGCCAAACATGTACAGTATTTGAAGCAGTTTTTCGATATAGCATGCTCTCACACCATTTGTTATTTGGGTTTAACAGCACTTTGAGAAGTTTCAAAGTCTTTGCAAATCATTTATTTTGAACCTATGATTCACAGTCATGTGACTTCAGTAAACCGGGCTTTGTTACCTCATGACTAGTCTGATATAGCAAGACCTTCAGACTGATGACAGCTTTAAAGGGATGGTTCATTCCAAAACAAGAATTTGCTGTTATATTATTCTTCCTCAGGCCATTTAAAATATAGGTGTGGTTTTTTTTTCAGCAAGAGCATTTTTAGCTGAAACCATGGGACTTGGTGATTCATGTAATGCAATTCAATTGCAACCGAGTGGAAAAAAAAGCATATCAGACAATGCAAAATGTATTCCCTTAGCAAACAATAAATTGGTGCAAAAACTAAACATTATTTACAACATTATAACATCTGGGTTTGCTTTGTTCAGCATCATATTTAGGGGTTTAAAAATGTAAAGTTGCATTTAGGGGGATCTCTTTTTTTTTTTTTTTTCATCTGCATATTGTCAGTAAAGCCGGTTCTTGTAAACCTCCAGCACATGCATTCAGATTGCATTTACTACACAGAGCCATATTTTACTGACAAGCTTAGCAAAATTGCTTTTAAATTTGAAAAAGATTTAATTGGCTGATAGTGACGGTTAATCGTGCTGCGATATTATTATTATTATTTATTTTATTGAGCGCTGCTTGTGTAGCTTCATAATGAGCTATGTACTATGCTCTGTGAAGTAAATGCTGCATGTCAAATTTCCACATGTAGGGGGGATTGTCTCGATGGACAGGGATTTTACTTAAGACAAATAGTGTAAAAGTAGAATACGCGTTGCTTTAATCTTTCAATAATTTGTATATACGGCATGTATAGCTCTGGGGCCAGGAAGTTCTCAGATAACATCATAAAATATAGTTTTTTGATGTGTTTTTTTTTTAAAGGTAAATGTAGGTGTAGGCTATACAGTGTGCTATTAATTGCAGAGCTCCTCTATAAAAAAGAAATAAAGAAAAAAAAACAAGTTCTGAAAGTGATCAAGCCTCAGTCAGGTCAGAAAAATAATGCAAAAGTAACGTGATGCATTACTTATCATAAAAAGTAACTAAGTAATGCAAGTAGTTACTTTTTTGGGAAGTAACTCAATATTGTGATACATTACTTTCATAAGTAACTTTCCACAATGCTGCATATAATGACACATTTTTACTCTAAACTCTATAAATTCAGTAGAGCGTTTGAAATAAATCCTTCTGCGAGTTCATTTTGTAGTCAAGTGATTAATAGTCACGCTGAATCATTGAAAACAGTTAAATCTTCTGTTTATAATGCACATGCTATGGGATTTTCCTGGATTTTTTTTCTTCATGGGGCTTTGGAGTTTCCAAACAAGAGTGCCCTATGGCCTTCGGTGGAGATTTTCTACTGATCACACAGGTGTACTACTGATCACAGAGTTGTACTTCCCCAAACAAGATGTACTTGACATTAACAGCAATGTTAAGTTGATCCTTCTAAGCACTCATTGTCGGAGTTGCAAACGTAATGGCTTCCTTCAACAATGAGGGGTTTGCCATCATGAAGACTTTGTTTCTAGTTGGATTGATCTCCTGGAAATCCTGTGGAACTCAATGAAATTAGGACTTCGAAACCTCTGAAGAGTTTCCTGTTTTTTTTTGTATTTTTCACCTGATACGTGTTTGTGAACAAATGTTTATTTTATTTAGTCTTTTTTTTGGAATGGTATTTACATCTGGTCATTTTACAATGGACTAGATGTCTTAATGCATGTTGTGTGAATTGTAAATGCTATATTTTCAGTATTTTTGATGTAACATCTGACGTCACTCATTGTTTTCCTCAGGTGGTGCGCTGTTGCCTCCTCCACATCATCCACAAAGGGCGCTACATCTCATCGAACAGGCGAAGCATCTTTTTCCGTGCGAGCCACAACGCGTCGGAGATGGAAGCGTACTGTAGCGCTCTGTGTCAGCTCAGGGCACTGCTCTACCTCGCTCAGAGACTCCTTCACGACAACAGTCATGGAAACCTCTTCTTCCAGGAGGAAAGCGGCCTCAGCCAGAGCTTCCTGAGAGAGTATGCCTCCATGCACAAGGGCTGCTTCTACGGCCGCTGTGTTGGATTTCAGGTGTGTTTAAGAAGACATGGTGGCTTTAAGGATTGTGTTGACAAAGTTCTTACGTTTTTACAGTTTGGATGTTATTTCAATAAAACATCAAGCCTTATACAGTACACGTGTGTATGTACGCACATATATATATATATATATATATATATATATATATATATATATATATATATATATATATATATATATATATATATATATATATATATATATATATATATATATATATATATATATATATATATATGTACAGATAAAGTCAGAATTATTAGCCCCCCTGTTTATTTTTTTCCCCAATTTCTGTTTAACGGAGAGAATTTTTTTCAACACATTTCTAAACATAATAGTTTTAATAACTGATTTATTTTATCTTTGCCATGATGACAGTAAATAATATTTGACTAGATATTTTTCAAGACACTTCTATACAGCTTAAAGTGACATTTAAAGGCTTAACTTGGTTAATTAGGTCAACTAGGCAGGTTAGTGTAATTAGGCAAGTTATTGTATAACGATGGTTTGTTCTGTAGACAATCAAAAAAAAAAGCTTAAAGGGGCTAATTATTTTGTCCTTAAAATGGGTTTTAAAAAATAAAAAACTGCTTTTATTCTAGCCGTATTTTTTAGAAGAAAAAATATTATCAGACATACTGTGAAAATTTTCTTGCTCTGTTAATCATCATTTGGGAAATATTTAAAAAAGTAAAAAAAATTCAAAGGGGGACTAATAATTCTGACTTCAACTATATCTTAAATGTAATTTATCACCTTTGACAAGAAGATTTGACATTGTTACACTTCATGATAATTAAGAAGCATTCTTTTAAATGAATGCAGTTTTAGATTTTAATATATTTTATTAATGCATTAATTTATAGTATATAATATGTAAAATTATATATTTATATATTTTATTATTAATTAGTGCTGGGCAAAATCACATGAAATCACAAAAAATCACAAAAAGTTTGTTTTGACATAATTAAAGTGTGTGTACCATGTATATTTATTATATACAGTGCATTCGGAAAGTATTCATAGCGCTTCACTTTTTCCACTTTTTTTATGTTACAGTCTTATTTCAAAATGGATAAAATTTATTTATTTCCTCAAAATTCTACACACAATACCCCATAATGACCATGTGAACAAAATATTTTTTGAAATTGTTACAAATTTATTACAAATAAAAACCTGAAAAATCACATGTACATAAGTATTCACAGTCTTTGCCCTGAAGCTCTAAATTGAGCTCAGGTACATTCTGTTTCCGCTGATTATTCTTGAGATGTTTCAGCAGCTTAATTGGAGTTCACCTGTGGTAAATTCAGTTGATTGGACATCATTTGAAAAGGCATACACCTGTCTATATAAGGTCCCAGGGTTGACAGTGCATGTCAAAGCACAAACCAAGCATGAAGACAAAGGAATTGTCTGTAGACCTCCGAGACAGGATTGTCTTGAGGCACAAGGCTGAGGAAGGCTACAGAAGAATTTCTGCTGCTCTGAAAGTTCCAATGAGCACAGTGGCCTCCATCATCCATAAGTGGAAGATGTTTGGAATCACCAGGACTCTTCCTAGAGCTGGCCGGCCATCTAAGCTGAGTGATCAGGAGAGAAGGGCCTTAGTCAGGGAGATGATCAATAGCCGACCCCCCCCCACCCCACCCCCACTCACACCAATGTAATTTGTCAATAGGCATCTGAAGGACTCAGACCATAAGAAACTTAATTCTCGGGTCTTATGAGACTAAAAGTGAACTCTTTGGAATGTATGTCAGTTGTTACGTTTGGAGAAAACCAGGCACCGCTCATGATCTGGAAGACTAGCCAGGATAGAGGGAAATATGAATGCAGCAGTGTACAGAGACATCCCGAGTGAAAACCTGCTTCAGAGTGCTCTTGACCTCAGACTGGGGCGAACGTTCATCTTCCTGGAGGACAATGACCCAAAGCACACCGCCAAAATATCAATGGAGTGGCTTCATAAAAACTCTGTGAATGTCCTTGAGTGGCCCAGCCAGAGCCCAGACCTAAATCCTATTAAACATTGCTGGAGAGATCTGAAAATGGCTGAACACAGTTGCTTCCCATCCAACCTGAGAGAGCTTGAGAGGTACTGCAAAGAGGAATGGCCAAATATTCCCAAAGATTGGTGTACCAAGCTTGTGGCATAATATTCAAAAAGACTTGAGGCTGTAATTGCTGCCAAATGTACATCAACAGTATTGAGCAAAGGCTGTGAATACTTATGTTCATGTGATATTTTTTTTTTAAGGTTTTTTATTTGTAAGAAATTTGAAATAATTTCAGAAAATATTTTTTCACATTATCTTTGTGAAATATTGTGTATGGAATTTTGAGGAAATAAATGAATTTAATCTATTTTGGAATAAGGCTGTAACATAAAAAAAATGTGAAAGGTGAATCGCTATGAATATTTTACGGATGCACTGCATATGTTTGAGAAAACGTTTATTTATATTTAGATATAAAATAAATATGTATATGATTCAAATTATGAATAAATTTAAATATCTATGTAACAAAATTGTGTTGTATAGTTTTGTTTCTATGCATGTGTGTATCACATATACATAATAAATATATATAATACGTACACAGACAGTATATTATGTCAAAACAAACTTTTATTTTGGATTTATTTTGGCTTGCACTATTTTTTTTATATATATATATATATATATATATATATATATATATATATATATATATATATATATATATATGTATATATATATATATATATATATATATATATATATATATATATATATATATATATATGTATATACTCTAAATACAATTGTATACAGAATGTCTACTTTTTCAAAAATACAATATAAATAATAATATTTTTTTCTTTTCAGTTTACTCCTGCCATTCGTCCATGCCTGCAGTCAATTGCTATCAGCCTGGTTGCATTCGGAGACAACTACAAGAAGCATCAATCAGGGATAGGTCAGTAAAGCTGTCACATTCGGTGTGTTCTGATAACACTTCTTTTATGTGCCTGTTGTTTTATGAGTACAGGTCACTATTTCACACTACTCAATCTTAGAGTCTGCACAGCAGGTTTTCCTCTAGCGTTAGGGCACAAAAGTGCTGTTCATACACTCGCTGACCTGCAGAGGCATGCTAATATTGTCTCTTGTGCTCAATGCTGCATCTTAGTGGAGGCAGGAGATATTGCACCATATGGTGAGTAGCTCTCATGGAAAGCGGCATGGATGAAAAATTTGAGTCCTTCCCAAACTTGTCATCCATTCTGCTGCTAGATTTTTCCTTTCCCTCTATAGAGATGACCAATGTCTATTCTTACTAGAGGTGGGAATCTTTAGGCTTCTCATGATCTGACCCGATCCCAATTCAGAGAATCACAATCGGTTTTGAAATAACTGCAACTTTTCAAAAATTATTTTGTCTTTCAATTTTTTGGTTTACATTTTTATAAACCTCTTTATATAAGTACTTGAAATATTTCAAAGTACTATATCCATTTTTTATGTAATAGTACATCAAAAACTATAAGCCCTCTTCAGATGGGACTAGTTTTTGTGGGGGTTCATGTGAGAAATTTGTATTTCACAGAGAATGTACAATTTTTCTCTCTCAACCCCTGTAATTTTTCTATAGCAAATTAACTTACTCAGTGATTCTCTGATGGGGGCATTCAATTTTAGTGCACACTCTGGTATGTTTGATATATGTTTGGATAATGTGGGTACAGTTCATGTGAGCAAGTATTTTTCACTTCAGATGTGCACACAATCAAACCAAATCATGAAAGTGAGCCTTTATTTAATAACGGATGAATTCTGTGCATGTGTGCATGTATCCACTGGCTTTTCTGACAAGCATAATGTGCTCTGGAAACAGAAAAAAATAATATGTAATAATTGCTCAGCAGAAATTGACTCTTTTCCTTTGAATGGATGCATGAACCACAATTAAACTACAGAGATGTGCACAGAATCATTGCCAGCACAACCTCATGACTTTTGTAGAATTGTTTATAACCTAACATTTCTTAGTAGTGTGGTAGTAACTGTTCTGGTCATGAAGCAGACGAACACACTGTAATTTTGGTAACACTTTTGTTTAATTAACTATTCAGACTATTAACGACTGGATTTTTATCCTGATATTAACTGTTTATTCATGCTATTATTAACATATTATCTCTTTCTAAATCCCTAATCATACCCAACACCTACAGTAAACTACCTAAACACCTACCCCAACTACTACCTTAGTAACTGTTAATAAGTAGCTAGTTATTAGTTTATTGGCCTAATAGTCATAGTTAAATTCCTGTTTGTCCTCAATCTGGCAACCTGTGCTTGCGTGTGTTTTGATCCAGGAATGCGATACCAAGTTCAACCACTGGGTTTCAAACTAACATACTGCACCTTTAAAAGCCACCTTGTATCTGTAATACGCATGCATATCCTGTGAAATGAAGCCCACGATTGCCTTACTGATTCACTTCAATATGAAACTGTTTGCAAGTTTTATATGATGGTTTTGTGTGTATTTAATAGAAAGTGAAACAGTGTCTGGTCTGCGTATATTGTTGAAGACAAAGTTGTGATACTTTGTAGAATTTTCTGCCCTCTTTCTCCCACCCCTAATTCCTATGCTTGCTTCAGCATGAGAACAGGAAAGGCAAGACTGGTTACAGAACATTTCTTATGTGTGTGTCTATTGATTTTTGTAAATGGTAAACAGAATGCTCATGCGTGTTTGTCAAGGTAAGATTATGCCATTTCCAGGTGGCAACTGTTATTATCTGTGTGTCTCTTTTGATTGGAAACCCACTTTTATCTCTTTCCCCTCTGTATTACCATCTGTAGTATGATGTGCTGGCGTGATGTGCCAGTTCCGTTGATAGCCATTCATCTAACTGTCTGTTTGTCTGTGTTTCTCTCAGGTGTAGCGGCCAGTTCTTTCCTCACGTCTGGAAAGTATGCTATCGACCCTGAACTGAGAGGCCAGGAGTATGAACGCATCACTCAAAACCTGGATGTTCATTTCTGGAAGACATTCTGGAATGTTACGGAGACTGAAGTCCTTTCAGTTAGTGTTAACAGCAATATTATATTATATTATATTATATTATATTATATTATATTATATTATATTATATTATATTATATTATATTATATTATATTATATTATATTATATTATTTAATCAGGTTTTTTTTTATCTAGGAATTGTCAAATGTGAAATTAAAGTGAAAAACTGGTAATATTTTACAAAAAGTTTACCAAAAGAGGTCACTATAATACATAATACTTCTACAGCATTTATTTTTTTTATGATTTTACAGTAATTAATGTTGCTATCATAAATCAAGTGAATACAGATAAATAATAAACTCAATAAATAAAAAAGAACAACATAAAGAAAATAATAATAGTAAAAAAACAGAATAATAATAATAATAATCGATAAATAAATAAAATAAGATAACATTTTTACTGTGGGTCTCACCACAGTGATTTTATTCATCCTACAAAAATGCCAAATAATTTCTCCATCTTCTCTGATAAACATCCAATTTATCAATTAATCTATATGTCATTTTTTCATATGCTGAAAAAAAATATTGCTTAAAGGGGTTAATAATTTTGACCTTAAAATGTTTTTTAAAAAATAAAAAACTGCTTTTGTTCTAGCTGAAATAAAACAAATAAAACTTTCTCTAGAAGAAAAAATATTATCAGACATACTGTAAAAATTTCCTTGCTCTGTTAAACATATCTTGGGAAACATTTAAAGAAGAAAAAAAGTCAAAGAAGGGTTTAATTATTTTAATTTCAACTGTATATTCCAGGACAAAATGAAAAGCAGCATTCCTGTATTTTAGAACAGGACCCCAGGGCATGCATCAAGTCTGCTCCTTCGCTCTAACATGTCCAGCATTTAGTCCTTCAACCCAACCCTGAAAAGCCTACTCAGAGTCTTAAAAAAAAATTCAAAATTTTTAATTGTGTCAAGCATGCTCCTAAATTTCTTGACATTACTTTACACCTTTGGCAAATTTTCTTCCAATGTTCATTGCTAAATTTGCAATTTAGATCTTTAATCCAAACAATTTTAAGCACAGAATGGAACTACAGCCCATCTTTTCTATTAACCCTTCTATAGCATTTATTAATATTAAAGTTAATTTCTACATTTACTAACATTGCTAAGATTCAAAGTAGTTTTTTTTTATACATGAATTAATGCTTTGTGAACATGAACAAGCAGTGCACAATTGTATTTTTATTGACTAAAGTAACATAGGTTTATACTTTATTGCTTCTTGTTAGTTCATATTAACTTATGCATTATACAATATTAAAAAATTAGACCTTATTGTAAAGTGTAACCGAAAATCTTGAGTGAATCATTAAAACAAATTACTTTAAATTGTAAAATTTAAATTCAGGGAAAATTGAATGTTTGAAAATGTTTTATTTTATTTGTTTATTAACAACTAACAGTTTTTTTAAATGCT
The DNA here is from genome assembly GCF_903798145.1 of Danio aesculapii. Taxonomy (NCBI): domain Eukaryota; kingdom Metazoa; phylum Chordata; class Actinopteri; order Cypriniformes; family Danionidae; genus Danio; species Danio aesculapii. The sequence goes on from NC_079450.1 coordinate 30,075,685, forward strand.
TGAACATTTAAATAGTATAGCAGAATGAACGTTCTTTATATAATAGCAGCCAAAATCTGAGATTATAATTGTTCTATCTTAGTTCACATTGCAAAATTTTTAAATCAATAGCCAAATACATAAAATAAAAGCCTCCACCTTTAACATCGATTACTCCTTAATCAGACATTTTAACAGTGGTGGAAAGAGTACTGAAAAATCTTACTTGTGTAAAAGTATCATTACTTGCCCAAAAATGTATTATATGTAGAGTAAAAGTATCTTTTGTAAATATTACTCAAAGTATGAGTAAAAATTAGCCCTTTTAAAAGTACTCAAGAGTAGTGAGTATTATGCTGTGAAAGTCTGATGCGTTCGATTTGTGCGTATGTGTGTGAAAACATAACATTCTGTAGCATTTAATTATTGCTTAAGGCCCTTTCAGTCATCATGCAGTAAACATCCGCCATCTTCTCATCAGTGACATTCAGTTTAAACAGTCTCTTGGCCGTTGTGTCATTAAAGTTTGTGGACATCTTCTTGAACACTTTTAGTGCTTCTAAATGGTTAGCTACATTTATGAAATGTCCGTATCTTGAGGTTATTTAGTATGATTAAATTTTTTGTGATTTTTTTTTTTTTTTTTTTATTGGACAAGAATCACATCACTGATTTTTCTACTTTAGCCAATATCCATAGATAGGAAAAAAAGTTTTTTTTTTTTTTTTTTTTTAAAGTAGTGACTGCAGATTGAAGGAAAATAATGGAGTAAAAGTACCGATACAGCATTAAAGATATACTGAAAGGAAAGTAAAAGTGCACATTTTCAAAACTACTTAGGACATTTCAATTCTTGAGAAAAACTACTCAAAATATAGTTTTTATTGCCGTAATTATCTTGCATCGCACTGAAACTAAACTGTGCTTTATCTTAGAGTCTGGTGTCCTTGACTGCCACAACAGTGAAGGTGAATCGAGCTCTCTCTGTGCCCCCTTCGGCCTTTGACCTGCCGTTGGCTGCGGATCCCACACGTACAGTGACTGTGTCTCCTCCAGCGGCTCATCTGGGGCCTGGACCTGTACAGATGAGACTGATCTCATATGAGCTGAGAGAAGGACAGGTACAACAGTTCACACTGACACCACTCACAGCCTTAAATTAATCTTGAATCATAATTGCATCAATCATAATCATATTTCTCCTCCATCTTACAGCATTTGAATCATAATTTGACTTTTCTGTTTTTCAAAGAGAGTCAATATTCCTTTCTGTATGCTCCCATCTTGTCAGTATATAAATAATAAATTTGCATGTGTAGAGAGGGATGAATAAATGCTCCGTCTGTCATAATGAGGTGTGCTTGGCTAAATAAAGAGGTTGCGCTTGACTCTTTCTCCTTTTCATGCTGTACTTAAAGCCCTTTAATTCCTGATATACCTCTCTGTGTCATGGGACGACTTGAACTGGTTGCAGTATAGCTAATTCCGACTTAATGGTGTTTAAAAAGCTTGATTCACAGTCTTTGAACCTCTATTGATCCAAGCTGAAGCAAAAACGTGCTTAAGAACCACACGTGTGTAGCGTTTAATTACCCGTCTCTTGTCTAAATGAGGGTATTTGTCTTTGTGTGTGGCGCACAGATTCAGCAGGTTGTGTTCTAATTAGGGCTGTGAAATGTTACTATCACACGAGTGGCAGTGCGATTATGGCTGTATATCGGTATGTGATGATATACAGCCATATCACACTGCTATGGGTGTGATATTGCATTTATTATTTACAAGAGTTCGACAGCATAATCGTGTACATAAAAAAGAAAAATCAAAAATGGAGAGTCTAAAAATCCTTTTGTATAAGGGACTATTTTCTTCCGCCATTCCTTCACATCTGCATCTGATGGGTTATACAAAGTGTGACCAAAACAAAATACACACAATCCTGATATGAGTCCCAGCTCACACTCAATACACTACAATTACTATGGTATAAATAAAGCACTGCTAGATACAAAAGAGAGAGATCGACTTAGAATGTCACTCACCAATTTTAAAATGTTTCGATCATCTGTAGTTTTAAAAATAAGATGATCTTTTGTCCTCTAAGGGCTTCTTATGCGGTCACTGTCGTCATCTTGTGCTGATGAATGCCGACACACAGTTTCTCCGAAATTATAACTATTGAAAAAATAGGCACTATCCTTATAAATAAACTGCTTAGATGCAATCTAAACAACTACATTCTTGACTAAAAAGCCTCAAAAGTACATTATGTTATCCAACACCTGCAGTATTTTCAAACTGTAGTGAGTTTATTGATCTGCTGTCACTCTATGTGGGCGGACTAATACAGAAGGGTAAGGAGGCTGTACGAGTTCTGATATAGCAGATTATTGCATGGCTATCAGCCAATCAGATTCGAGAACAAGACAGAACTGTACAAATATACTACTATATAGTATAGATATAGATAGATAGACAGACAGACAGACAGACAGACATATATATATATATATATATATATATATATATATATATATATATATATATATATATATATATATATATATATATATATATATATATATATATATATATATAGTGTGTGTATAAATGTAGTATATCTTCTATATCTTGAGGATGAAATAAAAAGTCTTCAAACATTTCATTTTATGCTCTCACTTATTTTGCGGTGTCACAAAATACTATAATTTATATGATCGCCGTATACATGCCATTATGGGTATGCAGACAGAAACAGGAATAATAGCAAATTGAAAAGGGGAAAAACAGATATGCAGAACAATAAAAACATGAAAAAAGAAAATGTGTATATATATTTTTTTTAAGATGATATTTCATATAAAATTATATATAATATATATTAAAACAATATATGATTTTTTTAATGTTGTAGCTGCAGTCATTCATTTTTGAAAAGTTTTCCTATTTTTTTTTTTTTACATTACTCAAGTTATAAATAAAATGAGAAATATGGTCACATATGAATGAGTACATAGTATATACATGAGTATATACTTTAAAATGTAAAAAAAAAATAGTCTTTTGACATGTGCTCAATGTAAATAAACTAATAATTGTTTGAATTAACAACAGTCCCTGTAATTAACAGAAGTGGTAGTTAGGATATTGTGATCTATATCATTATCAGGATATGAGATGACTTGTATCATAATTTGAGATTTTGTGAAATTGCCCAGCCTTAGTTCTAATTTCATATTGTTTATTGTCTTCAGGACAGTGAAAAGTTACTAGCGCTGTGTCGCTCAGAGGGAGGCCCAATAACTATTTCTTTGGGCCTGAAGACGAAGCGCAGTCCTCCTTCTCCCTGGCTGGTGTTGCACTTCCATGGAGGAGGCTTTGTGGCACAGACTTCCAAATCACATGAGGTACCTATTTGCCTGTTCTCCTCTCAATTTTCCAGTATATTCCAGTTAATCATTGAGGGATAGTACAAATCAATTCAAATCTATTTCAATTCAGTTATTTATCTTTGGTTATCACTACTGTAATTTTACTAATTAAAATTTAGATATAGTTACTGAAAAAGGTATAGGCCGAAGGTCTTTTATACATAACTAACTTTTTATGCTAAATTTGATGATACTGAATAAATAAAAAATTACATTAAACATGTTCCAAAATGTACAGACATATAGTAATTCTAAACATGCATGATTGCAGAAATACAAAATCCAACAACTAGTTCAATACTCTAACTTTAGTAGAAGTAATGTATGGTGCCATTAATCACAATTCAATGTGTATAAAGCATTTTCATTCTTTATATATTTTGTTCTTTTTAAAATTGCAATTGATTTTCACTTGGAGTATTACCGAAGTCCCTTTAAGTCAAATAATTTCACTCAGCGGCCATCCTTGAAATGCCTCACGGGCAATATGCTTGGGCATTCTGTTTGAATGGGGAAAAATAGCTTACCAAGCTTACGATTGAATTTCTTATTAGGAATCACCAATACAATTAAACAACAGTCCCTGTAGTTTCATTTCTAAATGTCCAAATCACACAAAATCTGCAGAAACTCACATCTGGCCCCTCCCCCAGAGTATTGTCAGTCTATAGCAATCGATGATTGGCTCCTGTGCTAGAAGTCGGGCTTTTTTTACCATATATCGATTGATGATTGGCTCCTGTACTAGTAGGCGGGGCTTTATTCACCATATTATCAGTCACACGTGTATGGAACAAAATCAATGCCAAAAGTATTGAATTAAAAAGCTTGTTGAATAGCACAAACTGAAAAAAATAATACACCGTATTAACAAGTTCTTGCATTTTAATGACTTGAATTGCAGGGTTTGTATTTTTAGGTCCTGAAATTTAACATAGCTGTTTATTTAAGCTGTGAATAGTTCAACTAAAAATATTTCAAACATGTTTTTGTACTTATAAATTCAATAATTAATTTTCAATTTCCAGGATTCACTTACAAAATATTCAATACCCTTTAAAAATACGATGTATAATATTCAAAAGGTAATTTTCAGTTCATTTTATTTCAGTTCAAATATTCGCTTCCATAAATTCAGTGGCTCAAATTCGACTGTTAAAATTCAACATTACATCCGGGAACTGCAGGAAAAGCAATAGATTGCAGATTGAAGATCGCCAGCTGTTTTTCCACCAGCAGGTGGAGATGGAATAATTTAAGATTTTTTACCCAGTAAATAGACGAGAAAAAAGCTAATAAAGGCACAAAAGTAGCATTTAATATTAATATCAGTGTCTTGGACATTATAAGTAATAAAATGAGTATGAGTAAAATAAGTAAATGATCTTTTGGTCATTTATATTATACACTCCTCGGATTCAGCAACAGATGTTGTTCTGCAATAGTTAGCCGGTTGTTGCTAGATCGGATACGTTTGCGGCCGGAAGTTAATGACAATTATTTCTATTATTTATAAAATTTCCCATTTATTGTATTTTATTAACGTCTACCTCCACCCCAACCCTAAACCCAACCATCACAGTACCGTAAAAACAGTTGTTGTACAGAGTATTATTTATGTTATCTGTTAAATTTCCCAATAAATTGTATTTTTTAACTACTACAACCCCAACCCTAAACCCAACAATCACAGTACTGTAAAAATATTAATTATTGTTACACAGTTTCATTAAAAAATGCTGCTTTATTAATGTGGATATCGCACCTCCGGCTGGCAACATATCTGATCTAGACTTTACTATCTTTAATCTCCTCACAGCATTTGTCTCCCATACCGGTATCGCCAGCTCGCGCCCTGCTCGGACCAGTGGCGTTACATGCACATAAACCGTCTTTTGATGAATATGATGTTACATTCTTTATCTTTATTAACTCATTCTTCCATAGACGTAAAGTATTGTGGAATGTTGAGATCGCAGGATGTGACTTTACTGAGTGGATTCACCTGTGGACCGCTTATGATGAGACTCTTTAAAAAAGGTGTGCGGGAAAAAGACTCGAGCTCCGAGGTGGTGAGTTGTGGGTTTCGCTGAGCTGTCTCTCGGGGGCAATATGCCCTCCGGAGAGATGAAGATAGTTAGCTAGACAGGGCTTCCTATGTGAGATAGTTGAGTTGGGGGGGGATAATAAATGTTAGCTGCCCACTACCTCGGTTTAAGCCTCTTTTTTGACCCAGTCCTATGTTGGTGGGTAAACCGTGGAGTCTAGTCCCGCCTTCTCCACATTTTATGAATGAACTGACTGAGTATCCTGGCCACGCCTCCAAGCAGCGGACGGATGAATCTTACGACGGGCCTGTGTGATCGTGGACGTGACCCAGTCCTGCTCCGTGTGATAACGCTGGTGCCTTTCTCCTTGGCTGGGTCTCAAAGGCTGTGTGAAGGGAAGTCTTTTTAAACCTTTATTTGTTTATGCCTGTTGTACGTGGACTGTGTGTGCGCGAAAGGCGATTAGTGCGGGAGGCAGGTGAGGGGGATATTTGATTATAGGGGATGCGCCTTAATTTTGTGTGCAGTGTAGATTGAGGTGTTGGGTGCTATTTGAAACACTGTTGTAGTGGTGTGTTGAACTCACTGGGTGTAAGAAATGGGCGTGATAATCGCGTGTAGCCTATGTTGTCTGTATTTCTCGCCCTGGTACCCGCATCTAAATGGCCCTTGTTCTTAAAGTAAATAAAGTATTTCTCTTTTGTACATTACAGCGTGTGTGGTGTTTTTCTGACGGACATAAATGTCAATAAGGTTCATTACAGTATAATATTGACTGGCTGTTAAAGAATATAAACGTAAGAGAAGCAGGAAAGGAAATAAAATAATCATACAAAATTCAAAACCAGAGAGATTTTATGAGAATGTCACACAAAACAGTTTACTTGCAACTGTTGGACAGATAGTGTTAGATAGTGACAGTGTTCAGGTATGATTTAAGGTTGGGTATGGATGGGACGTGTAATTTAAAATAATTTAACATAGCGAGCAAATGGATTAAAGGAGCGTCTTCAGTTATTAATACAGAACCGTCTAATATATGGCATAAGCATTAAGGGGTTATTAGAAGTGTTTGCGCTGTTTACACGCAGCTTTTTTTCAGGATTGGGGTAGGCTATAGTTTCATTATTTAAATTATTATTGTTGTTGTTATTATTTTATTATTATTATTGTTATTATTCTTATTATTTTATAACATTTATTTAGGTTACTGCGCTTGAATAAGTCATCCGTGGTTCTAAATTAGTATTTCTTTATAACACTCTGCCTGCCTTTCATTTTTTCTAATTTTTGGGGTTCTGCCATGATGCCTTTAGTTTGTCCAGATTAATTGTTTTTATTGTTATGTAGTAGCCTAGGCTTACTGCACGCCTTTATTTTTATATTATGAACGAAAAAAAATATATATTTTTTTTACTTTATTATTTAAAATGATTGGCGACCTCTAAAATATAGACTAAGCCGAAGGAGAATGAATGAAATATTTGGCGTTTTTTTTTAATACCTGTGCGGCTTGTACGCGGCAAACACAAACGAGTGGCCGCGAGCTCTGGTGGCCGGTCAGAGCCAGCACCGCACGTCAAATACTGGTTGAGAGATGCTGGATGGCTGCCAATATTTGATGGGAACACCTCTGAAGTTTTAGATGATATCTGGGCCTGTGCATAGTTATGAATGTGAAAAGTGAAAGTCGTGACATTTGGCCAAGCATGATAACACAAGAGTGTTTCCATTATTATATTAATCATACCTATTAGAACCCCCCCCCCGCCCCCCCCCCCCCCCCCCAGCCACATACACACAAACACACTTAGCGAGAATCACGCTAGCCATCACCTCCCTACCACGTAGCGTAAATGAGCACCTGCCCATTTAAGAGTCTGTGAATGGCACTGCAGAACAATGTCTGTCGCTGAATCCGAGGAGTGAGGTTTACGCGATCACCAACTGGCTTCTGTTACATAAGGGCAAATATAAATGACCAAAAGATCATTTACTTATTTTACTCATACTCATTTATTACTTATAATGTCCAAGACACTGATATTAATATTAAATGCTACTTTTGTGCCTTATTAGCTTTTTTCTCGTCTATTTACTGGGTAAAAAATCTTAAATTATTCCATCTCCACCTGCTGGTGGAAAAGCAGCTGGCTATCTTCAATCTGCAATCTATTGCTTTCCTGCAGTTCCCGGATGTAATGTTGAATTTTTAACAGTCGAATTTGAGCCACTGAATTTATGGAAGCGAATATTTGAGCTGAAATAAAATGAACTGAAAATTACCTTTTGAATATTATACATCGTATTTTTAAAGGGTATTGAATATTTTGTAAGTGAATCCTGGAAATTGAAAATTAATTATTGAATTTATAAGTACGAAAACATGTTTGAAATATTTTTAGTTGAACTATTCACAGCTTAAATAAACAGCTATGTTAAATTTCAGGACCTAAAAATACAAACCCTGCAATTCAAGTCATTAAAGTGCAAGAACTTGTTAATACGGTGTATTATTTTTTTCAGTTTGTGCTATTCAACAAGCTTTTTAATTCAATACTTTTGGCATTGATTTTGTTCCATACACGTTTCCCTATTCAAAAAATACAAGTGACATGGCTTGTGTATTCTATAGTCTTTGGTAATACGTTGTTTCCCACATAATTTATAATTGATAATGACGTCCAGAAATTTAGTTTTGTACACTTTTTATTGATTTATTTTTTATTTTTTTATAATCCTTAATCAAATTAATTGTGATTATATGATTACTAAATATTATTAACTTTTGTTTTCATTTCATCAAACCTGTTTTGCAATATAAATAATTTAGGGCCTAACACTAGCCACAAGCAGCCTTTTTTAAATCAGAAATAACATTGTTATTTTAAACTAAATCATATTTTTTTCCATGTTTTTTCATCTAATGCCACATCTTTCCAATTTTATAATTAATAAATCATAGTCAATAATGTTAAAAGTTTTTGTTCAAACACTCCCACTATATATTCATTGTTATCCTTTAAATTGGAGATTTCTTCTACCATTTTCATTACTGCCATGGAGATTGACCTATTTTATCCAAAGCCTGCTAGTGATATAGTGTTTGTCTATAACTGGGTTCCCAAACTTGGTCCTGGAGGGCTGGTGTCCAGCATAGTTTAGCTTCAAATTCCTTCAACATACCTGCCTGGAAGTTTCTAGTATACCTAGAAACCGCTTGATTAGCTGGTTCAAGCATGTCTAATTGGAGTTGGAACTAAACTCTGCAGGACATCGGCCCTCCAGGACTAAATTTGGGGCACCCCTGGTCTAAAAAATATGACAAATAATTCTCTAAAATATTTGAAAATTGGGAAAGAAGAGAGATTAATTTTTTTGTTATAAAAGAGCCGCCTCCCCTTTATGAATGGCTATAGCCAAACTAAAATGTAGTCACTATTTACCCACCCTTTTGTTATTTCCATCCTTTTGTTATGTATCCCCCAGTGATCCATTTAATATGAGCAAATCAACCAAAGGATCTTTTTCAGTTTCTAGAAATTATACCATTTAATATTTAACAATGAGTATGTTTGCCTGGGCAACAATAATCAGATTCTAATATGATTAAGAAAATACTCTGATTTAAGAGTCTACCTTTATTCCGACTAAGGTCATAATCCAACTAAACCTCAATTGGGATTAAGACGTGGAGTTGCCCATATTAGTCGCATTATTGAAGTGCAGTACAGACATATAAGCACCTTAATCAAACTATACCATCATGTAGGATTTTCGCTGCATTTTGCAACAGGATAGTCAAACACTCACGGCAGTCTGACACTATTCTCTGCACCTACAGAGTCAGTAAAGGACCACAGGACACCTGCATCTGTTTTTTTTTTCCCATGGAGCGTGCAAATTTCATTAAAACAAACACTCTTCCAGCAGTTCATACTCTCATTCAATATCTCGTCTGTAACAGGGGCATGCATGTAATGTTCCTGAATTAATTTAAAAAAGTTTTTAAAATTAAACACAGAGAAACTCCAGAGGAAATGTGGATAGCGTGGTGATGCAATGATGTTAAGTGAATTATGTGCTTTACATGTAAAACAGGATCATGAAAGGAACATCAAAAAGCACCTCATGTAAACACCTTAATCATTTTATTGTCTTATTCAGATTAAGGCAAATAATTCATTTACTGATGTCCATGTAAACATAATCACTTTAAGTTCTATGAACACCATTTGGGAAACAAAACTAGTCTCTACTTTAGAACAGGGTCTAATCCAGCGCGATGGTTACTAAAGTGATTGAATTGTATATTGGCTGGGTGAGTGCTTGCCAAACAAGAGACAATGCAATGCAATTTTCCTGATAATCTAAAAAAACCTGTGTGCTATTTTCTGAAAGTGGCCAGAATCCAAAGTGCAGATAGTTGAAGACAATTCTAGACAGTTCTACTGATAATCTCTTGACTTTTAGATTCAATTTTCCCTGCTGACTGTTTGTTTGAAGCATATTTCTCAGAATTGTGCATATTTTATTGTCTCCAGAAATTGACTGCAGTCACTGGGGGACCCCACCTCTGTGTTTAATCATTTATTCAGTTCAAGTAGTGCTTCCTTTGTTAAATGTACTGAACAGCTTCTTGGAAACAGAACAAGATATTGGATTTCATCCACATTTGATCATGTCTTGTGCAAAGTATGAGACTGCTGCTCAGTTAAAGTATCGCATTGTCACCATACTCATGCAAAATTCACCTTCACATCACACAAACAGTCACCAGCGGGAGCCTGAGTTCTCGACACAATGCATTAACTGCTTCAATGAGCGCCACTCAACAATGGACAAGTTGATATCAGATGTAACTGGCAGTTGGAACAACATGTTGTGACGCCTGTCAGCACACATCATGCCTTTAAACTACAAAAGACAGAGAGGGAGAACTAGCAAAAAGAAGTAAAAGTACTCAAATATCAGAGAAGAAGTGTGCTCATTTCCTAAGTGTTTTCTCTTACATGAATGCTTGGTGATATGCAATCAGGTGGATATTTAGGGTGACAGAATCTACTTGAAATGAACATTTACTGTGGAGTTGAGGGCTGTAATTCAGGCTTTTCGGCAGATCAGTCTCACTGAAACCATTGGAAAGTACAGGATGTCAGGATTGAGTGAGGAATTACTGTAGGTATGTAAGCTGGGCAAGCAGTGAGCAAATGTGCAGTCGGTTGTGGATTGACAGGTTCCTGGAGGGGAGGAAATGACAGTCTTATTGTCTAACACTCACGCCAGCATCAAAGAAGAGATGCCGCTGTAAAAGGAGAGGCAATTTAGATTTTTATACTAAATCAAACAATCTATAAACCCTGTAAAATAAAAAAAGAGAAAGAAAGTATTTTAAAGTAGAGGTCTTGGTGTGGATTTTTAAAATTTCTAAGTGAATGAAGCCGTTTTGATTCTTCATCTTTATTTCACTTCTTCTCTCCAGCCGTATCTGAGGAGCTGGTCTCACGACCTGAATGCCCCTGTCCTTTCAGTGGACTATTCTCTGGCCCCTGAGGCCCCCTTTCCTCGGGCTTTGGAGGAATGTTTTTATGCCTACTGCTGGGCCATCAAGAACCACAACCTTCTTGGTAAGAGCAATAGCTGCTTTTTATCCTTCCTGATTATATATGATATCGTTCATTCTTAAAATCACAATGCAATGGAACTAGCAACAAATCAAATGTTCTCCAAAAGGAAATTGTAATTATGAACACATAGATACAACGCAAAATGAGAATTTAAGGGATTGGTCATTCAAAAATGAAATGTAACTCACCATTTACTCACTTTTGTGTGGTTTCAAACCTTTCTTTCCTCTGTTTAACACAGTGGTCTCAAACTCAATTCCTGAAGGCCACAGCTCTGCCGAGTTTAGCTCCAACCACCTCCAACTCGCACCTGCTTATTAGTCTCTAGTAGTCTTGAACATCTTGATTAGTTGGATCAGGTGTGTTTGATTGGGCTTGGAGCAAAACTGTGCAGAGCTGCGGTCCTCCAGAAATCGAGTTTGAGACCTATGGTTTAATACTAAGGAAGATATTTTGAAGAAAGCTGAAAACCTGTAACCATTGATATCCATAGTAGTGGTGGGCAAAGTGAGGCTTCATGAAACACTGAAACAGTCGAAGCAAATGTGTCGAAGCTTTAGAACGTTTCGAAACCCGTCTCTACAGTGACACATAGTGGTCATTTTTTTATGTATTGCTCTGGAACAGCTTCAGCAAAGAAACAGTTGAACAAATTGAGGTATTAAACCCCACATTGTAGAGTAAAAGTTTCAAGTGATTTAGTGAAATGGTGAGAGTTCCTGAGTAGCATGCAGAGATAATGAGTTCAAATCCAGAGTGATGAAGCTATGGATGTCATTTTTAAATGCTCTCTTCCTGTAACGTGTTTTGTTTTAACGTTGGTCTGACATCCGAATGAACTCTGTGAATAAATGTCTTGTTTTGGTTGTTAAAAAGTAAGATTATTAAAATGCATTTAGTTATAATTTCAGAGTATTAACTCAAGTCGGGATTTGAACTCGAGACATTTGCAGCACAGTTCTCGAAACGCTTCTGAAATGACAGATGCTTTAAATTGTTTTAGTCACATGACCTGGTTATTCGAATCACTTTAGTCACATGACCTCGGTTTTTTTGAATCACCTTAGTCACATGACCTGTGCGTTTCGGATCATGCTTTGGTACAGTGTTTCGAAACACTTTTACTTTGGGATCTCGACACTGTCAAAACGTCAGTTTCATGTCAGCCATCCCTAATCCATAGTAGAAAGACAAATAATATAGAAGTAAATTGTTACAGGTTTGCAACATGTAAAGGGTGAGTAAACGATGAAAGAATTTTTAGTTTTGGGTGAAGTTTGTTGAACACTTTTATTCCTGACAGCTCGTGTTGACATGAAAATATTCACATATTGAAATCCTCAGATTGATGACACAATTAGAATAACCCTCTGCACTTTTTTTGCTTGCTTTTACTTTGCTTACTGTAAATTTTAATTAAAGATTGTTTTACAACGCAGGGGTGAGTGATATGCTCAAGACACAAAGAAATTAAGATATTTAATAACAAGATTTCCCATTTAAACTTATTTTTAATTCTTCAATTTGGGTGAAAGTATGATGTATAATAAGAAAAAAGCAAACAAGGCAGAGATTAGATCTTTCAAAAAAAAAATTATACAAGATTCTTGCTTGGCTGCTTAAAGCAACCATCAAATAAAATTTTGACCAATCAGGAGTTTTTATTAGCAACCAATCAAACAACATTTGGCTTTTATGAGGACATTTACTGTAGCTTTTATTAGTGCAAAACCTGCACTCCAAAGCCACACTGAATAAAATGTCTTTCCTCCAGGCTGTCAGAATACATTTTGTGGAGAGATATTTTATTTCATTCTCTTTTATAACCACTTTAATAAAACACTTAATACAGTATTTACAATAATTGCATCATAAATCACCCAGACTGCCTTTTAAATTATTAATTTCATATATGTTTTTTCTATATTTGTTTCATTCTGGCACTCGAGTAGACCTTAAGAAAACTGATTAAGGTACAAGACAAGTGAAATCGGCAGACTTGACAGTCTGTCATACTGTTGTGATGTGCTCGTGTCGACATCCCACAGGGAACAAAAAAAGCCTATTGAAACTCAGCTCACACTCAGTCTGACTACAGCGGTGTAAACATATTCATCATTCAGTGTTCTCTCACCTCTGCTATCTGTCTCGGGATCACGCACGGCTAATAACTCTCTTTGGGCATTTTTGGTGCGAAAACCACATCAGATCAGAGATAAAAATGTGACCCGATTTGAGGTTGAGAATTATAGAGTGAATTTATCTTCTTAATGCTCTAAATAAGCTTGTATTTGACCTATTGCTCAATTAAATTCCTGCTCAATTCCTTTCTAAATCTCCTTCATTGACCCATTTCCTCCTCAGGTTGGACGGGTGAGCGTGTGTGTTTGGCCGGCGACAGTGCTGGAGGAAACCTGTGTGTGACCGTGTCAATGCGGGCCGCAGCTCATGGTGTGCGCATGCCGGATGGCATCGTCGCCGCATATCCTGCCACCCTGCTCACCGTTTATGCCTCGCCATCCCGTCTGCTCAGCCTCATGGACCCTCTGTTGCCCCTTAGTGTGCTCTCACGCTGCCTCAGTGCTTATGCAGGTCGGTCTGGGAGTGGAGTAGGATTTTATGACAAATAGTGCTGTGTTGCGACTCGGGTTATTAGCGAGCTGGAACGGGCAGGTCCGATGCGTAATTTATCGCTGGTAAAAATGTAACATATTCCCAATTTCAAGAGTGTAGACACTTTAATGATGATGAATGAATTCAACAAGTAAAGTTAAGTGAAGCCACACACGTCAGAAATAGATTAATAGGTTTGTGTTTTGTTATAAATGATACGATTAGTAGTGTTTTCAATCATAGCGATGGTAAAGTCAAACCGGTGGCCCACAGCTTGTATTTTCTTTGCTCTGGAGGTGAACTCTAGCAAAGTTGACTTTATGTTTTGTGCTTTTGGATATTTTAAATCTATCTTTCTTCTGTTCTGATGTTTTTCTCAGAGAACAGAGCAGCAATTCATTTAAAATGCTTAAATTTTGCATTTTATTTTGTTATTTTTTTAAACTGATTATACTAACAGTATTGCTGGACAAAGTACATAAATCAAGTTGAGTAGAAATATGGATGCATACTTTATTAGTTTGACATTTTTTATTTGTAAAAGTACAAAGGTTCTTGATGTTTTTTAATGTCCTCCTGCCCAAAATATGTGGGGAAGGGTGTATATGAAAAGTTCAGATGCAAAAGCCGCTAAACGTCACTTCCGCCAAAATGACATAATGACATTGAGTGAATGTTTTAGGCACATAGTATACGATCAACAAATATTTTAGCTTTAAATCATTCAAATCCAAGCGTCAGCCCATTCAGAAATAAGTTTATTTGGCAAAAGCCTCTAAACGCCACTTACCTTTGACAACAAAAGTCGCTATATCCCGAGAACCAATCAGAAGGCGCGAATCAAGCATATGTTTTCTATGTGGCGGCGTGCTGATGAGGCGGCTTTCAGGAGGAGAGTGTTTTATTCCGCTTTCGATTTAGATTTTAAAAGATGGAGTTTGATGAATTGGATGAGCCTTTCTGACTGTCAGTGAATGGCAAATCAAAACATCCCTTACCTCAAAACGCTGTGCATTATAAGGAAAAGAAAATGCATTGTCCAGTTGGAAGTGTAACATGCATTCATAAGGTATTTTTTACACAGCGTTGCTACTTTGAATGAGTCCGATTTACTATAGCTACATTAAACGGCAACTCCGTTCACGAAAGATGAAGTTAAGGTGCCGTTCTTTTATTCCACATGGAGGCTATAAGGATAAACAAGAGACAAAAAAAGAAACAAAGACCTTGAGTATGGTGAGAATGAATGAATGACATGAGACATTCCCTTTTTGCCCAGTAGGCCTTGTGTTTTATTTGTTAATGTAGACTATTTTTTTAAAGATATATAAAATGTATAAAACTATACATTATTTGTAATACTTCATATCTACGTATACGTCTGATAAGCTTTTTATATTAATGGACAATGCACAGTTAGTGATGTTTCACAATGTTTTTACACTATATTATTTGAATATAACAAGCTTAGTTTACAATGTTTACATTATTCTACTTGCATTAAATCTAAATCCCAAATATCAGAAATGACAACACATTGTTAAGATTTAATTACTGTTAATTTTAATGTTATTGATTAATGAACTTGCTTGACAGATTGCATTAATTAATTTTCCTTCTGCTTTGTCCATGGTTTATTAGAGGTTACCACAGCAGAATGAGCCGCCACTTACTTGACAGTTTTATGTATTTTTAATTTTAGGTAGTTTATGATTGGTAAAATAATTTCTGCATCCTTAGTGATTATTCAACTAATTACACCGTCTCGTCTCAATAGGTGGATTTAAAGATTTTTGCAAAAAAAAGCACAAGTGGATGTAGCTGGTTTTGACGCAAAAGAACATTTACCTTGTTAAAAAACAAAGAATTTTGCACAATTTTTGAAAAAAAAAAAAGCAATTTTATTGAGAGGGGTCTGGATGCAGACCTGATGCAGTGCAATCTGGGCTGCATCCAATGCTTTTTAATGGGCTCACCTAACCCCTACTCCTCACCGTGACGTCACTAGCTCCATTTGAGTGCATTGTGTCTGACATTGCATCGCTGAGTGATGCAATCTCAGCTTGCATCATAAAGGCTGCATCCAGATACTATTGATTTTATTTACTAGCTAATAACCTTATAATTAACTATAAAATGAAACTTCTAAACCTAATCAGAAGAGCCTGATTAGAAAATGCTCATTTACAAAATAAGAGGTCTGATGGATTTAGAGGATTTTGCATCTGAACTCTTCATATCTTCACAGCTTAGTCTGACATATTTACGAATTTCTATAAATTGTCCAAAAGCTTTGGAAGATTTGAGATTCTACAGATAGCTAATGTGTTCCTCTGCAAGTAAGAATTATTTTTAATGTTTTTTCCAAAACTTGTTTTTCACTGAAAACCACTACTATACCGGATTGTTTAAATCAGTTAATCATTAACTGGTGTTTCACTCTGACCAGATAATTTGGACCAAGTCATCAGCAGGTTGATACTCTCTCAGAATGGATCCATTTAGTGAGTTAATTGGCAGTTGGCAGAGACTCAAGCCGCAGTCACACTGAACTTTTTCGTCCCATAGACTTCCAATCATACGCCCACAAATGCATCAGACCGGAAACGCAAGCACATGCGACAAGTTTCACAGTTTGCTCAAGTTCAAGCTTTGATGAACTCTGACCTGCAAAATCGCATAATGTGACTGCGTGAGACCAATCGAAGACCAAAACATGATTTAAAACATGGACTAATCACTCGCTTTTAAAAATGTCTAATCATCTACACCCCTTTTCACAGCGACATAAGACAGAATTTCGCATGCTCAAATTCTAATGTGACCCCGGATCACTCTGAACGGATAATTTGAATCAATTAATAATTAACTGGAAACTTAATTTGAACAAATCGCTTGACTCAGTTAATCATTATCTGGAGACTCACTCTGAGCGGATCATTTGAATCAGTTGATTGGTGTCTGGAGACTCACTAAGAAGGTAAAGAATTATTGTAAATACAGCAATGAAGTAAAAATACTGTTCACCACTGAATAACAGACTTTCTCTTCATTTGGTTTCACAAGAATCATACTGGAATTACAGGATTTACATAAACTTGTGAAGTTCTTGCAGCTTAAGTGCTGTTGTTATTTTTGCTTTAATGGCAGCAATGCTCAAGCTGTTAATGGAATTGATGCATACCAACCTGATAATCATTTTAAATGTAGTAATAATAATAAAAAATGATTTAATAGCTGTCGAAACTCTAGCACTAGTTTCACCTGCCGATGCAAGAATTAGCATTTGAAGTTTGTATTTGTGCAGACAAGTTCATATGCCTGTGTCATATGTCTTATATTTGCTTAATTTGTTGGAGACTAAGAAATTAAGCAAAATTGTAAAACAAAAATCTTATTAATTTTACATAATACAGTATTTCTTTTACTTGATTTAATTTTGATACATTTTTTTAAAGATTTTAAATTTGTAATTTTTTTTTTTTTCTTTTTTTTTTAATAATTTTTTTTTTTTATTTATTTTATTTTTTATTTTATTATTATTTTTTTTATATATTTTTTGTGCATTGTGTGTATTAATTTTGGTTAATTTTGTTTTTATTTGAGTATAAATAAAATGAATCGAGAAATAATTTTTATTTTATTTATTTATTTTTTGTTGTACTTTTAAGTATTTGTTTTGATTGATTGATCACTCTATTTCCAATTTCAATTTGATTGACCCCCTCCTGTATGTTATTTGCTTTGTCCTTATCTGCTGTGTGTAGGCACGGATCCACAAGTGGAGAAGCAGGTGGAGAAGGTGAGCACTTTGAGCATGGTGAAGAGAGACGCTTCTCTGCTGCTCCGAGACTTTAAACAGGGGGCCTCCAACTGGATCCACTCTCTGCTGGACAGAGGCAGTGCAGGTACATGCATTTGAGTAAATCATTACGCTCGCTGTGTCTAAAACAACATTTATCAATATGTCAATTTATTTTATGATTATAATCCCTACACCCCCTGACGATGATGCCGTTGTAATAGTGCAGCTGGCTAATCATTTGATCTGTTTTAATTGGGTTTAAATTAACACACATGGATCCCTCGTAGTGCTCTGCTTTGCTTGATATAATTGGCTCCATGCTGATAATAGCCATTTGTTCTGAGCTATATGTGGTAGCTCTCCAGCTTGTGGTGCGTGACCCACAGATGGTTTTGCGGAAAGTGCTCTTTCTGAGCGCGCACTGACTGAATGCATCTGAATGGAGGCCTCGTTTCAATCTGTATCCATCATCTATGCAGGCTGCTGAATCATACCTGGAAGGCTAATATATGCAGACTGGGGAATTGCCCATGGTACCTGTTCTCTCGGCAACAGTCACTTTTGTATTATACATTTCTAACTCTGTAACCTTTCTCCTCAGTGGTCTTACTCACAGTATTTCATCTACGGTTGTTTAACCACTACTTCATTCGGTTACTTCCATCATTGTTTTCTTTAGTCGTCAGTAGCTGTATTTCCATACTCTTATTTTCATGCAATTTTTTTCATTTAGAATATTGCATTAAACAAATATTAAATAGAAACTTCCATTCGAATTCTAAAAAAAGCTCCTTAGAATTGTGTTGGTTAAGTTCAATTTAAAATATGAGCATAAATAAATAGAAAAAACATTTATCAAATAAATTCTGTGCATTTTGTTAAAAAAAAATATGGATAACTATGCTAGCTAGTGTTTCATCTCATCACACCACCAACTCAAATGCTGTTTGAAAATTCAACAAACATCTAAATTCCATCATCAATATAATCTTGTATAGTTATTTCTGTCATTTTCCTGAAAATCAGGCACCGCTTCCAAACCCAGGATCTTATGAGAGAATTTGTTGTTGCTTGTGTCATATGCCACTCTGAGGTGCAAGTTAGGCCCTGTTTGCACCTGGTATTAATATAATATAAGTGGACAAAGGAGACGCATTACTGTTCACACATGGTGTTTAAAAGTGTCTCTTTTGTCCACTTGCGACTGCTTTCTACCTCTTTTCTGGTGAGGGAAGGGTTTGTAAGTGGGTATTTTCGCTTTCAGCATAATACAGCAAAAATGGCGCATTTTTCATGAATAAATAAATCATATTAAAAGATAACAGCTCAATTAAGCATGCTTTTTGAATAGGCTACTTTATGCATTGACTAATAAAATTATGTAAGATTGATTAAATTTCTTTTTATTAACTCCTATAAGGCCAATAAACTTTCTTCTGTTTTACAGTTTTAACAGTCACACTTTACACACTTTAAGTTTTCATTAGTTAATGTTAGTTAATGTATTTATTAACATGAACTAATAATGAACAATACTTGTACATCATTTGTTTAAAGGGCACCTATTTTACCCCATTTACATTGTAAGATAAGCTTTTGGTGTCTCTAGAATGTGTCTGTAAAGTTTCAGCTCAAAATACCCATCAGATTATTTATTATAGCGTCCAGAATCTGCCCATTTTGGTGTCTGAATACATCATAACTGTTTTTGTAGCCTGTGGCTCTAAATGCAAATAAGCTGCTTCTCTCCACCCACCGTTTCCACGTGCGTGTCTGCTTCTCATGCGTTATTCCAGATGAACAGCAGTCAGTGATAGAGACAGACATGGATAAAATACTGCTCATTCGTCAAAAATACCAAGTACGTTTATTTGATATATTTGTTGTGGAGTTTATTCAAGCCTTCCTGAAATGAGTTTCATACAAATGCTGTTTGCAGTACACATACGCACGCACGCACGCACGCATGCACGCACGCACGCACGCACACACACACACACACACACACACACTAGTGTTTACTAACACCATACAGCCATGGTGATTATTGCAGTTAAGAATTAAATAGTAACTTTACTCTCTATTTCAAACATGCTCTGTTTTAAAAACATTACAAACTTATAAAACGTATAAAAATCACAGAGAGTTGTGACATGTTTTAATGCCAGTTTATTTGCAAAAAAAAGTTCTGTGGTCATGTTTATACATGTATTATTATATGTTATATGTTGTTATAGAAACATGGCGCCTGTCAATCACTTCGCTGGGTGGGGGAACCACACTCCTACATCACGTTGTGGTGGGCCTCAAAATCACTGGGATTTGGGTCCTATTTTAACGCCAGGAAATTTAAAAACAAGAGACATTGGGTTGGGTTTGTTTTACTCCAATATGACAGTGGACACACTACACCTACAGACAGTTTTGTTGAAACGGCTTCAAAAAGTTGATTTTCATCATAGGTGTCCTTTAACATAACTCAACATTTACTGATGCTACATTAAAACCTAAATTCATGTTTGTTAACATTAGTTAATGCACCATGAGTTTACACAAACTAACAATAAACAATTCTATTTTCATTCACTAATGTTATGTGATGAAATGTGTATTTATATAGCGCATTTATCGTGTATGGCCAAAGCACTTGACAATCATGAGGGGGGTTTCTCCACACCACCACCAGTGTGCAGCATCCACTTAGATGATCCGACGGCAGCCACAGGGCAACAACGCCAGTGCACTCACCCCACACCAGCTGGTGGAGTGGAGAGATAGTGATAGAGCCAATTCGGTGGATGGGGATGATTAGGAGGCCATGATCGTAAAGGCCAATTGAGGGACTTTGGCCAGGACACTGGTGTTACACCCCTACTCTTTACGAGAAGTGCTAAGGGATTTTTAATGACCACATAGAGTCAGAACCTCGGTTTAACGTCTCATCTGAAAGACTGCGCTCACTGACAGTATAGTGTCCCCTTCACTTTTACTACTGGGCTGCATATGGTTGTTAACTAACATGAATAAATACAGTAATAATTGTATTGTTCAATGTTTGTTCCTGTTAGTAAATATATTAACTAATACAATCGAATTGTGAAGTGTTGCAATTTTAAGATCTATAAGCTTTTTTTTAAATAATTTTTTATTAGGTGAATAAAAATAAAGTACGCTATTGATCAGGAATTGATGTGGAACTTAAGTGGTTTCCTGACTTTATTATTTATATATTGTGCTAGTTTCCCAGGAAATTAAGGGAACAGGAGTTGGGAATGGTAGTTTACTTTAGTGCATAAAATTTAGTGTGGAAACATATCTACTGAGTGATTTCAAGCTGTAAAATAAAATGCTAAGACACAATTTGGGGCAACTATATTAACATTCTGATTGATACAGAATAAATTATTAAATGTATTGAAAACATTATTTTGTTTAAATTGGAGGATGTGTAAATTGACGCTATTTTCATTTGTAGGTAAACTTAACCTGTCATTATTACTGCAGACAATAGCAATACACAACAGCTCTTTATGGTGCTGTTATAATTGAAGTACAAACTATTTTGGATGCAGAATATTTAAGCTAAATCTTTTGGTTAGTTGTTGCGCTCCTATTCTTATCTGCTTCATCTATTTGATGCACATGTGCACACTGGGACTCATTCATTGAAGTCTGGGAAGATGAACGTAGAGTCTCTTGTGTCAAATTAATTACATTTACATTTATACCTTTAGCAGATGCTTTTATCCAAATCGACTTACAAAAGAGGAACAAAGCATTTGATCGTGTGTGGGGGAGGGCTTTTTCAAATATGTGATAGTTTCAGCAGTTGAGGTGGAGGTTGGCAGATCATTTCACCAGAGAAGAGCAGAAAGGGGCAAGGATTTGAAGAGTGAAATTTTATTTATTTATTGTCTTATTCTGAAGGAAAACAAGGGTGCTGCACATTCAGTGGCCTTAGCTCCCAGAAAGAAGCAAATATTTGTAGCATAAAACTTGTTTGAAATGGAAGTACTTGGCAGAATTTGTAACATTTACAGGTAAGCGTACAATAAAGAAAAAGCATCCATAGGTTTATAATTTAGTTTGAAGTACTTATTATAAGCATGCCATATAATAGAATTGTATAATACATAATATAAGCATGACAGTTTGGATTATGCACTGGCAGAAGCTCATCCTTCAATATTTTATTTTATTTTATTTAGATGTGTGCACAGCATAAGGCTGTATTGATATAAATGACGTCCTAGCAAGGAAATTAGTGATGAAATTACATTCCAAACACAGAGAAATCCTGCAGGTGCAGTGGTTACATGGATGGTCCAAATTTTTTTTGTGTTTGTTGCTATAACTTTATTGTCATGCTTGGATCTGAAATTTTTCAAGCATTATAGTATGCTACACACTCCTTACAAACAGACAAGACAGACGTTTTTATTTTACACTGACCTTATTTTGATTTAGGACAGCCTGATGCACAAATGAATTGTCATGACTTTTAAATCATTGGACAAAGTCATGATTCACATGGCTGCGGTTAGAAACAATTTTTTTTAGCCAGCCTTGTGAGGTTTTTGTGATATGAAAGATCACATCAAGATTTTCAAGAGCCTGCCCTACATTCTTTGAGCAGATTTTAATCTTGTTCATCAACCTGGTCTTCATTTTAACAGACAGATTTAAATGCCAAACAGAATTGCAATACTGTAAACACTCATAGTTAAAGAGAAATGAAAGAAAATGTTTTGATGCTCCAAAAGATCTGAGATGGTGTCTGGGATCTGCAGAAAATAAATTCTTTGCCAAAGGTATATAAAAGGATATTGGTAACCGGTGGCAGAATTGTCTTCAAAATCTTTATATGTGTTTGACAAAAGAAAGAAACTGAAACGGGAATGGAAGGTGAACAAACTACATAACTTTGTTTTTTTATCACATGAACTGTCCCATTGAAACAACGTTCAATATATTTACACATGCATACTGCGGAAGACCAATAAGTAATATGGTACCATTATGTACATCCTATTATGTCTCAAATGCACACTTCTGTCTGTCTCTGTATTTGTATTCTTTTCCAGTTCAGTTTTTATTGTGGTTTTGATTTGCGTAGTCACGCAGCTGAAATGAAAAGCTGACAATAACCATCTCAAACAAAGCAAATGCATGTCTGTTGATTTAAATGGACTGCTATCAACCCCAGATCCCTTATCGTTTGAGTTCATTAGCTCACACAGTGAGTGAAAGAGTAGGGCTGTACAGGATGTCAATGCAGTGTGGCTGAAAGGCATCATTAGAGTGGTGTGACACACAACACAAAGCAGTCTAATTGCCTCATAATGGCGAAGGATTCGTTATTCACTATACCAGCATAACAGAGAATAGTTTTTTTTACATGATTGTGGCTATGGGCTACACAGCTGTGCTTTGACTGCTGTTTTTTGTTTGTTTGTATGAGGGTTTGAGAGGCCAAATATTTTCCTGGATATCTGTTTAATGCCCCACACACATAAACACACACACACTTCACATCAGCCAGTCACATGCCTTACCTCTCCCTGGCAACTGTTTCCTCGCCAACAGCCTCCGCCAATGTCTGTATGAGGGTCTTTGTAAACCCCCACCCTTATACTTAAAATTCCTGCCCTCTGCCCATTTGTACTCCTTTTACATCTTTCGTTACTTTCTCATTTCGCCGTTCTGCATATTTGCATTAAGAAATGTTTCTGTACTGTAAGCATCCCTGCTTTTTATTCGATTTTATGCACAATTTTCTCTCTTCCTGATTGCTTTGGGAGTTCAGGATTACCTTAGTTTTGTTTTTCCACCATGACAATTTGGCCTCTTATTATTTTATGTAGACATTACCTAATGAACCAATATCATTGGAGCAACATCAATCAATATATGCGACTACAAAATAAGACTCTGTGATGTATCAAAATCAAAACACATTTCACCACATGGGTTAGCGCCACTGGTGCACAGTCAGCATTATATAACATATATAGCAGATGCACTATGTGTTTTAACTTTAGTGGCATGTTTAACTTTGGTAATACGTGTTTAGATTTATACTTCCCAAAATAAATTAGGTAAAATTTTAAATGGTTAAATCTGAAACATACATAGGTTTTCTTATGTGTAGATTAGGGGTACACAAACGTTTTCATATGAAGGGCCAAAACCAAATATCATTTAGAGTCGTTGGACAAAGAAATATACCAAGCTATATAAATTAAAGTTGCCATGGGTAATTTCCTAATTTATTCAATAATATTTCAAAATAAATAGAAAACATTACTTTAAACCAGTGGTAGGGAACATATGCTCTTGAGCCACATGTAGCTTTTTGACCAAAAATAAGTGGCTCTCCAGCTGTCTCCCTTCAATAATATTTTACCATATAAAAAATTATAACTGTCACTTTCTATCCAAAATACAATTACAATTCCCTCTTTATTGTAATCTTTTACAGCAAAATTAATAAGAAATCTGTTAACAATAAAAGGACGGTCTTCATTCATGGACTTGCTCAACATATGATGCTTCATGTTTGTTTATTTTTGAGTTGTGCATCGACATAAATTAAGATTTGGTTTAAACCTGTATATTATAGTAGTATTACAGTAGCAAATGCATTTTTAAAGATGCATTTTGAGATATACATGCATCCAAATGGCTCTTTAAAAATGCATTTGCTAAAAAAAAATCAGAAATGGCTCTTTGTTGAATAAAGGTTCCTGACCCCAGCTTTAAACCATATTAACTAATGCAGTATAACTTTTAAAAATTATAACTTAATGCAATAAAAACATAAACAATCACATATATAAACACAGAGTTCCAATCCTGAATACATTAAACATCATTCTTTATCAACTTCGTTCATCATCCATCATCCAGTGTGTACATTATACAAAATCTGATTATTTTACATAATTTTATTGAAACTTGTTATTTCAGTTAGGCTTTTAACAATAAATCATCGTAACCTCTCCATCATTCTTGCTTTCTTCTCAGATGGATGGCGGGCCAAATCAAAAGGTACATGTGCCAAATTTTAGCCCTCGTGCCCTAGTTTGTGCATTACTGGTGTAGATAAACTCCCTGACAGAATCATCCCACTTACTCTAGAAGTATTGATTTCCAAACTGTTCATAATGGAGTAATACAGCCTGAGTTTTTGTGGAAATATAATATTTAATTTACATATTGTCAGAAAAGTGGCTAAAGCCTGGTTTATACTTCTGCTCAAGTGATTGGCGTGATCCATTCTCGTGCACTTATACTTCTGCGCTGTTTGTTTTGCTCTGCAATAACACTTAAAAAATGCTAGCTGGCAGTAGGTTTTTATGTTCCTTTGTCGAGTTTCTTCCCTGGTCTTGTTTTTTCTGAATGCTACCTTAATGTAAAAGTTGCTCAAACTCGCTCATTTTGTGCAACAACTTTAATCATAAGGTAAACATTAAAACAACACTTTCCATCTGGACCTCCTTCACGGGACTTGACACTTGTAAAACACTATAGCTCCAACGGGTTCGCGCAATAATCAGTGTTACCAGATACATCTGACTTTGTTCACAAACCCGCCCAAATGCACAAAAAAAACACCCAAAATATTTGATTAATATTTTATTTGATTGTAATTTATTTAAATTGAAATTAACATAGTTACTTTAACTGTTATATATTTTTAAAACAATACAACAACCAACACCAGCAGTCACAAAACCACAATATAACTGGATCACATCGATGCCCCACTCTCACCACACACTGCACTTATTTTTGTGTAGATTACACTACCTATTAGAGTATGTTTTACTTTCAAAATGGTGTACAAAATAGTCTCATTTGGCATTTAAATTCCTTTGAACTTAATTAGGTGGTGCTTGTCAATCAGACAACACTTCTATTATTGTTCTTGGTGTCAATTGCGGAAAAAATCTATCAATAGATAGTTATGATAAACCGCTGTGTGAGTTTAATTGCAGCCGCTGCTTGATGTGCATACACGTAGGGGAGTCAGATTTGCCCAGGGAGTCCGATTTCAATACAATTTTGCTTCACCTGCTCTTGCGATGGGCCCCACAAGGTTTGCGCTTTGCACTGGTCACTACTAACTGAATGGAGTAGGACCACACAGTTATGTTTTGGTAAATAAGTTGCATTAAAAAAATTTACTTTTCAAAACCACCCAAATTTTGTCAACCCGCCAATTGCCATTATTACCCGCACAAATTCAAACCGCCCAATTGACTTGATCCTTGACTGTTATCTCTCCAATGTCTCGGTTTTCAAAGGCGTCTCTGACCTCTCCTCGCATAGACCCTCCAGACCCGCACAATCAAATTCAAAACCGCCCAATTGGGCAGGAAACCACCAATCTGGCAATTACTACTATGAATCATTTCCATGACTACAGTGACCTTGAAATGACTTGATCCTGACTATAATCTCTCCAATGTCTCTGTTTTAGATGCAGTGAGAGTGAGTGTTTCAGAAGCGTCTCTGACCTCTCTTCACATAGACCCTCCAGACCCACACATCAAATTCAAAACCGCCCAATTGGGAGGGAAACCACCCAATCTGGCAACACAGGCAATAATATTTAGCTTAAGATGCGCGTCTCTCAGTCCCGCCAACACTCGTCAGCGTTACCAAGCCGACCAATCACAGTGCTTGCACTAGGCTTCGTTGCGACGTGTAGTTACATATTTTGAGAGGTGCACATCAGTGTCTGCGAGGGCTATGCATCCACACGTAGGCTGCGCTGGAGCATACGTGTACACTTGACACAGAAGTATAAATCAGCCTTAATTCGTCCAAATTCATACAATTTAATTTGTATGAAAACACACATTTATTTTTAAAAGAGGTATGCCCCTAAACCCCGCCCCTAAACCCCACCCCTAACCCTACCCCTAAATGGAGATGAGCAAATCATACTAAAATATATAAATGAGATCATACTAATTAATACAAATTAGCCATTAAATCAAAAAGTTACAAATTGCCATAAAATTGCTTTGGTATATGACAGTATATAACACCAAATATTAAATATTGCACTCTTTTTTCCAGTATCGTGCAGGCCTAATATGAATCATTTCCATGACCACAGTGACCTTGAAATGACTTGATCCTGACTATTATTTCTCTAATGTCTCGGTTTTCAGATGCAGTGAGAAAGAGTGTTTCAGAAGCGTCTCTGACCTCTCCTCACATAGATCCTCCGGTGCCCCCCGAAGGGTCTGAATATTCCTTGGAGAAGGGGACTCTGAGGAGCCAGACATGCCAGGACCTGGGCACCCACACTAACAGCGCTGCCAGCAACCATCAGAAAAATGCCAACCACCTTAGCACCAGCACTGCCAAACAACTCCATCCCTGACATCACCATGACACCTGAGAGCAAGGTACAGCTCCTCATCCTGCACTTTAAACAGGTTTAATCAAATTCCTGCTTTCAGCATCTCCCTAAACTCCCACAGTGTCGAAGGTCTCTCTTTTACAGATTGCAACAGCCAGTCATATTAATCATCAGGCTGATTTGCATTCTACAAGGATGCCAATCTGAGCTACGCAGCATCCATCAAGCTTTTTTTCAGAGCTTTATGAGTGTGTGAAACACATGCCATGTTTGCGCTGATTAATTTGCCATCTAAAGTGAGAATGACCGAGCCATCAACAGTTAAACATGGTCGCTTGAATAATAATCAAACGTAACGTTTAAATAACAGACAGCCTCATTGTTAGTACGTTTGTGTTGTTTATCCAGTATGTTTGCTGAAGTGCAGCACAGATGTGGGTACTGAGTATCAAAAATTGCCATCGGTGGCTGAAAAACAGGAGTTTGTTATGCCATAATTAGCATCAGAGTCAGAGCCGTGGCAGAAACACACGCTGTCTAATGCAGAGAATTAACTGGCCTCTTAACGCTGCCTAGTTTTAATAGCTTGCAGCAAATTGTTGATCAGGTTATTTTGGTGGGTACAGAGTGTGCAAATGAAACACATTTGCTTTTTTTGGATTCCGTGCAATTATTTCAATGTATTCCTTTCTGTCACGCTTGGCGAAGGAAGAAAGGGTAGTGCTCGGTGAGTTAAGTGCAGTTGTGCATCTGAGGAGTATTCTGCTGTGATGGCGCTCAGATTTTGCATGCCGTTTATTTCAAGTATGTGTTAAAATCCTGCAGAGCATCCCATGATAAGGTGACGTCAGATGGATGAATAATTGCAGCCAGAATTTGAAACGCTAATTTCTGCTGCCTGGTTCAAATGAGTCATTTTAACCTCTCTTGAACTCATTTGCCATCTGCTTTCCTCATGTTCCTTACAAATATGCACTGCCCCATCTAATACTATTTACATATATTTATATATTTCGGTCTCATGTTGAATTCATAAATATTTAAGTATACACATTTATATACAGTATACACACGCAATATTATTTTATGATTTATATACATGGAAAAAATATTGCAAACAACTAAACTGTAAACTTTATTGTTTAAAATAAACTTTTCTGTGAAAACGAAATGTTAAAATATGGATGTAATAATATACCATTGTCATACACGATATCGTTCATATATATATATATATATATATATGAGTTAAAGTTAAACAACATACTTATTCAGATCTTATTCTAAAGATTAAGTGATCATTCTACATTTCATTTTCTAAGGGCAAAGTTAAAATGACAATTAAAAGGGTATTTAAAATATTAGTCTCATAGTCTCATATATCATCAAATAACTCATGTTCTAAATATGCCTAGCAAGATTTTAATTCATTCATTCATTTCTTTTCTTTTCGTCACTTTATTAACCTGGGGTCACCACAGCGGAAAGAACCGCCAACTTATCCAGCATATGTTTAACGCAGCGGATGCCCTTCCAGCTACAACCCATTACTGAGAAACATCCATACACATACATTCACAAACATACACTATGGACAATTTAGCTTACCCAGTTCACCTATAGCGCATGTATTTGGACTGTGAGGGAAACCCACGCCAACATGGGGAGAACATGCAAACTCCACACAGAAATGCCAACTGACCCAGCCGAGACTCTAACCAGTGACCTTCTTGCTGTGAGGTGATCGTGCTACCCACTGTGCCACCGTGACGCCAAGATTTTAATTGTTATATAAAATATTCTTGCACTGAAGAACATTTTACTGGGTGTTGTCGATAAACTATAGCAATACAGTAAAGATTAATACACTAAAAATCTACTTTTATATTTTAATGCTTGAAAATCTGTTTTTGTTTATACATTAGGGCTGCAAAATATCATTTCAGCATTGATATCGCAATGTGCAAATCTGCGATAGTCACATCGCATCTGTAACGTCAACAATTTTAACCTTAGAGTTAAAGTTTATTATCCATAATTGTTTTAAGGCCTATGAGTCTGTTAGCATTTCAAGCAATTATAAGCCGTTTTGAGTACAATAAGTTAAATGTTTGTACAATTAATTGTATTTAATTGTTTATTTAATTAGTATATTTGCTCTGTTGTATTTAACTATGCTTTTCATGTGTTTAATATTATTATTCAGCTATGCTTCCCAAAAAAAAAACATTCCAGTCAATCTAAATCATGCTTTCTTTTCAAATATAGCTGTTCATGAAACTGTATTCAAATCACAATATATTGCACTAAGAGAAAATATTGCAATGTCACTTTTTTGTAATATTGTGCAGCCCTATTATACATAGTATAGAGTTTTAGGTCAGATTTTGTTTAAAAGAATTAATACTTTTATTTGCAAGGTTGCAATAAGCTGATAAAAATAACATTAAATACAATTAATGCTAATTGGATGCACTAAATACAATATACAGTTAATAAAAAAAGGTAAGACCAGGGTGAGCCTTATACTCATTAAGGAACTGATATTGCATCTTAATGAAGCATACAGTGCTCTGCATATACAAGTACAGGGTGTATACAAATCTATCTTTTATATTCATATTTTAATAGGAAGCTATACAATATTATATTTGTGCATATACATTGGATTAAGACTAAAGCCAAATCTGGAGCTTATCTAACAAAATATTTTACGATAAATAAAGAAAAATAGAAAAATATTAAATACAAATTTAAAAAAGAGGAAAAATCAAGAGGAAAAAAAAAAAGAGTTGTTTTTTTATTATTTATTTTTTGCAATATTTTGCTTGAATGTTATTGTATGTTGAATGTTATCTTTCAATATCTAAATATGTTTGTTCTCTAAAATATTATTTTAATAGATTTAACTGTTTAATAAATCTGTTTTGTTTAAATGAACCAAAATACTTTGCCTATATTCACTGAGATGGAATGGATGAAAATATAAATTGTCAAATCAAGGTGTACTCAATTATGCTGAGCCCTACATAATTTCACTTTGTTCATGGACCCAGTGGTCATATTTTATCTCTCTCCTAGCCTGAGGATGTGAGTTTCTACCTCTGCAAAGAAGTGGATCCTTCCGTGTCAGAAATTCTTTCATCAGTGGCCATTCCGCCCCCTGGTGGCGAGGAGGACCCTGAGAGACCCCGCGAGTTTCCAGAGGGCTTTGAGCCTCTGCGCTCCGAGCAGTTAGCAGAGATGAACGTACAGAGTTCACCCATCGTCAGAAACCCCTACATGTCCCCACTTCTGGCTCCAGACAACATGCTAAAGGGACTGCCTCCTATACACATAGTGGTAAGACTGACAAAAGACTTCATGAGAGATTTGTTGACTAACTGATTAGCTTAAGGCAAGACTCTACATGTGAACGTGGTAAAAAAGAATACTTAATAGTTCTTATCATACTTCAACAGTTGATTGATTACATAAAAAAATTACAAAATTTATGTTTTACAGGTTTTCAGAATGTTGTTTAAATATGCAAATGAGGCATTGCTTTATTAAATATGCACTAATTTGCATGCTTATATAGCACATTGAATGTTATCAGGTTTAAAATTCTTCTTTGTTTTTTTTTTTTATATTCGACACAACAGTTTTAACTGAGTAGTCTTTTTCATCACTCCATAATTCATAAAATACTGCAAACAGCCAGAAATGCCTTTGAAAATATGTATTGTA
This sequence comes from Danio aesculapii, assembly GCF_903798145.1. Lineage (NCBI taxonomy): Eukaryota > Metazoa > Chordata > Actinopteri > Cypriniformes > Danionidae > Danio > Danio aesculapii. The sequence continues at coordinate 30,106,296 of NC_079450.1, forward strand.
AATTAAATCTACAGATATAAATTAATTGTGACAAATGAAATGCCTAAATTGTTTTCTTAACCATACACAGAAAAAAAAAATCTAATCTTCATAATTGACAGGTGCTTGAAATAAATGTTTTTCAGACACCTTAAAGGGACAGTTCACCCAAAAATGAAATTCATTCATCATTTAATTACCCTTTACTTGTTTCAAACCTTTAAGTTTTTGTTGAACAAATGAGGCTTAAGAAGGAGGCTGTAAACCATTGACTTCCATAGGACCCTATCATACACCCGGTGCAATAAGGCGCAAGACATGTTTGGCGTGATTTTTTTTTGCTATTTTCAGACCAGCGCAACCCTAATTTTCACGTCTTGCACCACGTTGTTCGCAATGGTCCACTTTGTGGACTCATGGGTGTGCTGGTCTAAAATAGACGTGTGTTAAGGCACATTGTTGGCGCATTTCTATTTTGAAGAACTGAAATAGACTGTGCCATTAGCCAACTGAAAGTAGGACTAAAGTCCAGCTCAGAGCGCCTTAGTCATGTGCCCATGCAAGTCCAAAATGCATACACATTGCTTAATACATAAAGGATGTACAGCAATTCGCAAATATCTTTTACACATGTAAAAAATTTAAGGATTAAAATGTTACAAAATTGTTTATTTTCTACATAAATATAAAACCACTGCCTCCATGCCGCCTTCATGTTGGGGGGCAGGGCTTTTCAGTTTGTTCATGACAATTTGAATAATATTATTAGCAGTATATTTATTATATGCATATTTATATTTTTTTAAAAAAACAAGTTTAGACTTGTCCACCTGTCGGTTTTGGAGATGTATACATCATATGGGGCATAAGAATAGGACATGTGTTTGGATATAACTTAGTTTTTGACACACTTCATTATTATTGTTCATATTCGTTAGCTGGAAATTAGAATTTAGAAATAGTTTTAAAACTAATATTTGCGCTTAACAAACAAAATTAAATATGTAGGCTAATAGACGTCTTCAGTGGAGTGCGTACAACACTGTTTCCTTATCCACAAAAGTGAAGGAGTAAAGAGTAAAAGTAAACTAAAGAGAAAGTAAAGGTCAAATGGACGAGGCTCGTTCTTTATCCTCGCGCTGCAGATGGTCTGTTTAAAGGGGTGGTCAACAGTGTATTTTTAAGGCTTGGTTGTGTTTATAAGATGCAAAGCAATGTGTACTCATGCTTCACTTGTAGAAAATCACGTTATTTTTTCATATCTTTGATTATATACTACTACTCAGCTAACATGAAAATGATGTATGCTGGTCAGCTAACATAATCGGCACCATGTCACGTCCCTACAAGCACGCACTTTTGTGCTGTGTAAACAGAGAAGCTGTTAGCAGCGTTAGCTGCCTGAATCAGACAGAAAATGAAGAGCACACAGCTGAACCTCATGCCTGCTCTCTAAAATAAAATATGACAAGTGTTTTTCACATATATTCAATATAAGCATGTGTAAGAAATATGAAAGGTTCACATATCTTTAGTGAGTTTGTTATTTGAGATGTAGAACGCAGGGAAAGTGGCCGCAGATAGAGACACTGCTGTGCTGGTAAAGGTTGTGGCTGTTTACAGGGTTTTGACTGAAATATGAATTTGTAGCTAAATTGTTAATGGTGCCAAACAGCATTTCCTGTTGTTTGCATCCTTGTTTACGTCCTCGCTACAACATACCATTAACACTAGAAATCGTGCATGTAATAGATCAATTTGAACAAATAAAGATACTTACAGGTTGTGGCTCACAATCCACTGCTTCATCGGTTGGAGGCGTTTTTAACCGAATCCAGCACTGAACTGGGAGAGATTCTGGAAGCTCTCGTTTGTCAAATGCTAGCTATATATTTTTTATAATTCTCTGGAACATAATTAAAATTAAATTGTATGCACTTCTCTCTTTGTGTCGTGTCCTTTGGAAGCCCAAATACAGAAACAGAAGAAAGAAGCTCTGTGGAAATAGCAGCCTTTGCACGGCATTTTGCCTTTCTCTGCTATAACGTTACTGCGCCTCTGGCCACACCCCTTCGCTGCGCAGGGCGTATGTGCGTGGTGAATGCTCGTAACCGGAAGCCCTTGTGATCTCACTAGCCCGGATGTATGTTTTGTTGTAGTCCCCAAACTTCATTCGCTGTAGGCTTTATATAGAATGTAAAACTTTGAGCGTATTACATTCAGAGATGTTGTTTCTGTTCACACAGCTACATTACACCTCAACTAAAGTTTCAAATATGATATCATAGTGGACCACCCCTAAACTGTTTTCTCGCTTGTGAAGCATTAAGTTTTTCCACTTACAAAGTTCACCATGTAAATAGCAAATGCACCATGGCGCGACGAATCTGACTCTGGGAATGGGAGATGAGACTCTGATTGGTTTACTGCATGTTATGCTCAAAACACACCCATAACTCATTAAGAGAATAAGCACAACCCTATCAGACTTCTGAGCTATGTACTTTAGACTTTGAGCGTAGATCATTAAAATTGTGAGTAAATTTTCATTTCTGGGTTGCCTTTAAGAAAATGTGTGTAGGTTCTAATTTTTCGGTATGACAAATAATTTCTAACGTTTGGCTTCCTATTTTATCCAAGACACGTATGCCATCTGTCTCACCCTTCTTTTCTTAGGCCTGTCATCTGGACCCCATGCTAGACGACTCTGTGATGTTTGCCAAACGGCTGCAAAATATCGGTCAGCCGGTGACCCTGTGTGTCGTGGATGACCTTCCTCATGGCTTCCTCAGTCTGTCACAGCTCTCAAGGGAGACACGAGAAGCTGCTAACGTCTGCATGGAGAGAATCAAAGATGTCTTCACCATGAAAGACCCTCCTCCAGAGATGCGCAAGCACCGAAAGCTGGAACGGACCAATCCGAAGCCGTCTGCCACCAAAAGAGACCACACTCAGCTTTCAGAAGTGACTGTGCTGGAGGAGGAGGAGGGGCTCTCTGTCACAGACGGGGCTTCTGTTGTGGAAGAGGCGGGGCTTACAGGTTTTTACACTCCCACTAATGCTGAAGCTGAAAAGATTTTGGCATAGGAGATAGTATTGAATGATACCAAAAGAAGTGGACCAGAGTATGGTCATGTTATGTGAAATAAATAATGATTATAAGAAAAATATAGGAACTAGTTATTAAAGTATAACTTAAATGTGACAGTATTAAAGAGATAATTCACCCAATAATGGGAAAAATTATATAATTTATTTATTCTCCACTTGTTCTAAACCTGTTTTAGTTTCTTTCTTCTCTTGAACGCTAAAGCAGATTATCTGAAAAATTTTGAAACCTGTAGC